>NC_133662.1:124526883-124852892 GCF_037893015.1 Macrotis lagotis | reverse complement strand
CCACAGAAAAGTATCAGTCAAGGACTATATAGATAAATTTCAGAAAATAGTAATGGTAGATGGATAAAAGAGGTTAAAAAGGAATACTGAGGCACAAAAGAAAAAAAGAGTAAGTACTGAAAGAAAATAAAAGAGAAAGGAATGTGTTGAACTTCTCCATTAAGAATTTAAATACAATTAAGGAGATGTGGAGTGAACATTTAGAAAAGGAAGTAATAGTCATAGAGGAAACAGTGCAAGTCTGATGCTATTATAACTTCATTAAGAAATGGTCACACCAGTCTGACATCATAAACAATTGAACAGCAAGCCCCAAAGAGCAATTATTAAATTTTTTGACCCAATGAAGTTATTCAACAGAATATCCTAGAAATCAACAAATAGTCCCCTGATGTTTAACCTTTTCATCAATAGTGAGGATACAGATTAAATTTTCTGATGACATAAAACTTTCAGTAATACACTGTTTGAAAGTCAAGAATCAAAAAAAAGATTCATTATGACTTCAGTTGACTGGTGATTTTTTTTTAAAAAATGAAACTGGATAGAGTTAAGTGTAAAATATTGTAATTACGTTTAAGAAAACAAAACCAAAGTCATCAATGGAACTATCAAATCAGCAGTTTGTCATAAAAATATTAGGGCATTTTGGTGGTTTCCTTGTTCTTACTACCACATTTTCCCCTTTTTGTTTTCCTAATGCATAACACAATATCTGGCACATACTAGATGCTTAATAAATGATTATTGACACCTTAATATATCAGAGAGTATCTGACATGAGTAATTAGGTTGATGAAAGTCTTCAAGTTCATACCAAATGAAGCTTTGCTGAGGAACTTGGAACATATGGCTGATAAAAGAAAAGAATTAGAAAAAATATGATAGCCATATCCTAGTATTTGAAGGACTTTGTCAGAGGGGATGGATCATTAATTGTAAAGGGAATGAACCTTAATACACAGGGCAGAAGTTGCAAAGAAGTCAATTTAGACTTGATGCATGGAACTACATCCTAATAATTAGAAGTATACAAATGACATGGTTGCTATGGGCTACTTCAGAAGGTAATCAGATACTTTTCTCACTGGAAATGTTCCAGATAAGACTTAATGAGCACCTTTATGTTGCATATATGTTGCAGAAGAGATACTTCAAGTATCAATTGGCATAAATGGCCTCTAAGTTCTCTTACAAATATTTAGAATCTTTCACTTCATAGAACAAAAGGGAAGAAACTAAAGGACCAAAAAGTGTCTTTCTCTATGTTCTTATATATTTGCAGAAGAGAAAACAAAGCTCTGAAAAGCAGATTATAGTTAACACTGAATCTGAAAATGAATCACCATTTCCATCTGGGAGGAAATTACTATTCTGCATCATTGCCTAAATATGTCTTGCTTTCTTTGGTCATATTCAAAATATTTGAAATGTTCAGGATTGTAAAAAAACAGTTTGGTCTTTAATGTTGTTTTTTTGTTTGTTTGTTTTGTTTCACTAATACCTTCCAGTCTATCCTGGTCCTTTCCACATTCTAGAGAGGACCTTATGTAATAGAGAATAAAAGAAAAAAGCAGTTTAACAATTTAGCAAATACAACTAATGTCTGATATTATAGGGGACATTGTGATACTGACACTGACCCAGCATCAGAAGATTTCATTTCAAATCCTACCTTTTACAAATGTCATCTGTGTGACCTTGGACAAATCATTCTACCTTCTCAGTCTCATTTTCTTCATTATTAAAATGGTAACCAACTTTATGATAATATATTCTATATTTATAGTCCTGTATATCTTAAAATTAGAAAAGTAGATACATTCTGATATCTCTTCTTAGGGTATAATTTCATCATTGTATATTGCATCAGTCAATTTCCATTTTTTTTGATAAATATACTTTCAAATTATATATTGAAATCATTGTGTACATTGTTCTGCTTAATTCTCTTTGCAAAAGAGTGATATCCCATTTATTCATTCCTGACAACTTCTTTATCATTTTCCATTATATGGACATCTACTGCTTATATGTGTTTATAAAAAGACTTTCTGATATATGAAAACCTTTATTTCTATCATCAACTTCCTTATAATACTTGCCTGAAGTATGCTCACTATTTCAAAGAATATGAATATTTACTATTTCACTCCTTTCAACTTTGTCAATTTGCTGGATGTGAGATAAGGTTTGACCCCCTTTTAAAAAGAGTCTCCATAAAAGGCATATGGAGTAAATAACAGCAATGAATTTAGAGTTTATAGAGAAAATTATTATCCTGCTTCTGTCAATAACTAAGTCCATAGTAAGTTATTTAAATTCCTTAAGTTTCCATTTCCTTATCTGCAAAATGATGATATCAGTACCACCTACTTCACTGGGTTGCTATGAAAAACTTACTTTTTTTTTTTTTGGTTTTTGCAAGGCAAGGAAGTCAAGTGGCTTGCCCAAGTCACAGAACTAGGCAATGATTAAGTGTCTGAGTTCATATTTGAATTCAGGTCCTCCTGACTCCAGGGCCAGTATTTTATTGGCTGCACCACCTAGCTGCCCCCTAAAACACTTATTTTGCAAACCTTAAAATATTGTTATTGTTATTGCATTATTATATTTTCTAATAAATGTTTTTCTTAATAAAATTCCAGTCCTTCTTCTGCCCATATCCATCGCAAATATAAGCTATCTTCTTAAAAATGAGTGGAAGCATGACATCATACAAAGACAGCTAGTCTTGGAGCCAGGAAACTTTGGTTTGGATATATTTATACTGACTAACAGTGGGAAATAATTTAAGTTTTCTGAGGTCTAGGTAACTCTAAGATTCTAAATTAGACAGAAAATGTTGACCTGCTTTGATGGGAAAAAGTTTCCCTCTCTGATTTTCTAATGAAATCAAATGTCCAATCAATTATATTGCTTTGGAAAAATGCTTAGATTTAATATATACATCAACATGCTCAGAACAATAAGAGATTGAAATCTTTTTTAATACAATATATTTGGGGGAAATGAAAAAATAATGGGATCAAAAGAGATTACAAGATTAGTCCATGGTCACATACCATATTTAGAAATCAAATAGGTCATGAATCAAAATCCTTTGACTCTGAATTCAAGAGGAGACTCAGAAGTCAACATTCTGATTGATGGTATCCTGTCTTTGAATGGAAGCTGGAGTGCTAGGTTCTTCAGCTCTTTCTTTCTTTTTTTCATTTTTGACAATGGCAACAACTTTGACAGGAAGCCTTAAGAAAGTCAAATAACCCACTAATGAATTCTGTTATAGGAAAACAAATTAAAAATATAAAATTTCATTCTCTATTTTTACTGTCATCTCAGAATATCATGAGACAACACCATAGTCTCACAGAGGGAATCTGTTATGAAGAATATAAAATGTGGAATCTGACAGTTTGACCTAAATGGTGATTACTAAAAATGTGGGTAGTGAAATAGACACCTATAGCTAGAATTTTATTCTTTTAAATATTAATTTAAAGTGTTGTATATACTTAGCTTTTATGTAATGCTTATTTCATTTTTATAGCAGAGTAATATTTCCTTAGACTTATATCTGAGAACTTCTTTAGCTATTTTCCAAGAGATGAGCATCTGTTTCATTTCCAGTTGTTTGGTATTAAAAGAGGAATAAAAGCATGAGAGAGAGAGAGAGAGAAAGAGAGAGAGAGGGAGAGAAAGGTAGATATCCTTTCACCTAGTGACTAAGAATTATTAGAGAATGTTTATTTCATTCTTATTAGCATGAAACTCTTTCCAATGATTTATATTTCATAGTATAACTCTTAATTTAATATTTATGATTGAATAACTGATAGATCAACTAAAAGCACATTACATGTTAGTTTTATTTATATTTTTCCACAATTCTGACACAGTGAGTTCACTAAAGATGCTAGGTAACTTACTTGAAATTTCTTTATATTTCATGGATATCAGTAGAATATTAAATTATTATATAATTATCCCCCTCTTTTGACAAACTCACCATCTTTTTTGAGAACACACCAATATCTGACTATTCCTTCAATCACAATCACATTTCTTTAATTCTTTATTAGTAAGATACTGCAGGCTGCTTATACCATCAATTTTTAAAGACTTTAATATTCTATACCTCATAACTGTACATCCTGAGCAGAATACTTTATTTTAAAAGCTATTATTTTGCTTTAAAGGTTATTTGTTTCAGGGAAAAGAAGTTACACTATCAGTATAACAAGATTTTCCAAAGTCATTGATCTTATCATAACAAACATAAAGTGAAGCATAGAATAGATAGACATTTTGCCCAAAGATATTTGCCACTTTAAGGTAGAAAATCCAGGAAAAGCTGTAGTTCAGGCAAAAACTAGAACTCTACCAGAATTCACCTTCAACTTTAAATTAATGCCCCAAATTTAATCCTAGAGTGGCAAAATCAACAAAAAAAATTAGGATGAGACATTTTTACAGCCTAATTTAAAAGTTCAAGAGTAGAAATCTGTGACATAGGGTCACATGCCTTGGGAGAACATTCTGCAGTAATACTAGCAGCACATCTTAGAGGTGGCAGCATACCTAAATAACCCTTTCTCAGAAATAGAAATTCAACAAACCATTATTGAACTCCCTAAGAAAAAATCTTCAGGGCCAGATAGATTCACAAGAGAATTCTACTAAACATTGAAGAAGCAACTTGTGTCAATTCTATATAAACTCTTTGAAAAAGTAGGTGAAGATGGAACTTTGCCTAATTCTTTCTATGAAAGCAATATGGTGCTGATATCTAACCCAGGAAGAGTTAAAACAGAGAAAGAAAACTATAGAACTATCTCCCTGATGAATGTAGATGCAAAATATCTTAAATAAAATCTTAGCAAAATGACTACAAGAAGTTATCAGAAATTCAGTTATCTATTCCTCATCCTCCTGACCATAGGGGAATTCTTAAGGAATTAATTGTATCTTCTATAACACCTTAAGTTCATGTCACCTTTCTTGGGAAAAGGTGCCATTATTGCTACCATCAAAGACTAGAGCTTCAGTTCCCTTTACCACTAGCATAAATTAGTTTTTACACATGTATATTCACAGCAAAGATATGCTAGAGAAGAAGTATATTTCCTTCCATTATACTAGAAGAAATGTTCTCTATACTACCTTGCAGAGTAATTCTGCAAATATTTAAGTTCTAGGAAGCATTGTTTCTATGAAATTTATGATAAAAATGCAATATTTTTCTCAATGAGTCCTGTCCTTGTCTAGCAATGGACTGGATTCTATAAGTCATTTATTTCTCTTTAAAACACTGATGCAAAATCAATTGCATAGTCTAGCACATAATTAACTCCCAAATTCCTGAAGTACGGGACAACTTACTCTCTTAAACTTTTGAAATTCACAAGGTTATAGCCTCCAGAACAATTTCTTTCACCATCCTCTAAAATAAAAAAAAAAAACAAATGGTTGTATAAAGAATCAATATTAGTCTTTCTAGCACAATTTGTCAGCCTCAAACAGGGAAAGAAGCAAACACTTCTGACCTTATATCATAGTCTCTCACTATATTTTGTTTAGCAGGAAAAAGTCGGCAGTAAATTTTTCAATACAAGAGAAGTCCAATCAAATGTCATATATGAATTTTTCAAAGTACCCTTAGCTCTAGCCCTGTAACTATAGCCAGAGACTCTTTTCTTCACTAAATGACTAGTAGACTTCAATCAGCACCCAATGCCTACCCATGTTCAAAAGTCTTTCCAGGAAACTTCAATTACAAGCCTTCACGTATCAAATGGCCTTTTCAACTTCTTTCATAATACAAGTTGCATCAACTGCACTTTATATATATTTGTGAAGACTGGGTTATTTGGCCATTCCTCAGTCCACCCAAATATAAGATTCCTCTAATTTGAAAAATTAGTCTTTCTTGTCAAATCTCTTGAGTGAATTTTGAACATATCAAAATGCCCATTCTAGAAAAGTCCCCTGTATTTCAGAAAGAAAATATGTTGTCCTTTTTCTTGTTCTTCTGAAGCTATATATGAAAGACTCAAAAATAATCAATGTGTCATTGTCATATATGTGTAACTGGAGAGACTATTGAAGTGGACAATGAGTTGGGCACATAATTGAATAGGAGCAAACGAATGAGCTTGATTACCTTTCAGAAATTTGAAAATTCCTGTTATGATTCTAAACTTTTATAGGAAAAATATAATTTTTATTATATTAACATTCTACTGATGGTGCAATATATTATTAGCAAGATATGAAATGTAAAGATATTCAGAGAACTGACAATAAATATCACCCAGATAATAAAGAATAGAAGCATTGGTTGGTATAAGCAGACTACAAAATAAAACCAATAAAGAACTTTAAAGAAGAATAAAAAAGTAAAAGATATTGAATGTATGTGATAAAATGGATCCAGCCTTCTGGGGCAGAGCCAAAATGGTGGCATGAAAGTGGTGTGCTCCCAGAGCTTTTCCCTACACATTGTTGGGGACTCTGTGCAAACATTAATGCTATAGACCCCACCAAAAAAGGCAATACTGAAAAAAGTTTTCAACTGTAGAAAATGTGGAAGATCTTCAGTGAAGGTCTGTCTCTGGGAAAAAGGGGGAAGTAAAGCTCAACTAGATAGGCAAAAGAAAAATTAAAAAAAAAGAAATGAGAGTCACACAGGAAAATTAAGAAAATATGACCAAATAAATCACCTCTTTTAAAAGTAAAAATAGCCACCTGGGAAAAGAAAGTAATTTTTCAAAAAAAAAAATAAATAAAATTTACCTACTGGAAAAGGAATGCAACTCATCTATGGAATACAAAGATGTTTTTAGGGAAAATTTTATATCTCTAAAATTTATATGAATAAAATAGAGAAAGAGGAAATCAATGAATTGAGTATGCAACTAAAAAAATCTAGGGGAAAAGAAACAAATTAAAAAATCCCCAATAAAATGCCAAAATTGAAATTCTAAAAATCAAGGGAGAGATTAATAAAATTAAAAACAAGAAAACCTTTATTCTGAAAAATAAAACTGAGTTATTTTTCTGAAAATAAACAGAAAAAAGATATACTTCTGGTTAATCTGATTTATAAAAAAAGGAAGAAGATACCCAAATTACCAGAATCAAAAATGAAAAAAGTGAACTAACCACCAACGAGGAGAAAATTAATCAGATAATTCAGAGCTATTTTGCCTAACTCTATGCCAATAAATTTAATAACCTGAGTGAAATGGATGAATGTTTATACAAATACATATTATCCAAATTAACAGAAGAGGAAATAAAATACTTAAAGTATCCCACTTCAGAAAAAGAAATTGAAAAAACTGTAAATATATCCCCGAAGAAAAAATCTCCACGTCCTGATGAATTTGCAAGTGAATTATATGAAGCATCAAAGGAAAAACTAATTCCAATTCTACATAAACTATTTTTAAAAATAGGAGGAGAAGTTCTGACAAATTTCCTTTATGTCACCAATATGGTGCTGATACCTGAACCAGGAAAACCAAAAAGGAAAAAGATCTATCTCCTTAATGAACACTAATAAAAAAAAAATTGGCAAGGCAATGA
Source organism: Macrotis lagotis (assembly GCF_037893015.1). NCBI lineage: Eukaryota > Metazoa > Chordata > Mammalia > Peramelemorphia > Peramelidae > Macrotis > Macrotis lagotis. Next base: position 124,845,302 of record NC_133662.1, on the reverse strand, counting down.
GTTAAGTGATGATGCAAAAACCTTAAAGAAAATTTTTTCCAAAGAGATTACAACAAATTATCACTAGAATAATACACCGTGATCTCATAGAATTTATACCATGGAAGCAGGGATGGTTCAATGATGTAAAACAATCCACATAATTAAACATAACATTAACAAACCCAACAGAAATCATATATTTATCTCAATAAATGGTGGAAAAGTTTTTGGCAGAATTCAACATCCATTCCTATTAAGAACACTAGTATAACCCTAACAGCAACATGGGGGCAATGAGCAACCTTGATGGACATGCTCATTCCATAAGTGCAACAATCAGGGACAATTTGGGGTTCTCTGCAATGTAGAATACCATCTGTATCCAGAGAAAGAACTGTGGAGTTTGAAGAAGGACCAAGGGCCATTACCTTAAATTTAGGGGAAAAAAACTGATATCTTATTGTCTGATCTTGCTATCTCTTATACTTTATATTTCTTCTTTAAGGCTATGATTTCTCTCTCATCACACTCAATTTGGATCAATGTATAAAATGGAAACCATTTAAAGACTGACGAATTTCCTTCTTTGGGGGGTGGGGGGAGGGAAGTAAGATTGGGGGGAAATTGTAAAACTCATAATAAATAAAATCTTTCATAAAAAAATAAAAATTTAAAATTAAAAAACTAAAAATGAACACTAGAATATAGAAATAAATGGAGATTTTCTTAAAATAATGAGCAATATCTATGTAAAATAATCAACAATTCATATATATATATATATATATATATATATATATATATGAAATGGAGATAAACTAGGAGCATTTCTAGTAAGATCAGGGGTGAGAGAAGGTTGTACATTATCACCATAACTATTCAATATAGTATTTGAAATTTTAGCTTTAAGAATAAGAAAAGAAAAAGAAATAAAGGAGTCAGAAATGGCAAAGAGGATGCAAAGCTTTCACTCTTTTCAAATGATATGATGGTATAGAGAAAAACCCAAAAATCAACTAAAACCTACTTTAATAAATTAACAAATTCGGCAAAGTAGCAGGATAAAAAATAAATCCACATAAGTCATTAGCATTTCTATATATGAAGAGCAAAGCTGAAGAGAAAGAGATAGAAAGAGAAATTCCGTTTAAAGCAACTGCAGACAACATTAAATACTTGGGAATCTACCTCCCAAGACAAACCCAGAAACTGTAGGAAAACAATTACAAAGCATTTCTCACACAAATAAAGTCAGGTCTAAAATATTGAAAAGTTAATATAATAAAAGTGACAATTCTACCGAAATTAAATTACTTATTCAGTACCATACCAATCAAACTACCAATAACTATTTTGTGTAGCTAGAAAAAAAATAGTAACAAAAGGACAAGTAAACTGGAGCACTCATCAATTGGGGAATGTCTAAAAAAGTTATGGTCCATGAATGTCACGAAATATTATTTTTCTATAAGAAACCATAAATGGTTGGAGTCTAGAAAAGCATGGAATGAGTTAGAGGATCCGATATTGAGTGAAGGGAACAGAACCAAGAGAACATTGTACACATTAACATCAACATTGTGAGATGATCAACCTTGATGAAAGCAGCTCCTCTCAACAGTTCAGAGAGCTAGGGCAACCCTATTAGACTAGCTATGGACAATGTTATCCTCATCCAGAGGAAGAAAAATAAAACAAAACAAAATAAAAACAATCCTTTGGAATCTGATGAACACTATAAAATTATCTGTTATGTATCTGTTTCCCTTTATCCTAATTCCTCATACCAAAAATGACTAATCTATAACATGTTTATCAAAGAAATATGTATATACAATGCTAACCTGACTTTTCATTGCTGAGGAGAAAGAGTAGGGAAGGAAAGGTGGAAGGAAATTTTGTAACTTAAAAGTATATATATATGCATATGGATGAAAAACTTAAAAATAAATACAAAAAACTGATGGAAAAAAATGTAAAGAAAGGCTTAACTCTACCAGATCTAGAACTATACTATAAAGCAGTTGTCATCAAAATTACTGGTTAAGAAATAGAATAATGAAACAATGAATTAGAATAGGTTCAGAAGAAACATCAGTTAATGACTACAGCAATCTACTATTTGACAAACTCAAAGACATGAGTTTCTGGGATAAGAACTCACTATTTGACAATAATTATTGGGGAAACTGGTAAATAATATGGCAAAAACTAGGCATAGATCCACTTCTCACCACTTATACCAAAATAAGGCCGATACAGGATTTAGACTTAGAGTGTGATACCATAGACTAATTAACATATCAAGGAATACTCTGTTAGATCTACAGAAAGGGGAGAAATTTATGAGTATAAGAAATAAAGTACATGGAGTAACTAGATGGCACAGTGGTTAGAGTACTGGCACTGGAGTCAGGAGGACCTGAGGTCAAATTTGGCCTCAGACAACTAATAAGTACTTAGCTGTGTGATCTTGGGGAAGTCACTTTACCCCATTGCCTTGCAAAAACTAAACAAAACAAACAAAAAGAAATAGAGTATATTATCACTTGCAAATTGGATGATTTGTGCTATATTAAAATAAAAACGTTTTGAACTAATAAAACCAATGCTACAAAAATTAGAAGGAAATCTGAAAGTTGAGAAACAATTTTCACATTAAGGAGTTTTGATAAAGGTCTCATTTCTAATACTTATATTATATATTGTGAGAAAATACATATTGAGAAAAAATGTCATATATGTATTTCTAATACATATATATGTATAAAGAATTGCATCAATTTCATAAAGTTATTGTCACTCCCCAATTAATAAATCTTTAAAGAATATGAACAGACATTTTTCAAGTAGAGAAATCAAAGCTCTATATAATCACATGAAAAAATGCTCCAAATCTGGTTAGAGAAATGTAAATTAAAGCAACTATGAGGTACTACCTCACACCTATCAGACTGACTATGATGACAAAAAATGAAAAAAAAAACAATGTTTGAGAAGTTGTGGGAGGATTGGAATACTAATGCATTATTGATAGAGTTGTGAAGTGATCCAAACATTTTGGAGAGCAATATAGAACTATGTCCAAAGAGCAATAAAACTGATCATATCCCTTGACCCAGCAATGATAACACTAGACCTGTATCCAGAAAAAATCATAAAAAATTCATAGCAACTCTTTTTGTAGTGGAAAAGAATTAGAAATTGAGGTGATGCCCATCAATTGGGGAATGACTACACATGTTATAGTAGATGAATATTATGGAATAGTATTGTTCTATATGAAATCATAAATGTAGAGAAGCATCGAATGACCTATGGGATCTGATGCTGAGTGAAGGGAGCAGCACCAAGAGAACAATGTACACATCAACAACAACATTGTGAGATGAACAACAATGATGGAAACAGCTCCTCTCAAGCAGTACAGACAGCTAGGACAATTGTCTTAGACCAGGTATGGACAATGTTATCCCCATTCAGAGGAAGAAAAATAGAACAAAACAAAAGAAAACAAAACAAAAAAACCTAACCCTTCAGAATCTGATGAACTCTTTATAAAAATATTTCATGTATCTCTTTCCTTTAGTCCTAATTTCTCAAACCAAATATGACTAATCTGTTAATGTTTATCAAAAATACAATGTATCAAAAGTACGTTATCTGAACTGCTGCTGAGGGAAGGGGGTGGAGGTGGGGTGGTAGGACAGGGTGGGAGGAAATTCTGTGACTAAAAAGTATACATGTGCATATGGACAATAAATAAATGATGATGATGATGAAGATGATGATAATAACAATAATAATAATAATAATAATAATAATAAGACTTCTTCCATATCACATTGAGTTTCTGTAGTCATATTTGGGGATGACATAAACAAAAGCTGTTTACAAGCCAGAAACATGTATTGGTCTCAATAAACAATACTAGATGAAAAATGCAAATTGAAGATGGCACAAATCTATTTGCTTGTCAGAATAGTCTCATACTTTTAATATTCTGAGAAATGATTCTACAATTCCTGTTTTGTCAACATGATCTAAGTCAATTGTGTTTCCAATTTTTGTTTTTTCTGAGTTCAAGTTAATCTATATCTTAGAGAATAACTGAGTCTGTGATTTTAGAGTTGCAGTATCAATGTTGCAATATTTTCTGCTGTTTGTTTTCCCATTTCCAGTTTCATCTTTAAGGGTGATTGGGATGAGAACCTCTCAATAAACTATTTTATACTATTATTTTTCCTTTCATGCCTTTTTTTCTTTTTCTTTTTGGGTTATTTATTTGATATTATTACAATGATCTTGTTGTGAGAGTAAACCATAACTACCCCCCAAAAAGATAGAGAAATGTAAAGAATAGTGAGAGAGACAGAAAAGTGTACTTCAGTGTGTGTTCAGATTCCAATGGTTCTGTCTCTGGGATGAGATGCCTTCTTAATCATAAGTCCACCATAAAAGTTGCTTCACTATTTTCCCCACAGTTGCTATTAATACCTGTATTTCCCTCCACTCTATTCCTCCCCACTCTCATTTATTCTATTTTCACTCTCTCCTTTCATCTTGTCCCTTTTCAGAAGTGTGTTGTATGTGAGTACCCTCTCCCATGATCTTCCCTCTCTTCTATCTCCTTCTCCCCCCCTTCTCTCCCTCCATTCCCCCTTTTCCCATCCCTTTACTCTCATTTTTCTCTAGAGTAAGATAGACCTCTATACTCTAACAGGTATGTATGTTAATTCCACTCTGAGCCATTTTTCTTGAGAATGAAGGCTCACTCATTCCCCTAGTTTTCCTGCAATCCACTCCATTGCAAAACCCTTTCCTTGACTCTTATGTGAAATAACTTAGCCCCTTCTTTCTCTCCTTTCCTTTCCTCCCAGTACATTAACTGCATCTTATTACTATATTATAGCATTATATTGAGCTCCTTCCTGTGCCTTGTCTATATATGCTCCTTCTAACTACTCTTATGAGTGATAAAGTTCAGTATCTTCTTCCCATGCGGGAATACAAACAGTTTAATACCATTGTTCCTCATAATTAGTCCTTCTCATCTACCCTCTCTATGGTTCACCTGAGTCCTGTCCTTGGAGATTAAACTTTCTGTTCAACTCTGGTTGTTTCAATAGGAAAGTTTGAAAGTCCCCTGCTTCATTGAAATTCCATCTTTTCCCCTGAAAGCAGGTGTTCAGTTTGGCTAGGTAGTTGACTCATAGTTGTTAACCAAGATCTTTTGCCTTCCAGATTATCATTTTGAAAGTCCTACAAGCCCTCAATGTAGATGCTGTCAAATCCTGTGTATTCCTGTCTTTAGAGCCATGGTAGTTGAATTGTTTTGTTTCTGGCAGGTTTAAGTATTTTCTCTTTGACTCTTGGGAGTTTTGGAATGGGCTATAATATTCCTGGGAGTTTTTCTTATGGGATCTCTTTCAGGACATGATTGTGAATTCCCTCAATTTCTCTTTGACCCTCTGATTCTAGGATGTCAGGGCAATTTTGCTGTATTTTTATTTTTTTTGAAAAAATGAACTCTAGGCTCTTTTCCTGGTTATGACTTTCAGGAAGCCAAATGAATTTAAATTATCTCTCCTGGATCTGTTTTCAAGGTCAGTTGTTTTATTCAATGCAATATTTCACGTTTTTTCTTATTTTTTATAATATTTTGGTATAGTTTTATTTCATCCTGATTTCTTGCAAAGTCAAAGACTTTCTTTAGTTCCATTCTACTTTTGAAGGAATTATTTTTTTCAAAGAGTTTTTTAATCTCCTTTTTCCAGCTGGCTAATTTTGCTTTTTAAGGCATTCTTCTCCTCATTTGCCTTTAGTATTGATTTTTCCATTTGGCCTAAACTGGTTTTTAACATTTTATTTTCTTCAGTGTTCTTTGTACTTCATTCACCAAGCTGCTGACTTGGTTTTCATGATTTATCTGCATCACTCTCATTTCTCCTCCCTTTCTCTCTACCTCCCTTAATTGCTTTTAAAAGTCTTTTTTTGAGCTCATCCATAGCCAGAGCCCATTTTTTATTTCTCTTGGAGGCTTTGAATACAGAAGCTTTGACTTTGACATCTTCTGAGTGTGTATTTTGATCCTCTATGGGGCCAAACTAATTTTTTGTGATCTGATTCCTCTTTTTCTCGTTTGCTCATTTCCTCAATCTTTGGCTGATTTATTGTACTGATTTATTGTATGTACTTTGGGGGGGGGTTTAGAGACACTCCACAGGGACCTAATTTCTTCAAGGTCTTCTGAAAGCTTCTAACTGCTCTCTTGCCTGTACTCTGGTATGTGGTTGACCACAGACCCTCCCCTTTGCCCTGAAGCTGTAAGGGGGTCCCTGCTCAGCTATGGTGGTATGGGGGCCCAGACTGCGACCTGGATCTGAGTGTGGGAAAATTTCAGAATCCTATCCCAGGGAGATCAGAGAGACCTCTGCAGTCCACCCAACCCCTTCCATCTGTGGGATGATCTCTGGAGGTGCAGGCTGGCTTCCCCAGTTCCTGCTTCAGAATCTCACCACAGGGCTCTTCTGAGTCTGGCATTCACTCTGCACTCACTCTGGTGTGTCAGAGTTCTCTCACCACTCATTCAGGCTGTCCCCAGTGATCCCTGGGCCAAGAGGTCTGGAAACCAGCCCCCCCTCTATCAAGGACCCAGGTGCCACTAGGGAGCCAGGCAACACATGGGATCTTCCTGGAAGACTGGAGCTCCTTTGCTCCGACCTGGCTGCTCTGTGCTGTAGCTGTCTTGAGATTCTTTTCAACCCTCAGTCCTGGGGGAATAGACCTGTCCTGGAAATCTTCTAAGTTGTCTTGGAATGGGAAATTGTATCATTCAATCTACCTGTGGGTTCTTACCCTATAAAATTTGTCTAGAGTCATAATTTGATGGCTTCTTGAGTTTTTTGCAAAACAAGTTTCCAGGAATTCCTGCCTTAACACTGTCAACTTGGCTCCTTGTTTTATTTTTTTAACAAGGCAGTGGGGTTAAGTGATTTGCCCAAGGTCTCACAGCTAGGTAATTATTAAGTGTCTGAGGTACCATTTGAACTTTGGGTCCTCCTGACTCCAGGACCAGTACTCTATTTACTGTGCCACCTAGCTGTACCTTTCATGCCCTTTATATACATATATATATATATATATATATATATATATATATATGTGTGTGTGTGTGTGTGTATATATATATATTGAGTCTAATAATCTTCCATTACTCTTTTTTTACAAATGAATTTATATGTTCTAAATTAGTATTGCCTTTGATTCCTACATGTTTCTAGTATAGTATAGTATAGCATAGTTTCAAGATATAGTAATTATTGGCTGAGAAAATTTGTAGACTCTTCAGAGTTCCTTGTTGTAATAACTGATTTATTCTAGGTAAACCTAAGAAATCATTATATTGTTTTAAATGTCATTTCTCCTTCTTGGTTTCCATCGTTTTTGTAGCTTGGCTAAATAGATTAGGTTAGAGTTATTTTAAGTAGATGAATTTTAATTTTTTCCCTTTGTTCTTATTCTTTGCATTAATTTTGTGTTAATGTTCTCTTTACAATAAAAACTTTGGGGGTCTTTTGATAAAGTAATAACTATTATAAATGAGCTTCACATTAACAATGAGTACTTTTGATTTTTCAAATAGAATTAATTTCATTTTTGATGTGATTTCTAATTCACAGGTCTATTTTAATAATTATGTATAGAAAAATAACTAGGGACAGCTCAAATCAAGCCTCAGACACTTAACTGGTAGCAAGCTATGTAACCTTGGGCAATTCCCTTGCCTTGCAAAAGCTAAAAAAAAGTATTTTACTTCTATAATTATTTCCAATGAAATGGCAATCTTGGTACCTCCATTATAACCACACTAGGTATTGATGTTTCTATATATGGAAATACATTAATTGTGGGCTTAAAATAAAAGAAAATTTGAACAGAATCTGTTATATGGGTTCTTCATCATTTTGTGCATCAAAGACCCCTTTGAACGTCTGATGAAATCTATGAACTTTTTTTTCCTAAAGAATAATATATTTAGATTCAAAAGTACACAAACACACAAAATTACATTGTAAATCAATCTTCTTTATTTTCTATAATGAAATTAAAGTGACATTTTTTTTCTTCTAAGGTCATGGATACCCAGAAAATCCTAGGTTAAGAACTTTTTCTCTACAAGCCATGCCCTGATGTTTCAAACATAACTTAGTACTGGAATATTTATAAATGAGTTGCTAATATAGCATTTGCACCAGAGTACAATTTCTATTTAGGAACAGTTAAATTAAGAATGTGAAAAGGCTCCAAGGTCCTAAGGTGCCTTTCTTCAGAATATCTTTTACTTTGTTAGGTCTTTTTAAAAATGAGTTTAAATTATAGAATTATAAAAATAAAACCTATGTCTGATTCAAGGCCAGTCATAAAAAATTGATTATAATAAAGGTGCCTCAAAAGAGTCATAGCATTCTGATTCTACTAAAGATGGTATTGGAGACTACAAGAAACTGAATCTCCTAAGGAAACTCAAGAAAAACAGCATTTTTAATGAGCTGTCCTTTTCTAAACTTTGAAACTGCAAAACTTGTGCTCTCTTTTAACTGAAGCAGTGACAAATAATGTCAAATAAACATCAAATTGGAAGGACAACCTGGCACATGGAAACAAGGCAATGTTATTCTTGAAATACTTTATGCTTGCCAAAAATGATGAGATACCCCAAATGACATCACAAGACAAGTTTCCCAATAATAATGAGTTTCATTACAGCTATGGGTATGTGGACTTTTGACAGTTCTGCCCCATTAAGAAGAAAAAGAAACTCAGGTCAGTGTGCAATTTCTCCCATGAAAATTATGCATTAAGTAGCCACTGCCACTCACTGACACTTTGTAGACCATTCTACACTATTAACTCAATTCTACTTATCTAGATTTCCTACCTAGAATCTAGATATTTCTCATATTTTCAGTATTAATTTGCCTTCCACTTTTTTGCTTATTACATTCTATGTCAGTTTGTAGAAATTACCAAAGATCTTTTTGAAGGTACATTTGAAGCTATTTTTACAATAAATAATTTTATTATATTCTTATGACACAATTTATTCATACATTTACCAATTAGTGGATGCCCCCTCAATTTATAGTTCTTTACAATACAAAAAAAGAGTTGCTATAAATATTTTGTATATATAGGAACTTGTCCTCTTTATAAAATCTCTTTGGGCATAGGTAATACTGCTGAATTTGTGCTATATATCAATTTTTTAGGCAAAATTATGAATTGCTTTCTGGAACTGTACGCCAAATTCACAATCTTCTTAACAATATATTTATGTGACTATTGCCCCCAAACTCCTACAGCTTTTTTACCATTTGTCACTTTTAAAAAAATCAACTCATCATTCTGATATGGATGAGATGGAACCTGAGTATTATTTTAGTCAATATTTCTCTATTTGTGATTTGTTTCACTTTCATATGAATTTTGATAGCTTGAGTTCCCTCATATTCTTAATCAGTTTATCAATTTGGAAATTATTTCAATATAAATTCAAAATGATACTTACATATTTTGGAAATAGGATTTTGCAGATGATCCTGCTTCAAAAATTCCTCATTGCTCAATTAATTGTTTCTCTTTTAAACTTCTTTTGAATCTGTGCAAAAACTTCAATTTTATGTCATCAGAGCTATCCATTTTATCTTCTGTTATACTCTCTATTATGTATTTGATCATGATTTCTTCCCTGAGCAATAGATCAAAAAGGCTATAAATATAAAATATATAGATACTTTTACACATATACATTTTTATGTGTATCTACACATGCATGCAAGTATTTATATACTAAATTGATGGGCAATAATGTGAAAGCAAAGAGTTAGCAGTAATGGAAATGTGACATGGATTACTTTCTTGAAAAAACAAACAGGAGGTTTAAGAGAAATAACCACAGTTTGAGGGTGATATGTATACTGTACACATTGTGTCCAAAAATTGACTATTCACGACTTTAGAGATTCTATAAAAATATAAATATTTAGATAGAAAAATATTAATTTGCATCGAAATGCATGCATGTGTGTATTCATTTCCTTCAGATAAATTGGGAAACAAAACAGAATGAAATGACTCCATCTACACAAATAGAAACAAGTCATGATAACTTGGTATATAGCTAACTAACCAATACCCAGTGGGGTTGTGGAATAGACAAACAAGGGTTGAAATAAACAGTCAAATGTGCTACAGGGGAAAGCAATAGGTTCTTTCTTACCTTAGGCCAGTGGAATCTAATCAAACATTGGTGCTATTTTTGTACATTATAAAAAGGAGTCACCAGAGAATATAGGTTATGAAGGCCTACAGCAAATGAGAGAAGTAAAATAAAAATCTTTCTATCACTGCACCTCATTTAAAGGAAATCTGTTAAGCTACTAAAATTTTCACTATGTAAAAAAAGAAGTCTAATATGACTTGTCCACTTCATCTGATTCCAGGGATAATCTCTCAAAATAGTTTCTTTAGAATAATGGATTAGTCCAATGGAGATTAATATCATTTTTTGTGTAGTCTTAAATAGGCAAAAGGATTTTGAACTGAGAGTAGTGGATTGGCAAATGAAAAATGCAGGTTGAGGAAAGTTTAAATATCAAAAAATGTTAATAATAATTCTGATTTCACAAATCCAGGCTTAAAATAATTGAAAATTCCTAATTTTAACTTTCTAGCTTGATCACTAATAGTCCAGTCCCACCTTTAATGAGTTTGAAGAAAGGTTAATTCTCTTATTATATTGTTAGTCATTTTCAATTGTATACAATCCTTTGTGACACTATTTGAAGTTTTCTGCAAATCTTTTGGAGTGATTTGCCATATCCTTCTCTCCAGCAGATTATGTCAGAGTTTAAATGACTTGCCCAGTTAGTAAGTACTTGAGAATGGATTTGAACTCAGATCTTCCCCTGACACTAGACTCAGCATTCTATACACTGAGCCACCAGTCTGCCTCCAATTCTACTGAAGAAGCTGAACTATTTTTTGGAAAATATAAGAAATTAGAAAAATAGAAAAACACTATATGAAGATAATTTTTTTCTTAAAATTCTCACCTCTGAAAAGGTGAAATATATATGATAAACCTTACAGATTTATAAATCAATGGGAGTCCTACCTTTTGAACCTTATAGATTTGGGGAAACAAATGTTATTGAGTATTTGAAATGTCACCACCACTCTGAGGGAAAATAGTGTTATTCCTTTATTTAAGAACAAGAAGAAACACATACTATGGTTTCAGAATAATTCTCCCATCAACCATTCCTCCACTGTCTACACACACACACACACACACACACACACACACACACACACACACACACACAAACACACAGTAGCACAATGCATATAGAAGAAGTATATGATCTGAGTTGATAGGAAAACTATTTTTGATACTTAAATATTTAACTTGCCATAAATAGTCATTTGTCTCAAAACACTTCATGAATGTGGTTATTACTTAATATTCAGGAAGCCTTTTCAACAAAAATAATAAATAAATTTTGACTTTTTTTTAAATATAAATCTGGGTTTCAGGTTGATATGAGCGATCAGAAAGACACAACTGTGTCTTCTGGGAAAAGATACAGTTATGAGGAGGTAAAGCTATTGGTTGAAGACAGACTCTCCATGATCCTTCTCTGCCACCCAAGCAACTTAGAAAATGGTAAAAGTTGCCTAACTCTGTCGTTTCTCAAATGATAATTAATTTGTTTCCACCATACTATTTTCCACAAAATACTACTAAGGAGTAGTTGTTATAGTTGGTGCATTTTATTGTATTCTATTTTCCCACTCTTGAAGGTAAGTATAAATGAAGGTGATAATATTTTTGCCTTCCACCCTGTTTCTGACCACATCTAGAATATATTGGTCAGGGTGGGGTGATATCTTTTCAGAACTTTCAGAATACATTGTTCAGGGTAGGGCTATATCTTTTCAGAACTTTCAGAACAAGAAACAGGTAATGGGCTCAGGGCAGTAAAAGAGATATGATTTTTGGTCAAGTTAATATAGGAATATGTATTTTTGTTTGCTTGACTATGAATATTTGTTAAAAGTGTGTTTAATTATGGAAGATTTATTTTTTCCTTGAAAATATAATTTAATTGAAAAAATAACTTTTAAAGTGAAAATGTGTCTAGAGGGCAGTTATCATAATGATTAGCAAATTGAAACTGTCATTTTAGTGTAAAAGTACATAGAAATATTTATCCTAGAAAAGATTATAGAAATTGAGTATGGAGGGGAAAGTCTGTCATCATTTTTTCTTTTGCAAAGAAAACCAGCTTTAATGAAATAGTCATGATATTATGGCTCATCTATCAACTCCTTATTAGCCATTTCAGTGCATTCTTTCTGGTGCAAAGACCATTCTCTTTGGAAGAAAAAATAGAAACAAAGCACAAATGGAGAGGTTCTGCTTTGTCCCAGTCAACCCTCATCATTCTGCTCACGCCCAAGCAATGTTGTAATTCCATCTTTAACTCTCTTTCCCCCAATACAATATTCACATTTTCTCTGATTTCTGAGTCAGAAGAAAGTCAACAGAAAGTCAAAGGTATATGAATCTTTCTACATATATACATAGCAAAATTTGTTTTACAAACTGTTGGCTGTCATTCAGTTGTGTGGTTATTGCTCTTATAGACTTTCACCATAATGTTCATGACTGTTATTTATGGTCTCTGTACACACATTTTAAGACATTTGATTGAGTTCTTGTTCTGCTTATGGAAAAGTAGGGGAAAACAGCATCAGATCCCTCATTTTCTAGTCTTCTTCATGTGGACCATTGGAGAGCATAGAATATTCTGAGCTTGACTAGGTCTGTTCCTTCACCACCACATAGAAGTAAGGGTATTACATGGTTTGGTGGTCCACCTTTGGTGATGACCAAAACACAGAAGCTTATCCAGGGTCCCAGGTCAAATTTCACTATGGATGAAGTTTTCCTGCTGCTTTCAAGAGTTTTTCCCAAGGTATTGTTGAAGTGTGTGTCCAGTTCTATGTGGAACTGTTTCAAATTTCCATCTAACTTATCTACACCAAGTACCTTGGCAATTTGTGGATCATAGTTGCCTTAATTGTGGAATAAGGACTCCTTCTGGAAGATCGTGTTGGTCACCATACAGCTTAAGTTCACTTGTCGAGAATATACAGTATTTCTCCATGAATAAGATGCTTCCATGTATAAGATGCACCTTAATTTTGGCGACTGAAATTTGAAAAAAATGCATTGCATAAAGTTATTGAATTCAAGTTTTATTAGTCATGAAATTCAAGGACACCTTTTGCTTAAAGCTTTCAGGCATCTCTTGGGCAAGTCTGATGTGTGGATGCCTGCTTAGTCCATTCTGTTTCATGAACCTGAAGCACCAATTGTGTCTCCTTTGAAATCAGTCATTTATTTTTCAACAGCAATTGTTCTGCCCTCTTGCTGAACCATCTTTGTGAACACAGAAATTCCACCTGCCTTTTGCTCTTCAATCCATCTCTTCAATCCCCTCTCTAGATCAGGCCATTTGGCTGCCTTGCCTCTCATGGTCTTTTTCTGATGGGGTGTTTTCAGTTGGGATTCTTTTTCCCATAGCGAAACGTGGATTGTTTTTTCAGTTGGAGTAGGACCAAACTGACATTCAGCAGCATTGTGTCCATTCACATTTGCAAACTGGATCACTGTGAACTTGAATTCAATGCTGTATGAAAATATTTCTGAGCCATTTCTGGGCAGAACATGCAAAAAATAACCAAAGATACCAGTAATAAATATCAAACAATAAGTGCAAAGACAACAAGCACAAAAAAGCAGAAATGCAAGTTAAAAAATCTACAACTACTGTATAAGGCACTCCCAATTTTTAAACTGAAAATTTTTCAAAAAAAGGGTGCATCTTATACATTGGGAAATACAGTATCACATATTTCATATTTCACATAGAACTTCGACCCAGAGGCCATGCAAACATTACACTAAGTAGGATAGTAGAATTCTGCCAGACACCAGGGAAAGATTTTTTTTTTGTTGGGGTTGGGGTTTGGGCACTTTTGGGAGATGTAGATAGAGGAGTTGCCCTGGAGCATCTGTATGATCTTTCATAAAACATTTTAAATGTTAACATGTAGAATAAAAAGTTTAAAATACTCTGTTTGACTCTAGAGTATCAAATAAAAACCAAGCATAAAGATACCCTTCTCATTGTAAAAAAATTCTTCCAAAATAAGAACCATATTTAGCATATATGTAGTTTTGCAAAGAACATTACAATATTTTTGCTAAAAAACATAAAAGCTCTTTTTGCCCCCATGTATAGAAAATTTTCTGTCATCATCATCATCATAATCATTTTCACCACAATCAGCATCATCAAATAACTAGCATATAGGTGGGTTTTTGAAGCTCTTTACAAATTCTCTTTTATCTTTATATTTCTAGGACTTTCAATTATAATCCTCATATAAAGAAATGAAGAAATAAGGAAAATGAGACAGAGAGAAATTAAACAATTTGCACAGTCACGCAGCTATTAAGATTTGAATTTTGGTCTTCTAGATTCTAAGTCTAGGGCTCTGTTTATTTTGCCACTAGAATAAAAGGACACTTTAGGAATTTATGAGTTTCATAAAAATGGTGATATTCATATGAGAATTGTATTATGACTTACATGAAATGACAAAAGAGGATTCACTTTTCAGAAAGATGTTGTATTAGGTAATCGTTGAAGGCTTTTCAAGCCTAAAGTCAATGAATCTATAATTCTGTTGGGCAGATACTGGAAACAACTGATGCAGACAATTTTAGAATTATCTTTATGTGATCCTGTAGGGAAAATCTGTCATATTTAATCAACAGAAAGTTTTGAAATGAAGAAATGGAAGCTATTCAAGCTTATGAAAAAATGATCTAAATCATTAATAATTTTAAAATTCACATTAAAACCAACTCTGAAGTTCTACCTCAGATAATAGGTTGAAAAAGAAGACAAATGAGGAAAATCGAAATTGTTAAAGGGACTATGGGAGGAAATGACAAAGACTTCAGAGAAATTAAGGGAGACATGTATGAACTGATGCAGTGAAATGAGAAGCAGGAGAACAATTTTTATGATAATCACAACAAAATAAAGAAAAATAAAAGATAACAA
Source organism: Macrotis lagotis (assembly GCF_037893015.1). NCBI lineage: Eukaryota > Metazoa > Chordata > Mammalia > Peramelemorphia > Peramelidae > Macrotis > Macrotis lagotis. The sequence continues at coordinate 124,830,111 of NC_133662.1, read as the reverse complement.
AACTTTTATGAATGCAGAAATCTATAATGACTTCAGAAGCCTGAGGAGAAACCTTATCTCTCTTATCTTGGCAAAAAGGTGATAAGCAAAAAAAGAAAAATGAGGCATAATTTCAAATATCAGTGTACTTATTCCAGACTTCTTTTGGTGGGGGAGATAGATGGGTAATAAATTGCAATGCAAAAAAAAGCACCAGTAAAACATTTTAAATATACATAGAAAAAGCAAAACAAATGTTGAAAAGAGCACAAAAACTGGGCAAGTTTATAAATACATTGTTACAAAGATGCCAATAGCATTTTTTCAAATAATCTCCTGAGGGCAGAGAATGCTTCAGTTTTGCATATGAATATTCAATACTTAAGGTTTCTATTATGCTAAATAACTTAATAAATAATATTTCATTCATATATAAAACAATTTTTCTTTGAATTTAGATATATTTATATTTGTTGATAAATAATAAATTCATAAGATGCAGAAGAAATACTATTTCACAAATGTTATTTCCATATGTATAATACTAGCAGTTTATAATTTTGACAAAATATGAACTGTGTCATAAAACTCACATTCAAAGTACATTAATTCAAAACCCAGAATAAATGTCCTTATTAAAGAAATCTATTTATTCTAAAAGAGAAAATGTTTCTATATTCCAAGATTAACTTTATAAACTAAACTCTTCACCTTAGAAAAGTAAAATCTGTGGTTTTTCATGAGTGAAAAATATACTATTAACAAATACTAAAAATAATATATTCATATGTATATTTACAAATACTCCCAATGAAAACATATTTTGGAATACCAAGAGGCCAAATATGCTTAGGTCAAAAATTTCATTTAAATATGAATACAACTGGACATTTATAGATTTTGTTCACCAAGGTTTAAAAGCTCTAACAACAATGTCTAAAAGGTGATATTACACTAATTTTGAAAGCTTCGTGACTTTCCAGACTTTCCTTGATTGGCCATGATTTTCAGAAAAGAAAATTATGACAGAAATACCAGAACTCAGGACAGTTTCTGAAATTGTGCTTTGGTGTGGTGACAGGTGGCTGCTAGCATGTGCAAAATCATCTCATTCTGGTTATAGTGTTTGTAATCCTTAGGAATGAAATATGCAAGAATCATATGAATTTCTTGTGTAGTCTTTTTTTAAAAGATATTGTCCTGTCACTTACATCCAAATCATAGGAAGATAGATTAATGACAGAAGAGAATCTGAGAGGTCATAAAGTCTAAAATATTCATTTTCAGGTACAGAAACTGAGTCAGAAACATAGACATAATGCATGGTCATGTAATGGTATGTATTACAAGGCAAGATTTTAATCTATGCCTTTTTTGAACTTTTCTTTAATTTATTTACACATTACTAAAACTTTCTTGCTTAAGAGTAAACATAATACCCCTCCACACAAAAGTATAAAATTTCATGAGAAATAAAGTGAAAGAAAGAGAAAGAAATTGCATTTCAGTCTGGGTCCTGATACCATCAGCTCTGTCTCTGGTAGATTATATTCTTTATCCTAAATCTATCTTAGAAGTTACTCTCATATTTTCCCATAATTGCTGTTGCTGATTGCAATTCCCTCCACCCATTCCTTACCATCTTAATCCATGCCTTTTGACTCATCTAGTGTTTATTTTATTATGCCATGCTACCTTTCATTAGTTCAATAATCTTAAATCATCCGGAAAAACTTTAAAGGTCTATAATGAGGCATTTGGGCAGCAAAGATAGGGGGTATACTGAGTATGTTTTTTTTCTATACATAACATAACATATGCATTCCCTAAAGACATAACACTATGTGAAAATTCACAACAAAAACCACATAACCTATGGGAAAAATAGTGTTAGGGACATAATATTTCAAAAATTTTAGTAACACATAAAAAAAAACAACAATAGCAAATAGGGCAGACAGCAAATTCAGATATTAGAAAAGAGGTCACAGAACAAGGAAGTGGTTTGTACCAGTTCAGCTCTTTATCTGCTCCAGCTCCTACAGCTCCTGAAGAAAAAAATATGACACATTACCTTGAGAAAAACCTGAAGTTTGTTTGTGAAAGTGAGTGTAGAAGGGGAAGTACCTACCTTAGGCTCAAAATGTTCTCTAAAATATCAATAATTTGGGGGAAAATTAAGTTTTAGAAATATACATTATGCTATTATACCAAGTGAACCTATTAATTTCTATAGTGCTGGAGAAAGAAATATCACAGAAAATGAGGTGAAAATACAATGGATAAAGGGAATGATTAAATAAGTCTTTCAATGTTCTCATATTTTTCTTACACTAGAAAATTATAACAGGAAGAAGTAGAGAATAAAAAGAGATTAAAGGAAAGAATGGAAAGAATGATAATAGACCCCTCAAAAATTGCTCAAGAATTACATAAGTACTTCAAGGAGTCTTGATTTCATCATTATGATTGTAGTTACTATCTTCATTTTATACATATCTCAACCCATCATAATGTATGAATTTTCATAAGTGTCTAGTCCAGAAAAGCAAAACTAACAAATATTTGAAGAGAGATTGAACCTGATTCCTCCAGGTCCAGCACTTTATCCCCCACACCATGCTACCTCTACACAGCAAGAATAGGAATTGGATTTCTATATCTACCCCTATTTTTTTTCCTTTAATATCTTCATTCTGGGAAAAAAGATCATTCTTTAAAAAAAATTCTTCCAAGAACTCTTTGGACTTGTTTCTATATGACATTATTCTTTGGAGGAAGAGTAGGTTATATTTTTTAACCTCACTATCTTCCTCTGAATATGAACCCAGATTTTATTTTTCACCTCAGTAGCTATTATATATCAAGTAATTTTTCCTTTGCTTACTTTTATTTTGTTTTATTTTAAACAGCTTATTATTGAAATCATGTTTTAACCCAGAATTATGGATAATGTGGCAACTTTTTCATGAGAAGAAAATGTTAAGATTACAGCCAAGCATTCAAGCAATTTGATTTGCAAATTTTCAAATATGCATTTTAGCATCTATGATCAATTGAGACAAGTTTTATGCTGTTTACAAAAAGATGCTTAGAATTTATTTTTATTTAGTTACATCTTCAATTTATAGGTCCAAAGAGAAATTTGAATATTCTCCAGGTCAGCGAAGATATTTTGGAAATAGTATCTTCCTGCAAGAGCTCATATGACATCATTTAAAAAAATGATCCTATTCTGGCTTCTTTCATTTCACTGCAACAAGTAACATTACTACTATTATTAGTAGTAATAAAAATAGCTAACATTTATACCATACTTTTAATTTTTGCAGAGCACTATATTTTATCATATTTGGATCTCACAAGAAGTTTGGAAAAATATTACTATTATTTCAGTTTTACAGATGAGAAAATTGAGGCTGAATATTTAATTGATTTGCCTAGGATCATATAGCTAACAAATATCTGTGTCAGAATTTGAACTAAACCCTTCCTAACTAAAACCATAACTATCTTATTCATCAGGTCACCTTGAGGCATAATCTGTAATCATACAAATTATTTCCACTTGGAGCTGAGGTTAGGAAATATCAGGTAGAAACTCATTTATCTGTGATATTTCTCTCTGATTTAAAATACACAAGACAAACCATCTCAACTTAGAATACTGCTACTACATAAATCTACATTTTTTGCCATTTAGTCACATTTTTCCTTCTCAGTCTTATAACATGAGAACAAATGATATAAATTGACTTAATGATGCTTTTTCAGTCTTCCATTGTGACTTTCATTATGATTGACCAGAAGTACAATGCATTCTCCATTGACAGCTTTCGTGAAAAAACTCAGCTGCCAATATTTTTCAATTGAGAATGATTTAGGTGAAATGAAATGTTGGGGTGGGGTAGGTAGTATTTCCCCTACATAAATGAACTGTTAAATGGAAGGCTTTCACTTAGCTAGTTTCTTGCAAGAATTTCATGACATCTTTACAGAGCAACTAAAATGAAACAAAAGATTGTTGGTATTTCTAGGTCTATTTTGAAGTCAGTCTAAAGAAAAGGTATGGACAAATATTCATTAGAAGTCTTTTGTTCTTTATCTCTTCAATTACCTAAAAATTGCTCAAATAGATCTTTATGACCTTAAAAGTACATACTAGAGATGATCAAATTACCATATGTTCACATTAGTTTAAGTTCAAGAATATTTTTCAAAGATAACAATCCTGCATTGCAACTTATTTTGACTCTTGTGGTTACTTAAAAGACTGGCAATACTTATGATTCTGTTTGATGTAGTATGATAATTCACTATTTTAGCTTCAAAAAAGGATAATTACTGAGAATTATTTGAGTTATTATTAAAATAACACCATTAAAATCATTTCCACAAAATGTTAGATACTTAAAAACTAATATTATACTAAAATTAATATTAGAGTTCAGAAATATTACCAGTCCTAAATTTTCATGCTTTGAAAACTCTATGATCTCACTGACAATAATACTTTTTACAATACTGTGAATTGAAAATCATCTGGGCATTCTTCTATGCTACCTGTTGTAGTCCATGTCCTCCAGTAAAGTCACATCAGGTCACCTCCCTAGATACCAGAGGACATTCTCCAATGTTCTTAACCTTACATGAATTAAAAGTGGAGTTCTTTGACAAAAATCTAATTCTTCCCTGGTATTATTTTTTTAAATATATCTCTTATTACTTTGGAGATATTGTTTTACACCAAAATGTATTTATACATTGACTTTTGACCCACAATTATAATTGTTCTGTGAATATAATATGTCTTAGAGCCTAAACTAATTATGATAATTTTATATTGGTTCATTCTTTCAGAAAGAAGTTTGAAGTCATTAGAACAATACTGAATAATTCCCCAAATGCATTCAAGCCCACTTGCTTTTTTATATACATGTAAGACTTTTTATGGTTGATCTGAATTTGTAATTGTTGACAGGAAAGTAGGAGTGAAAAGAGTAAGGGAATAAATGCTTATAAAACACTTACCATGTGCCAGAGTCTATAATGAATTATATTCCCATTTGATTCCCATCAGTCTGGGACCCAGATGCTGTTATTATTCGTATAAGAGTTTCTGGAAGACCTTGAAGACTATAAGGAATCTTCCATTTGAAATCTACTGATAGAATACTCCATAATAACAACAAACATGATTGCATTATCAGTGTTTTTGGGGGGGGTGATGGGATAGCAAGTTCTGAACATTCTTTTGATTTTGTCTGGCTTTTTGTGATTTAATTTTGGATTTTTTTTTTTACTATTTCATTGATTTAATTCTTCAATTCCCTTTTTATTCATATTTACTACATATTATTAATCAATTTTATTAATGGTCTCAAAAAATTAACTTAGTTTGATTTGTATTTTCTATAATTTGTAGTTCAATTTACATATTTCTCTTATCATTTAATCACTTTTGGGCTTGGTTTTGATATATTTGCTGAATTTCTATTTTATTTGAATACTAAATTCATGAATCATCTCTTTTTTATAACTTTGCTAATACATGTTGGCAGTAATATATTTCCTTTTTCTAAAACTGAGTATGGCTTTAACTGTCACTCAAAAATTTGATATATTATTTCATCAATAATGATGATAAATTGTTTCTATTATTTCCATTTGTCAGTATTGTTTATTTCTATTATCAATAATATAACCCAGTGATTGAGTTGAGCTACTTTTTGGGTCTATGTCTTTTCTTTTTCGATCCATACCCTAATTATTATTATAATTGTGTTAAGGTTTTGCAAGGTTTTTATAATTCTGTTTGTTTTTACAATAGTATACATTAACTCTGTGCCTTAATATATTACCATATAAGTTTAAAACTGATATTTGTTTTCTATATATTATTCTTTTTAAGTACTTTTTAAGTAAGATTTTGGTATATTTATTTTATATTTTACAATAATTTTGTTTTAAGAATAAACATAACCCCCCCCCAAAGAAGATGAGCGCCTCCAGAATAGTGAGAGAAAAAAATGTACTTCAGTCTATGTTCAGATTTCAATGTCTCTGGGTGAGTTGCCTTCTTTATCATAAGTCCACCAGTGAAGTTGGTTCAATATTTTTCCCACAGTTGCTATTATGAGCTGTACTTACCTCTATTCTATTCCTCTCCACTCTCATTTAATCTATTCTCTCTCTCTCCTTTCATCCTGGCCTGGTCCAAAAGTTTGTTATATCTGAGTACCCTTCCCAAAATTTTCTCTCTCTTCTATCACCTATTGTCCCCTTCCTCCCCCCCCCCCTTCCCCCTTATCCCATTCTTTTTTCCTCATTTTTCTCTAGGCTAAGATAGATTTCTATGCCCTATTTGGTATGTATGTTATTTCCCCTCTGAGCCATTTCTGATGAGAATAAAGGCTGACTCATTCCCCTTCCCTTCCCCCTTTCCACTTCACTAAAAAAGCTTTTTCTTGACTCTAATGTGAAATATCTTAGCTCCTTCTTCCTCTCCTTTATCTTCCTCCTAGTACTTCGCTTTATCACCCATTGACTTCATCTTACTATATTATACCATTATATTCTGCTCCTTACTGTGCCCTGTCTATATATGCTCCTTCTAACAACTCTTATAAATGTGAGAGTTCACATGAGTTATCAGTATCTTCTTCCCATGCATGAATACAAACAGTTCAATATCATTAATCCTTTTCATTCACCCCCCAATGGTTCACCAGAGTTTTTTCAATAGGAAAGTTTGAAAGTCCCCTCTTTCATTAAAAGTCCATGTTTTCCCCTGAAAGAGGATGTTCAGCTTTGCTGGGAAGTTGATTCTGGGTTTACAACCAAGATCCTTTGCCTTCTAGAATATCACATTCCAAGTCCTATGAGCCCTTAATGTAAATGATGCCAGATCCTGTATAATCCTGACTATGTAGCCACAATAGTTGAATTGTTTGTTTCTGGAAGTTTTTAGTATTTTCTCTTTGACTTGAGAGTTTTGGGATTTGACTATAATATTCCAGGAAGTTTTTACCTTGGGATCTCTTTCAGGAGGTGATCGGTGAATTCTCTTAATTTCTATTTTACCCTCTGCTTATAGGATATAAGGGCAATTTTGCTGTATTATTTCTCGAAAACTGAAGTCTAGGCTCCTTTGCTGGTCATGACTTTCAGGTAGCCCAATAAGCTATAAATTATTTCTTCTGGATCTATTTATGAGTTTCGTTGTTTTTCCAATGAGATATTTCACATTTTCCTCTAATTTGCAAAGTCACCAGCTTCCTTTAGTTCCATTATGCATTTGAAGGAGATATTTTCTTCAGAGAGATTTTTTGTCTCCTTTTCCATCTGGCCAATTATGCTTTTTAAGGCATTCTTCTCCTTATTTGCCTTTTCTTTCCCCTTTTCCATTTGGTCTAAATTGTTTTTTATAATTCCTTTTTTAGAAAGATAATATTTATTTTGAATTATAATTTTTTCCCTAATCTTGCTCCCCCCCAGCTGTACAAAAGGCAGTCTGATAGTATTTACATTGTTTCCATGGTATACATTGATCAAAGTTGAATGTGTTAAGAGAGAAATAATATCCTTTTTTGTTTTTGCAGGACAATGGGGTTAAGTGACTTGGCCAAGGCCACCTATCTAGGTAATTATTAAGTGTCTGAGGCCAGATTTGAACTCAGGTACTCCTGACTTTAGTGTCAGTGCTCTATCTACTGCACCACCTAGCTGCCCCCAATAAATCATATCCTTAATGAAGAAAAATAAATTATAAGTGACAGCAAAATTACATGATAAGATAACAGCTTTTTTCCTTTAAGTAAAAGATAATAATTTTTGGTCTTTGTTTAAACTCCACAGTTCCTTCTCTGGAAACAGCTGGTATTCTCCATTGAAGATAGCCTAAAATAGTCCCTGGTTGTTACAATGATGGAATGAGCAAGTCCATCAAGTTTGATCATCACTCCCATGTTGATCTTAGGGTGAACAATCTTCTAGTTCTGCTCATCTCACTCAGCATCAGATCACACAAATTATTCCAGGTTTCCCTGAATTCCCATCCCTCCTGGTTTCTAATAGAACTGTAGTGTTCCATGACTTACATATACCACAGTTTGTAAAGCCATTCCCCAGCTGAAGGACATTTATTAATTTCCAATTCTTAGCCACCACAAACAAGGCTGCAATGAATATTTTATACAAGTGATATTTTTACCCTTTTTTCATAATCTCTTCAGTGTACAGACCCAGTAGTGGCATTGCTGGATCAAAGGGGATGCACATTTTTGTTGCCCTTTGAGCATAATTCCAAATTGCTCTCCAGAAAACTTGGATGATATCACAGCTCCACCAACAATGTATTGGCATCCCAGATTTCCCACATTCTTCCAACAATGATCATGGTCCTTTCTGGTCATATTGGCCAGTCTGAGAGGTATGAGGTAGTATCTCAGAGATGCTTTAATTTTCATTTCTCTAATAAGCAGATATTTAGAGCAATTTTTCATATGAGTATGGATCATTTTTATTTTCTCATCTGTAAATTGCCTTTACATATCCTTTGACCATTTTCCATTGGGGTATGGCTTATTTTTATGAAAATCTGACACATTTCTCAGTATATTTTAGAAATGAGTCCTTTATCAGAAATACCAGATATAAAAATGGTTTCCCAATTTACGATAGTTCTATTGATCTTTGTTGCAGTGGTTTTGGCTGTACAAAACCTTTTTAATTTAATGAAATCAAAAGTATTTAGTTTTTTTTTTTTAATGATGTTCTCCATCTCTTCCTTGGTTATAAACTGCTTCTCTTTCTATAGATCTGACAGGTAAACTACTCCCTGATCTTCTAGGTTCCTTACACTATTGTTTTTTATGTCTAGATTCTGTATCCATCTTGATCTTATCTTGGTATAGGGTGTGAGGTGTTGGTCTAATAAAAGTTTCTTCCATATTAACTTCCAGCTTTTCCAACACTTTTCATCAAAGATAGAATTTTTATCCCAATAGCTAAACTATTTGGGTTATCATACAGCAGATTACTATAATCATTTCTTGCTATTGTACCTGGTCTTTTCCACTGGTCAACCACTCTATTTCTTAGCCAATACCAGACAGTTTTGAAGACTGATGCTTTATAATATAATTTTACATCAGGTAAGGCTAAGGCCCCTTCTTTTGCAATTTTTTTTCATTGAATCCCTGGAAATTTTTTGGTTTTATATCTCCTTATGAATTTACTTACAGCTTTTTTTTAACTCATTAAAGTAATTTTTTGGAATTTTGATTGGTAGTTTGGGTAGAATTGTCATTTTTATTATATTAGTTCAGCCTATCCATGATCATTTGATGTTTGCCCAGTTATATAAATCTGATATTATTTGTGTGAGATGTGTTTTTTGTTTTCCAAAAGTTTTTGAATATGCCTTGGCAGACAGACTCCCAAGTATTTTATATTGTCTGAGGTTATTTTGAATGGGATTTCTCTTTCTAACTCTTCCTGCTGTTTCTTGCTAGACATATATAGAAAAGTTGAGGATTTACGAGGGTTTATTTTATAACCTACAACTTTGCTAAAATTGCTAATTATTTCCAGTAGGTTTTTGGAAGATTTCTTGGGATTCTCTAGGTAGACCATCATGTCATCTGCAAAGAGTGAGAGTTTTGTCTCTTCCTTCCCAATTCTAATTCCTTCAATTTCTTTTTCTTCTCATTGCTGAAGCCAACATTTCTAATACAAAATTGAATGTAAGTGGTGATGATGGGCATCCTTGTTTCACTCCTGATCTTTTGGGAATGCCTCTAGCTTATCCCCATTGCATATAATGATTGTTGATGGTTCCAGATAGATACTGCTTATTATTCAACAGAACAATGGATTTATCCCCTATGCTGTCTAGTGTTTTTGTAGGACTGGTACTGTATTTTTTCAAAAGTTTTTTCATCATCTATCAATATAATCATATGATTTTTGATAGACCTAACAGTTTTCCTAATATTTAACCAACCCTGCACGGCTGGGATAAATCCTACTTGGTCAGAGTGTATTATCCTAGTGATAACTTGTTGCATTCATTATGCTAAAATTTTATTATTTAAGATTTTTGCATCTATATCCATTATTAAGATAGGCCTAAAATTTTCCTTTTCTGATTTAATGCTTCCTGGTTTAGGTGTCAGTACCATATTCATGTCATAGAAAGAGTTAGGCAGAGTTCCATCTTCAACTATTTTCCCAAATAGTTTATATAGAATTGGAACCAATTGTTCTTTAAATGTTTGATACAATTCACATGTGAATCCATTGTGCCCTGGAGATTTTTTTCTTAGGGAGTTCAATAATGGCTTGTTGAATATCTTTTTCTGAAATAGCCTTGTTTAGGTATTTAATTTCCTCTTCATTTAACTTGGGAAACTTATATTTTTCTAAATATTTGTCCATTTAATTTAGATTGTCAAATTTTTTGGCATAGAGTTGGGCAAAATAACTCCTAATTAGTATTTTAATTTCATCCTCATTGCTGGTGAGTTCACCTTTTGTATTTATGATACTAAGAATTTGGTTTTCTTTATTTTTTTAATCAAATTGTTCAGATGCTTATCTATTTTATTGTTTTTTTTCAAACAAATCAAATCTTGGTTATGTTTATTCCACATTTTGCTTGCTTTCAATTTTATTAATTTCTCCTTTAATGTCGAGAATTTCTAATTTGGTATTTAATTGGGGGGTTTTAATTTGTTCTTTCTCTAATTTTTTAGTTGCATATTTAGTTCATTGATGTCCTCTTTCTCTAATTTATTCATGTAAGCATTTAAAAATATAATATATCTCCTGATAGCTACCTTGAATGAATCCCATGGGTTTTGGTATGTTGTTTCATTATTGTCATTATCTAGGATGAAATGATTTATTCTTTCTATAATTTGTTGTTTGACCCACCCATTTTTTCAAAATGAGGTTACTTAGTTTCCAATTAGTTCTGAGTCTATATCTTCCTGTCCCAATATTGGCATATGATTTTTATTTCATTATGATCTGAGAAAGATGTATTCCCTATTTCTGCTTTTCTGCTATCGATCATTAGGTTTTTCTGAATTAGGACATGGTCAGTTTTTGTGTAAGTGCCATGTACTGCAGGAAAAAAGTACAGATATCTAAGTTCATTTCTGTTAAAAGTGCTTTATAAATATTTATATAGTCCCTGAGTTTGTTTTGGCAGACAGATTTCAAATGTTTTATACTGTCACAGTAATTTTAAATGGAATTTCTCTATCTCTCCTGAGTTTTGTTGATAATATAGAGAAATACTAAGGATTTATATGGAATTATTTCATATCTTACAACTTTGCTAAAGTTGCTAATTATTTCAATTAAGCATAGCATTCAAATTTGTAAAGGAAAAGGGATTTAATTACAAGATGATATAGACAGTTAAACTACACTAGCAGGTTAACTCATTTTGCCCTTATTCCAAACTAGATAAATATGAACAAAAACTATACAAGAAAAAAGTCAATATGACTTGAATTTTGAAAACTTAGACATGATAAACCTCTCAAGATTTGAATAGCTTATCTTAGAAATTGAATAAGACATAAATAAATGCTCTAAGGAAAAAATCCCCAGAATCAATTGGATTTACAAGTGAATTAAAATTACCATTTAAATAATCTTTAATATCAATAATATACCAATGTATTTAAAAATAGATTGAGAAGTTCTACTAAAGTGTTTTGTCTCAAATACAGTTTTGACAACTAATATTGGGAGAGCAACACCAGAGAAAGAAAAAGGCTCAATTTTCCTTCTCAATATCAATGAAATAAAATAAATAAAATATTGACTAGTAGATTACAGTAAAATATTATGAAGATTAAACAACATAACAAGGTTAGATTTATGCCAGAAATTCCGAATTCAAATTTAGAAAAACTATTAATAAAATTGACAAAATCAATAACAAATGCAACAAAATCACATGATCATATCAAAAGATGCAGAAAAATATTTTGAAATAAAATGCAGCACATCTTCATCTTAAAAATAGAAGGTATAGAAACAAATGGAATCTTCCTTAAAAAGGTAGTATCTACTGAAACCCAAGAGCATATTCATCATAATCATATTGTATTAGAAATGTATACTGTATCAATAAGTTAAAAATAAATTGAAGAGTATATTAAAAGAAGCATTGATATAACAAAACTATCACTCTTTAAAGATCATATGATGATAATATATTGGAGATGTCTAAAGAATCAACTAAAAACTAGTTTAAACAATTAATAAGATTATCAAAGTTGCAGGATATAATATAAACCAAAATGAATCATTGGTACTTCCTTACATTACCAATAAAATCCAGCAGAAAGAGGTAAATTCCATTTAAAATAACTCCAGACAATATAAAATATTTAGAGTCTGCCTGCCAAGACAAACCCAAGTGTTATATGAACACAATGATAAAATATTTTTCATATAAATAAAGGTTGCTAGCAACAAATGGAAAAATATTAATTGCATGTAATTAGAGAATTATTAGAAACCCATAAAAATATTATCAACCAATAAAATGAAAAATGACAATCCTAACTAATTTACTTGTTCAGTGCCATGCCAAATTACCAAAAAATATTTTATCTAACTAGAAAAAGATAATAATAATAATAAAATTAATTTGAAAGAACAAAAAGATAAAGAATATAAAAAGAACCACTTAAAAAATCACTAGAAGGTAGCCCAGCAGTGCCAGATTTAACGCTATATCACAAAATGCTAAAGATAAAAGCAATCTGATACTGGCTAAGAAACAGAGTTGTGGAACAGTTAAAAAGATTAGGTACATAAGTCATAGTAGTAAATTACTAAAAAGCAGTTTGTCAAAAACTAAACATAGACTGGCATCTCAATACACACACACATATATGTGTATATATATACCAAAATAACATCAAATAGATAAATGATTTAGGCAAAAATGATGATTTTTTTACAATATTGAGGAAACATAGAAAAAAACATGCTTTCAGATTAAAAATATATAATAGAATCACAGGAAATAAAATAATGAATTCTGATTAAATTTAATTTTAAAGCTTTTATTCAAACAAAACTAATGTAACCAAAATTAGAAGGAAAATGGGAAAGGGGGGGGTGGTATTTTTTCCAGCAACTTTCTCTGAATAAGATCTTATTTTTCAAATATTTAGGGAACTGAGTCAAATTATAACAAATGAGTCATTCCCAAATTGACAAATTTTCAAAGAATATGAACAGATATTTTTAGAAGAAAAATGTCTATACTATCAAGAGAACATAAAAATGCTCTTAATTAGTATTGAGTAGAGAAATGCAAATTAAAACAGCTCTGACATATCTCAGACCTATCATATGAGCTAATATGACAGAAAAAGAAAATGATCAATATTGGACAGAATGTGGAAAACATAGGATATTAATGCTCTTTGTGGAGTTCTGCCCTTGTTTAAATGTATTGAAAACAAATTAGGATTAGGTCCAAAAGATATAAACTTTTCACATTCTTTGACCCAAAAATAACAATACTAAGTGTGAATTCAAAAAAACATCAAACAAAAAAAAGAGAAAAGATCCAAAGATTTATAGCAGCTCTTTTTTTGGTGGCTTGAAACTGGAAATTGAAGAGCTGTCCATTAGTTAGTGTATAGTTGAACAAATTGTGATATATGTCTGTGATGAAATACAATTTTGTTTTAAAATATGAGCAGAATTGTTTTAGAAAAAGAAGGCAAATAATATAAATGAGCCAAATTGAAATGAGCAGAACCAGGAACACCTTTTCTACAATAATAGAAATATTGCAATGATAATCAACTTGTGAAAGATACAGATATTCTTTTAAAAATGTGACCCAAGACAGTTCCAAAGGACCCAAGATGAAAAGTGCTACTCACCTCAAGAGAGCTAAATGTTGATCTCTGAGGGTAGACAGGAACATTTTAAAACTTTTTTTCTTGTGTTTTTTTTTGTTTGCTCTCTTTTGCAACATGTTTATCTGGAAATATGTTTTTCATGACCATACACAATATAGATATTAAACTGATTGTCCTCTAATTAGATAGGAAGGAAGAAGAAAATCTGGAACTCAATTTTTAAAATCTATGAAAAATTTTTTAATGTAATTGGGACATATTTAGCAAAATAAAGTTTTCTTAAAAAATAAAAAGTGCAAGGAATAGATGGAGAAATTTTCATGCTTTTTAACATTTTTCTGATTCCTCAACAGGGCTAAATATAAACTGGGTGATCCCATCTCTGTCCTTCTCTAAATCCATAGTTGAAGATATACCTTTAGGATACCTTCTATCTTTTTTTAACTTCATTGCACAAACCAATGCAGTACTCAGAGTATTCATACATTATTCTTAATTTTAACTGTATGAATGAACCATTTCCTTTTTCATTACCATAAGACTTGCAAGTACATTTTGAATGTGCTTCTTAAATGCAAGTCATAATTGATAATGTGTTATGGCCTATCAATTTCTGCAACATATCTCACCATTGACCTTTGAGATCACCTGACATTTTGATTCTTGGGAGATTTGATATTTCATGATATTAAGCCATAAAACATGACAGAAAGAATGATACTGAAAAAGTACCATGGGATCAATTGAAATGCTGCAAAATTTTGCAAATTCGACCTATCTCACTCTATTCGCTATTTTGTCTCTGGGTCTACCTTATTTTATATTCCCAGTTCCTGTACAAAAAATGTATACTGATAGAAATGTTGTATTGGTTGTTTATCATGCCCAGAATGTTCTTCTTTCAATTCTGTCTCTTAGAATGCCTGAATTTTCTCATCAACTTTACTGTGCCCTACTTCAAAAAAAGCCTTCTTACTTCCCCAATTTCAAATAGTTTCTACTATAAGGTTTATGATGAATCTATTTGATTGTGAATTTGGAGGACAATGCTTCAACCCCACCTCTCAATTTTACTACCTATTTGGTCACAGATAAGGTATTTCATCTCTTTGACTTTTAGTTTCTTCATTTATAATATGAAAGCATTAGATGAACTGGTTTCTGTGGCCTTTCAGTTCTAGTCTATGATATGTACCAAAGGTTTTAGTGCAGTTTTATATTTTAATGGTTTGAATTAGCATTTAATTTTTTAGGTTAAAAATTGTCTCCAGGGAAACGTTGCTACCATTGCCATGTTTTAAAAGTAAACATAATGTCACCTCCAATAAAGAAAGAGAAACCTCATGAAAAATGAAGTGAAAAAAATTATGGTTTACTCTGTATTCAGACATGAACAGCACTATCTTTGGAATGGATAATATTCTTTATCATTAGTCATTCAGAGTTCTCTTGGGTCACAGAAAAGGTATGATGTCCACAGCTGATCATTCTGAAATATTGCTTTTTCTTTGTCTAAGGTAAAATTGCATTTGCATTTACTCATTAAGTTTTTTCTTTCTTTTTTTTTTAACAGAAAGCATCCTGTTCATTGTTTCCCATAACAGAAGAGCATTCCATCTCAATTACATAGCACAATTTATCATCAGTTCCCCAACTTCTGCATATCCCTTCAACAACCAAATCCCCACCGCCAAAGAGAGCTGCTATAAATATTCCAATGCATATATCATATTTCCCCATGTGTTAAAATGCACCCTTTTGCAAAAAATTTGGTGACTAAAGACTGGGAGCATTTTTTACTTGTATTTCCTGCTTTTTTCACACTTGTCTTTGCACTCTTTGTTTCACATTTGTTACTTGTATTATTAGATTTGATTCTGTCATGTTCTGCCCAGAAATAACTCAGAAAAGATTTTCAGAGAATGTTGAATTCAAGTGAAAAGTGATCCAGTTTACAAACTAAATGGAAATTGTGCTGCTGAAAGTCAGTTTGGTCCTCCTCCTATTGTGTGAGACTGGCTACAGGAAGAAGAATTGAAGAGATGGATTGAAGAGCAAAGGGCAATTGGAATTCTTGTGTCTGCAAACGTGATTCAGCATGAGGTAAGGGGAATTTTTGATGAAAAAAAGTTTCTGATTTCAAGGAAGGACAAAATTGGTGCTTCATGTTCATGAAATGGAATATATTAAGCAGGGGTACATGCACCAGACTTTCCCAAAAGATGCCTGAAAGTTCAGAGCAGAAGTTTCTTGAATTTCATGATGAATAAAAATTGAGTTCAATAACTTTATGTAATACATTTTTTTCCAAGTGTTGGGACCCAAAATTAAGTTACTTATACATGGAGAAATACGGTAGGTTCATTTCTTCAGCAATGCAGACATAGCAGTAAAACTGGTAGACCAAAGGTAGGCTTGGTTTTATATCCCTTTGGTCCTAGTTCCAAATAGCTCTATATAATTGTGGAATTATTTCATATTCCAACAGTATATCAATGTCTCAATTTCCCTACCTCCTTTCCAATATTTGTCATTTTCTCTGTCTACCCTATCAGCCAATCAATAGTGGTAGCCAATAATAGCCAATTAATGACAATACCTCAAAATTGTTCCAACCTATATTTCTTCTATCAATAGTGAGTTAGGACATTTAAATATATATATAATAGATTTCATTGATAACTTCATCTGAAAACTGTTCAAAGCTCTTGATCAGTTATCAATTAGGGAAAGGGTTCTCTGTTTGAGAAATGGGGCCTTTATCTGAAAAATTATCTCAGTAATTTTCCCATGTTGCTATTGCAAGCTGTATTTCCCTTGATCCTAGTCCTTCCACCCTTATTATTCTATTCTGTTTCTTCTTTCATGCTGTTACTCCTCAACAATTGTTGCACCTAACTGCCTTCTCTAATAATCTCCCCTCTCTTCTATCACTTATTCCCTCCCTCCCCTCCCCTGTCCCCTTTTCCCCATCCCTTTCCTCTCCTTTTTTCCTGTAGGGTAACAGATTTCTGTACCTAGTGTAGAGTCAATTCCTTTAAGAATAAGTCTCACTCACTGCCCCCCTCATCTTCCCCCTCTTCCATTCCACAGCAAAATCTTATTCTTGCCTCTTCTATGTAAAATAACTTACCCTATTCTACCTCATTATCTTTCTCCCAGTGCATTTCATTCTCTCCCATTAACTCCATCTTTTTCAATATATTATACCTTCGAATTCAACTCCCTCCTGTGCCTTGTCTATATATATATATATATATATATATATATATATATATATATATATATATATATATGTATGTATAGACTCCTTGTCTATATATAGATAGACTTGTCTATCTATATATATATGTATATATATATATATGTATGTATATATAGACTCCTTCCAACTGCCCTAATAAATAAAGGTTTCATATGAATAATCATTATCATCTATCCTTACATAAATAAAAGCAGTTTAACATCATTAACTCCCCCATAATTTGCCCTTCCCATCTATCCTTTCTATGCTTCATCTGAGTCCTGAACTTGATGATAAATCTTTCTGTTCTATTCTGGTTGTTTCATCAGGAAAGATTAAAAGTAGCCTATTTCATTGAATGTTGAGCTTTACTCCAGAAAGAGGTTGTTCAATTTGTCTGGGTAATTAACTCTGGGTTGTAATCCAAGCTCTTTTACCTTCTAGAATATCATATTTCAAGTACTACAATCCCTGAATGCAGAAGTTGTTAAATCTCATGTTATTGTGAATAAAACTCCATAAAATATGAATTGTTTCTTCCTGGTTGATTGAAATAGTTTCTCCTTAGCGTGGGAGTTTTGAGATTTGTCTATAATATTCCTGGCAGTTGTCATTTGGGGATCTCTTTTAGGAGGTGATTGGTAGATTCTGTTTTACCCTCTGCTTCTAGAATACCAGTGCAGTTTTCCTGGATAATTTCTTGAAAAATAAAGTCTAGACTCTCTCTTTTTTTTTGGTCATGACTTTTAGGTAGTCCAATAAATTTTTATTGATATTTTATTTCTCCAAATGCATAATGTAAGTTTTTAAACATTCATATTAATATGTATATTTTAAGTTACAAAATTTCCTTCAACTTGACTTCCCACTCCCCTCCACACAGTTGTGAAAAGTTAGGTTAATACTGTACATACCTATTTGTATTAACCATGTTTACAGATTAGTCATTTTCAGTATGAGTAATAAGGATTAAGGGAAAGAAACATGCAAGATGTGTTTTTTAAAAAAGTGAATGAGATTGGGGCAGCTAGGTGGCGTAGTGGATAAAATACCAGCCTTGGAGTCAGGAGTACCTGGGTTCAAATCTGGTCTCAGACACTTAATAATTACCTAGCTGTGCGGCCTTTGTAAAGCCACTTAACCCCATTTGCCTTGCAAAAACCTAAAAAAAAAAACAAACAAAAAAAAAGTGAATGAGATTGTTCATCAGATTCACCATTATTCTATTTCTAACCAGTACCAGTCAGTTTTGATGATTGCTTCTTTAAAGTATAATTTTGATCTTTTGTTGTTCCAGGTTTTGGTTTAGGTGTGCTTGGTTTTATTTTGTTTTTCTTCCTCTAGATGGGGATGAATTGTCCATGTCTAATAGGGTTGTTCTAGCTCTCTGAACTGCTGAGAGCAGCTGCATCCATCAAGGTTGATCATCAGACAATATTGTTAATATGTCCATAGTTCTCTTGGTTCTGCTCCCTTCACTCAGCATCAGATCCTGTAGTTCATTCCATTTATGATTTCTTATAGCAAAATATTATTATATAATATTTATATATCAAAATTTGTTTAACAATTTACCAATAGATGGGCATCTCCTCAATTTCCAATTTTTTGTCACTACAAAAAAGAGCTGCTATGAATATTTTGGAAAATGGGTAATTTTTGCCATTTTTTTTAAATGATTTCTTCTGGATAAAGGTCTAGTTTTCGAATTGCTGGGTCAAAGGGTATGAACAGTTTTATTGCTCTTTGAGCCTAGTTCCATTTTCTCTCCAGAATGGTTGGATCAGTTCACAACTCTACCAGCAAGGCATTAATGTCCCAATCCTCCCACAACCTCCCCAGTATTGACCATTTTCTCTTTTTGTCATTTTAGTCAATCTGATGAGTGTGAGCTTATACCTCATAGTTGTTTTAATTTTCATTTATCAATTGGGGAATGACTTGCAGCAATTTTCACAACTAGGACTTCTGATAAAGGTCTCACTTCTAAAATATAGAGAATTGCATCAAATTTATAAGGTTGCAAGTCATTTGATTGATAAATTGATAAATTTGATTAATTGATAAATTGATAATTGATAAATTGATAAATAGTCACAGAATAGGAATAGTCAATTTTCAAGTGATAAAATTAAAACTACATATAATCCTATAAAAAAATGCTTTGTTGTTCATATATAGAAATGCTGATACTTGATGTGGGTTTATTTTATAGCCCATTAATTTTTTCAAGGAGTCTTTCAGATGATTTCCTTGGGTTCTCTAAATATACCCTCACATCATTTACAAAGAGTGAAAGCTTTGCTTCCTCATTGCCAATTCTGGTTCCTTCAATTTCTTTTCTTTTTATTGCTAAACCAACCATTTCTAATGCTATATTGTATAGTAATAGTGATAATGACATCCTTTTTTGATCATATTGGAAACGCTTTGAGTTTAACCCCATCACATATAATATTTGATTATGGTTTTACATAGATACTAATTATTATTTTAAGGAAGATGCCATTAATTCCTAAACTTTCTAGTGTTTATCATAGGAATGCAAGCTATATTTTATAAAAGGCTTTTTCAGCATTTAAGATAATCATGATTTCAGTTGGTTTTGCTATTGAAATGTTCACTTATGTTGAGTGTTTTCCTAACATTGAACCATTCCTGCCTACCTGATATAAATTCTACCTAATCTGTGTGTATTATCCTATTAGTAACTTGCTTTACTGTCATTGCTAAAATTTTATGATTTTTGCATCATATTCGTTAGGGAGATTGATCTATCATTTTGTTTGTTCTGGTTTTCCCTGGTTTAGGTATCAACACCATGTTGGTGTCTTAAAAGGAGTTTGGCAGAACTCGTTCTATTTTTTTTAAATAGTTTATATAGAATAGGAATTAATTGTTCCTTAAAAGTTTGGTAGAACCTACTTGCAAATCCATCTCAACCCGGACACTTTTTCTTAGGGAATCTATTGATGGTTTCTTCATTTTCTATTTTTCTGAAATGGGGTTATTTGAAGTATGTTATTTGCTCTTCTGTTAATCTGAGCAGTTTATATTTTTGTAAATATTCACCCATTTCATTCAGGTTAGCAAATTTATTGACATACAGTTAAGCACAGTAGCTCTGAATTATCTCTTTAATTGCCTCCTCACTGTTGGCTAGTTCACCCTCTTCATTTTTGAGAAAGGTAATTTGGTTCTTTCTTTTCTTTAATCACATTAACAAAATGTTTGCCTATTTATTGTTTTTTTTTCATAAAATCAACTCTTAGTTTTATACAGGCAATCAATGATTTTCACCTATACCAAAACTGATCATGCATTAGGCACGCATAAAAACCTTATAATCAAATAAAGGCAGAAATAAATACACTCAGACTTTGATGCAATAAAAATACATGTAATGAAAGGTCATGGAAAGATAAACCAAAAACTGTTTGGAAATTAAATACTTTTTATCTTAAATAATGAGTGGTTCAAACAGCAAATAATATAAATAATGAATAATTATATCAAAGAAAATGATACTGAAAAAAATCATACTAAAATTGATGGGATGCAACCAAGGCAAATTTGAAGGGAAACTTTATGTCACTGAATGCCTATATAAATGAAATAGACAAAGCAAAGATCAATGAATTATGTATGCAACTAAAAAAAAACTAGGGAAAAAAATTAAAGATTCTCAATTAAATACCAAATTAGAAATTCTGAAAATCAAGGGAGAGATTTATTAAATGGAAAGCAAGAAATCATTGGTCTCATAAATAAAACTGAGTTGTTTTATGAAAAGGTCAATAAAATACACAAATCTTTGGCTAATCTGATTTTTAAAAAGAAAAAAAAAGATAACCAAAAATTGTTAGGAAAACTAGAAAATAGTATGGCCAAAACTTGGCATAAATCCACATTTCGTACCCTGTACTAAAATAACATCAATATGAGGATAGGATTTAGACATAAAGAGCGATACCATTGATAAATTAACAGATTAAGAAATTCTCTTTCAGATCTATGGAAAGGGAATAAAGCTATGACCAAACAAGTATTAGAGCACATGATAAACAGCAAAATGAATAATTTTTACTATATTAAATTAAAAAGTCTTTGCACTATTAAAATCAATGCTGCTTAAATAAGAAGAAAAGCAGAAAGCTGGGAAACAATCTTCACAACTCAAAGTTCTGATAAAGATTTCATTTCTAAAATATATAGAGAATTGCATCAAATTTATAATGTTACAAGTCATTCCCCCAATAAATGATCAAAGGATATGAACAGACTGTTTTCAAATGAAGAAATTATAGTTTTATATATATATATACTCATATAAAAATGCTCTAAATCATTATTGATTTAAAGAAATGCAAATTAAAACAATAATGAGGTATCATCTCATACCTATCAGATTGGCCAAGATGAAAAAAAAAGGGAAAATGATCAGTTGTTGGAGAGGTTGTGGGAAGGCTGAGACATTGATATCTGGTAGAGTTGTGAATGGATCCAACCTTTCTGGAGAGCAATATGGAACTATGCCCAAAGAACAATAAAATCATTCATACCCTTTGATCCAACAACTCCAATTCTAGGTCTATATACAAAAGAAATTATTCAAAAAGGAAAAAGTCCTGCATGTTCCAAAATATTCATAGCTATTTTTGAAGTGGCAAAGAATTGGAATTTGAGGGGATGCCCAGCAATTGGCAAATGGCTATGGTACATGAATACTATGGAATGATTTTGTTTTATAGGAAACCATAAATGGTTGAAGAGAAACCATAAATGGTCTAGAGAAGCATGGAATGTCTTACAGAAAGGGAAGTTGAACCAATTTCACATCAAAAAGAACAATGTGTTGTACAATGTAAAACCTTGATGGAAGCAGCTCCTCTCAGCAGTCTAGATAGCTAGGACAACTGTATTAAACTGACTATGGACTACATTATCCCCAATCAGAGGAAGAAAAACAAAACAAAACACAGACACACAAAAAATCAGCCCTTCAGAATCTGATGAACACTTTATAAAAGTGTTTTTTTTTACTTTCCATACATACCTTATGTATCTCTTCTCCTGAATCCTTATTCCTCCTATCAAAAATGACTAATATACAAACATGGTTATTAAATACATACAATGCTAACCTATTTACCACTGAGGGGATGGTAGTGGGAAGGGAGGATGGAAGGAAATTTTGTAACTTAAAAATAAACATGTGCATATGGATGAAAATAATTTAACTAATTTTTTTTAAAAAATCAATGATTTTCTTGCTTTCAATTTTATTAACCTCTCTCTTGATTTTCAAAATTTCTAATTTGGTATTTAATTGAGGATCTTTAATTTGTATTTTTTCTAGCTTTGTTAGTTGCATACCCAAATTATTGATCCCCCTCTTTCTATAGTTTATTCATATAAGATTTAGGGATATAGAGTTTCCCCACAAAACTGCCTTGGCTACATCCCACAACTTTTGTTATAATTTCTAATTATTATCATTTTCTTGGTTATAATTACTGATAATTTCTATGATTTTCTGTTTGATTCACTCATTATTTAAAATTAAGGTTTTAGTTTCTAATTAATTTTTGGTTTATCTTTACATGTCCCTTTATTAATGTAACTATTATTGCATCATGGTATAAGAAGTATGAATTTATTATTCATGGCTTCCTCCATTTGATTATAAGCTATTTATGGCCAGGTATATGGTTATTTTGGTATAGGTGCCATGTACTAAAGAAAAAAAGCATTCTCTTCTCTATCTCCATTCAGTTTTCTCCAGAGGTCTATCATATCTAAGTTTTCTAAGATTTCATTCATCTTCTTAACTTCTTTTTCTTTATTTTGGGATTAGATTTATATAGTTCTGAAAGAGCGAGGTAGAAATCCCCCATTATTAAAATTCTGCCATTTAATTCCCATTGTGCTTTTTAATTTTTTATAAATTTTGTTTTTATTGATGTTTTACTTTTCAAAAAATGTTATAAATTTTTTTAACATCTATCCATATGCCTATGCATATTTTTAAGTTACAAAATTTCTGTCCACCCTCCCTTCGGCAGCGAACACTCAGATTAATATGGTATTTACACATTTGTGTTTACAGGTTAGCCATTTTTTGCTACGAGGAATTAGGATTAAGGAAAAGAAGTGAATGAGATATATTTTTTAAAGGAAGCAATGTCGATCCAGATAGGTGATGCAGTGGTTAGAGTACCAGCCCTGGAGTCAGGAGGACCCGAGTTCAAATATGACCTCAGACACTTAATAATTTCTTAGCTATGTGACACTGGGCAAATCACTTTACCCAATTGCCCATTGCCTTAAATAAAAATAAAAGCCTTAAAAAAGAAAGCAATGCTCTTCAGATTCTGAAGGATTTTTGTTTTGTTTTGTTTTTCATCCTCTGTGTGGGGATAAAACTGTCCACAGCTGGTCCCAATCCTCCTACAACCTCTCCAATACTGATCATTTTCCTTTTGTGTCATCTTAGTCAATCTGATAGGCATGAGATGATACCTCAGAGTTGTTTTAATTTGCATTTCTTCAATCAGTAATGATTTGGAACATGTTTTCATATAATTATATGCAGCTTTAATTTCTTCACTTGAAACTATCTATTCCTATCATTTGATCATTTAACAATTGTGGAATGACTTGCAACCTTATTAATTTGATGCAGTTCTCTACATATTTTAGAAAGGAGAACTTTATCAGAACTCCAATTGGGAACATTACCTAGCTATCTGCTTTCCTTCTAATTTTGGCAGCATTGATTTGATTAGTGCAAGTTTTTCATTTAACATAGTCAAAATCATTCATTTTACAGTTTGAAAATGTTAGGTGCCTGCTGGCTAAATTATACTTTATTCCTTACCTATTATTTTATTCAGGCAAACACTTAAGAACCAAGAGACAAAGATTGTAAGTTCTCTCTTCTTTTCCACAGAAAACAAGTGCTTAAATACCCCTCCTTGTCCCAGGTTTTCCCCCAGCTCTTTAAGTAGTCAATCAAGCAGGTGTTTACTCCCTCAGTCTAGTACTCCCATACAATGTGCAACAGTCTTTTACAAATCTCCTTTTTTCATTTGTTTGTTTGTTTTGAAGGGAATTCTCCTTGAAATTATTCAGGACCAGAGTCTATTTAGAGGTGAATGTATTACAGCAAAGTGTCATCAAGGCAGGGTCCAGGGAATGATTGATTGGCATAGCTGGTTGGCATCTGGCAGAAGCTCATCTTGGAGCTATACAGCTAAGAGAAGCAAAGCTCAAGGGGAAAAATGAATAAGCAAAAACCAGAGACATTGTAATAGAGCCTATTCAACAAAGTTCCAATAATTTGAAAATAACTACGTCTATAAAGGGCAAGAATTATAATTTATGATCCTGACAGAAAAAAGCATTTTAAAACTGTCAAAAAAGTAATTTGCAACAAAATGAACATAAATTCTCATAGAAGAATGGATCTCTCCTTTAAATCCATCAAATATGCCAATAGGCATTATCCAGATCCATTGATTCACTATTTATGATGCACCTGGAATGATCATGGCACTATGCTATTATAGAGCTTCAATGGGCCAGGTGAGGAAACCTTTAAAAGAATCCTACCCTTGTTGAGACTAGGGTTGTTCTTTGAAAAGTCTGAACCTCAAACCCCATAGAGCTAAATGGTGTCATTGGCATATTCTCTTTCTAACATACCTGATGTCAGGCAGATCAACATGTTGTAACATAGCAATAATATAACCAGAGCATTAGGTTGGCTTGAGCACTAAGGAGAACCAAGAGTGTGCCAGGCTATAATTTGATATTAAGAGATCCAGGGAAAAAATTGTAATTCAATTTGTCCCTCACATAGCTAAGGGCAGAACGCATTTAGTTATTAACTGTTTAAAATAAGTAAACACCTCCTTCTTGGCTAGGAGTTTTCCCATTATCTCCATAATTCTCACATAACAATTGGCTATAAAAATCTATACATATACTTTTAACTACTAGCCAACTTTAAAGATACAAACAAATTATTATTTGCAGAGTTTTTAACATGTGTTATTGATTCCAATGCAATAAAAATACTAAAAAAAACAAACCAGGCATTCAAGTCAATGAACATAGTTATTAAATTTTATAATAATATTTACATTATATTATGCATGAATCCACAGATTCATCCCAGAAGGGGGATCACAATCACATGTTACTTCCTATATTTTAACATTTACAGTACTCAAATAACTTACATTTTTACAGAACCAAACACTGTTAGTATTGTTTTGAAGTTATAACAGAACACATAGCTAATAAATACATATATATTTCCTTCCATAAACATATGATGATAGATGATGAGATAAAGATTATAAACTTTGTTCCTTTACCAACAAAAGAACTTGTGATATTATTGACAGTTATCAATATTAATTTAACATCAAAACAAATCAACTTACAAAATTTAATACAATATTTACTAAACTTTTACTAAAGTATCAATTAACCTCAGTTGAACACAGCCCTCAATCAACACTAGGCCAACAAAAACCTAGCTCACAGCTGAAATAATTTCAAATTTTGCCGTTTACAAACTTTCAAATGGCATAAGCTGATAGGTTCATATCCCAACTTCATTAATTATTTAATTTTAAATTGGACCTTTTTAGGCAATTAAATTCAAAACCCAAACCAAAAGGAGGAATATTGACTCATGTAACTGTAACTACATCAGATATGAATTACACACACACACACACACACACACACACACACAAAGACACAGGAGTTTAGACACAGACACAACTCTTTTGTATTATATTTCAAATTTACCAATGTGAGATTACTGGATACCTGGCTGGTACCAGATCTCAGAATCTACTTGGAAGTAGAGAGATGTAAAATGTCCTATAGATGATGAAATACACATGTACATACATATACACTATTCATATTTATATTTATATTTTGACCAGTCAAGAAAAGTAACTTTTGGAATCAATCAGGATTTCTTGAAGAACCTCTTAAGAATTTTGAAACAACCAGTCAAAAAAATTTAATGCATTCCTAATCAATTTCATAAAATTCAAAGTTAACTACTCTATTACAGAGATATCTTCTTCCTCCTGATGTTGATTCTCTCCTTTAGTGATAATGCAGACATTCCTTTCAGGGACCTAGATTTTTCCATTTCCTGTAGAAATACAAACATATCCTGGCCCTCAGATTATTACCTAATTGGGTCCTTTCCACTTTCCTTCCCTATTTTTCCACATTACTTTTTCTTGCATAGGGTATTCATACTGACCCTCTTGAAATACCCGGTTATTTTGTTTGCATTGTTCAATTCCCCAAAATTTCATAGGTAGAGTAAGCCAACTGGAATCAAATTTCAAAAAAAATATATAGTATAAACTGCACAATTCAGTCTATTGGTGGGGCTTTTCACATATTCCCCTTTTTGTTTTTGAAGCACAATTTTAATCATCTGGTTCATTCTTTCAAACACTGAAGAGCCAAGAGACAAAGATGACAAGTTCTGTCTTCATTTCACAGAAAACAAGTGCTTAAATACCCCTGCTTGTCCCTGGTTCCCCGCCCCAACTCTTTAAGTAGCCAATCAAGCAGGTGTTCACTGTCTCAGGCTAGTACTTCTATACAATGTTGCTAATCAACAGTCTCTTATAATGAAGCAGTGTTTACTCCTTTAAGCAAGAACTCCCATACAATGTTGCAGCAATCTCTTACATGAAATGAACTCTCTTATTTGGTCATAAATTTGTCCCCTTTCTATAGATAAAATAGATAATTTCTTAATCTATTAGTTTATCTTTGGTATCACCCTTAATGTCTAAATCCTGTGCCCATTTTGACCATATTTTGATATAGGATGTGGGATATGGTCTATGCCTAGTTTGTGCCAAACTATTTTTCAGTTTTTCCAAAAAATTTTTGTCTAATAGTGAGCTCTTATCCCAGAAGCTAATATCTTTGGGTTTGTCAAAGAATTGGTCACTATAGTCATTTAGTACTGTTTCTTTTCAATCTTTCTTAATCCACTCATCCATTATTCTATTTCTTAAACTGTATCAGGTAGTTTTGATGACTGATAATTTATAGTATAGTTTTATATCTGATAGAGTGTGTCTCTGTGTAATTCACTCAGCTTTTCCTCTAGGAATTTGGATGCTATATCCCTATGTGCATACATGTTTAATAATTATATAGCTTCATTACCTATGAGGCCTGTTAAGAAGATGTAATTTCCTTCCTTATCCCGTTTAATGAGATTGAATTTTGCTTTTACTTTATTTTAGATCAGGATTGTTACCCCTAATATATATATTTTTTACTTCAGCTGAAGCATAATACATTCTGCTCCATCCTTTTACCTTTAGCCTGTGTATATCTCTCTGCTTCAAATTTGTCTTTTATAAACAACATATTGTGGAATTTTGATTTTTAATCCATTCTACTATCTGCTTCCATTTTATGGGACAGTTCATCCCATTCACATTTACAGTCACTTTTATTTTTCTATTTCCTTTCCCCTTATTCCTCTTCACCAAAGTTTTACTCCCTTTCCCCTTTTAACATTTCTTTTAAAATTTAACTTGCAGTTTATTTTTATTTATGTCTTCCCCTTTCCTTTACTCAAACCCTTCTCCCCTTCTCTTTCCCTTCCCTCACATTCCCCTTCCCTGTAGAATTGGATAAATTCTTAAATCCAAGTGGGAACATATCTTATTTCCTCTCTGTGTTAAATCTATTGAATAGAATGTACTCAGTGTTCACACCCTCCCTGCTTTCCCTTTAAAAATAAAAATCCTTGTGCCTCTTCACCAGGAGTTATTTATCAGTCAAATATTATTAATCAGATATCATCAATTACAGATTGATTAATTGATTGCTTGATAAGCTCAAAGTACAATAACAGATTTATTGATTGAATAGATTAAATGATTGATAGCTTGATTCCTTGATAAGCAGCACTGCCTCAAAGTCACTAAGTATCCCACACTCTCTCTCATTAGAATTGCACTTTCCAATGCCTTGAACTACATCAAATTATAATTATTTTTTTGCCTTGTACTCAAAGGACACACAATCTGCATGAGCCCATGTATCATCCAAAGACAAGTCATTTCATGATCTTTTTGTGCCCCAAGCATACTTTCTGTCACACACACCCCTCCCAATCCATTCTTAAGTAAAGTATGGATTAAGTCAAACCTTGATTTAATTAACTATAAGAATCTCAAAGTGCTCTAAGAATGGGAAGGCTCTGAAGGCTTCTTTTAAGAACTTTAAGATTGATTTAAGTTATGGGAGATGCTAACTTAGGATCCCTAGGTTATGATCCTCTCCTCAGAGAAAATGATAAGCTTTCTGTGTTCAGCAGAATTAAAGAAAGTCAAAGGAAACTGAGAAACTTACATTTAGAGTAAACGCTCCTGCTTTTCATCAGGGTTTTTTGTTTCAAACATAGTGATGCCATCTTGGACCATTTCATTGGAGAGACAAGACCCAGCCATACCCATATCTTCTAAGTCCAATCTCTTCAATTATATTTGACACTTTAATTATCATAAATAGGCACAATTCTCAAGAGTTATAAGTTTTATATCTTCCCTTTTAGAGTTATATACAATTTTATGGCCTTGTGACTAACCTTTGTTTTGTTTTTCCTTCCCATTTTCATTTACTTTTTTTATGCAACTCTTGAATCATGTATTTGGAGACCAAATTCTCTATTCAGTTCTGGTCTTTTTGTCAGAAATTTTGGAAATCCTCTATTTACTTGAACATTCAGTTTTTCCCATGACAGTATAGTGAATTTTTCAGGGTAATAAGCTCTTGGTTGTAATTCCAGATACTTTTCCTTCCAATAAATGTTATTGCAGGTTTTCAGATCCATCATTGTTGAGGCTGATAGGTCTGATTGTGTTTCCATTGTACTCAAATGGTTTCCTTTTTTTCGGCTAGCAGTATTTTCTCCTTTATTTGGGAGTTCTAGAAATTGACTATTGAGGCCTTGGAGTTTTTATCCTGGGGTCTTTTTCTGGAGGATGCTGTGTATTCCTCTTTTGGTTTCTTGTTTTTTTTTTTAATTTTCTTTAATTTATTTATTTAAGTTCATCCATATGCCCATGTATAGTTTTAAGTTCCAACATTTCCTTCCACCCTCCTTTCCCACCACCTCCTCTCACCAGCAAACAGTCAGGTTAGCATTATACATACATATTTTGATAAACCTGTTTACATATTAGTAATTTTTGGCATAAGAATTAGAATTAAGGGTAAGAGATAATTTTTATGAAGTGTTCATCAGATTCTGAAGGGTTGTTTTTGTTTGTTTAGTGTCTTTGTGTGTGTGTGTGTGTGTGTGTGTGTGTGTGTGTGTGTGTGTTTTGTTTTCCTTCCTCTGGATGGGGAAAATATAGTCCATAACCAGTCGAATATAGCAGTCCTAGCACTATGGACTGCTGAGAGAAACTGTTTGCATCAAGGCTGTTCAATTCATAATGTTATTGTTGATGTGTGCATTGTTCTCTTGATTCTACTCCCTATACTCAGCATCAGATCACATAAATCATTCCATGCTTCTCTAGATTCTGACAGTTTATGGTTTCTTATAAAACAATGATATTCCATAGTAATCATGTACCATAACATGATGGGCATCCCCTTAATTTCTAGATGATTAGATATGCTTTAGATATGGTCATTTTGAGATTGGGTGTGGTATCAAAATGGAAATATTTCATTGTAATTGTCAATTTGTGCAGACATTTAGGGAAGAAGTCAAGACTAAATAATTTTGGGCTCATACTCATAGAAATATTAGATGAAATTCTAGATAGGATAAACTTTGAAAATAAAAAATTATGGATAGAAATATATATAGGAATATGTATGAACATGTATATATGCATGCATATATATGTATGTGTGTCTAATTATAGACCATGCAGAATTGACTATTCATGTGGTTATTCACCATAAAATAGGCAGAGAAGAATTGATAGAAAAATAAAACAAATAGAATCATGATATAAATTTCAAGAAGACAGTTTCTGAAAGAAGAGAGGCAGTAGTTTCAAATGCTACAGATGATCAATAATAAAAATGACAATAAACACATTTGATTAGTAATTAAATGGTCATTAATATTTTTTAAAAAATTATTTTATTTTCATCTGCATGCATATGTATATTTTCAAGTTACATTTCCCTCCATTTTCCCTTTGCACTCCCTTCCTTCAGCAGCAAACAGTCAGGTTAACATTGTACATACATATTTTGATAAATATGTTTACAGTAATTTTCATTATGAGGAATTAGGATTAAATGAATGAGACACATAAGAGATAATTTTTATAAAGTGTTCAGATTCTGAAGGGTTGTTTTTTGTGTTTTGTTTTGTTTCTCTTCCTCTGGATTGGGATAATGTAATCCATAGCCAGTCTAATACATTTGTCCTAGCTCTCTGTACTGCTGAGGGGAGCTGCTTCCATCAAGGTTGTTCATTTCACATTGTTGTGGTTGATGTTATGTACATTGTTCTCTTGCACATGCACTCCCTTAGCTCAGCATCAGATCCTGTAAGTCATTCCAGGCTTCTCCAGAGTCAAACCATTTATGGTTTCTTATAGAACAATGATATTTCATAGTATTCATGTACCATAACTTATTTAGCCATTTCCCAATTGATGAGCATCTCCTTAATTTCCAATTCTTTGCCACTACAAAAAGATATGCAATGATTATTTTGGAAAATGTAGGACTTTTCTCTTTTTTCTATAATTTTTTTCTGGATATAGACCTAGAATTGGAATTGCTGAGTCAAAGGGTATAAACAGTTTTATTGCTCTTTGGTGATAGTTCCATATTGCTCTCCAGAAAGCTTGGATTTGTTCACAACTCCACCAGCAATGTATCAAAGTTCCAATCCTCCCAAAAGCTCTCCAGCATTGATCATTTTCCCTTTTCCTCATCTTGGCCAATCTGATAGGTGTGAGATGATACCCTGTTGTTGTTTTAACTTGCCTTTCTCTAATCAATAATGATTAGGAACATTTTTTCAGGTGACTTATATATATATGTATCTTTAATTTCTTCATTTTATTCATATATTCATGCATATCATTTGACCAATTATCAATTGTGGGTTGACTCATGCCCTTATAAATTTGATGGAAGTTTCTACATATTTTAGAAATAAGACCTTTATCAGAACTCCTTAATGTGAAAATTGTTCCCCAACTTTTTAATTTCCTTCTAATTTTGGCGGCACTGATTTTATTAGTGCCAAAACTTTTAAATTTAATATAGTCAAAATCATTCATTTTTCTGTTTGTTATGTGCTCTACTTCTTGTTTGGGCATGAATGTATCCCCTTTCCATAGATTTCTTAGATTATTTCTTAGTCCATTAATTTATCTATGGTGTCATCGTTTATGTCTAAGTCCTGTGCCCATTTTGACCTTATTTTGGTATAGAATGTAAGATGTTAGTCTAAGCCAAGTTTTAGCCTTACTATTTTCCAGTTTTCCCAACAATTTTTTAAAATTTATTTTCATTAAATATTTTATTTGAGTTTTACAATTTTCCCCCCAAACTTGATTCCCTCCCCCCACCCCCGCAACAGAAAGCACTCTGTCAGTCTTTACTTTGTTTCCATGTTGTACCTTGATCCAAATTGGGTGTGATGAGAGATAAATCATATCCTTAAGGAAGAGACAAGAAGTCTAAGAGGTAACAAGATCAGACAATAAGATATCTGGTTTTTTTTTCTAAATTAAAGGGAAGAGTCCTTGCACTTTGTTCAAACTCCAAAGCTCCTTATCTGGATACAGATGGCACTCTCCTTTGCAGACAGCCCCAAAATGTTCCCAATTGTTGCACTGATGGAATGAGCTAGTCCTTCAAGTTTGAACATCACTCCCATGTTGCTGTTAGGGTATACAGTGTTTTTCTGGTTCTGCTCATCTCACTCAACATCAGCTCCTGCAAATCCTTCCAAGCTTCCCTGAAATCCCGTCCCCCCTGGTTTCTAATAGAATAATACTGTTCCATGGAATACATATACCACAGTTTGCTAAGCCATTCCTCAATTGAAGGACATTTACTTGATTTCCAATTCTTTGCCACCACAAACAGGGCTGATACAAATATTTTTGTACAAGTAATATTTTTGCCCTTTTTCATCATCTCTTTATGGTAAAGACCCAGTAGTGGTATTGCTGGGTCAAAGGGCATGCACATTTTTTGCCCTTTGGGCATAGTTCCAAATAGCTCTCCAGAAGGGTTGGATGGGTTCACAGCTCCACAAAGTGTAATAATGTCCCAGATTTCCCACAACCCTTCCAAAAATGATCATTATCCTTCCTGGTCATATTGACCAATCTGAGAGGTGTGAGGTGGTACCTCAGAGAAGTTTTAATTTGCATTTAACTAATAATTAATGATTTAAAGCATTTTTCATATGGCTAAGGATTGTTTTGATCATATTTGTAAATTGTCTTTACATATCCTTTGACCATTTGTCAACTGAGCAATGGCTTTTTGTTTTAAAAATATGACTCAGTTCTCTGTATATTTTAGAAATGAGTTCTTTGTCAGAATCATTACTTGTAATGGTTGTTTCCCAATTTACAACATTTCTTTTAATCTTGGTTACAGTGGCTTTATCTGAGCAAAAGCTTTTTAATTCAATGTAATCAAAATCATCTAATTGGGTTTTGGTGATGTTCTCCAAATCTTCCTTAATCATAAACTGCTCCCCTTTCCATAGATCTGACATGTAAACTAGTTCTTGATCTTCTAATTTGTTTATAGTATTTTTTTTATGTCAATGATCTGTAACCATTTGGATCTTAACTTGGTAAAGGGTGTGAGGTGTTGGTCTAATCTAAGTTTCTTCCATACTAACTTCTAATTATCCCAGCAATTTTTATCAAAGAGGGAGTTTTTATCCCAATGGCTGAACTCTTTGGGTTTATCAAACAGCAGATTACTATTATCATCTCCTGCTTTTACACCTAGTCTATTCCACTGGTCCACCAGTCTATTTCTTAGCCAATAGCAAACAGTTTTGATGACTGATGCTTTATAATATTATTTTAGATCAGGTAGGGCTAAGCCACCTACTTTTGCACTTTTGTTCATTAAGCTCCTGGAAATTCTTGACTTTTTATTTCTCCATATGAATTTACTTACAATTTTTTTCTAGTTCATTAAAGTAATTTTTTGGAATTTTGATTGGGGCACTAAACAGATAGTTTAGTTTTGGTAGAATTGTCATTTTCATTATATTAGCTCTACCTATCCATGAGCAGTTGATATTTGCCCAGTTATTTAAATCTGATTCAATTTGTGTGAGAAGTGTTTTATAATTGTTTTCAAAAAGATTCTGAGTCTGTCTTGGCAAATAGACTCCCAAGTATTTTACACTGTCTGAATTTACACTGAATTTCTCTTTCTAGCTCTTACTGCTGTTTCTTGCTAGACATATATAGAAAAGTTGAGGATTTATGAGGGTTTATTTTATAACCTACAACTTTGCTAAAATTGCTAATTGTTTCCAGTAGTTTTTTTGGATGATTTCTTGGGATTCTCTAGGTAGACCATCATGCCATCAGCAAAGAGTGAGAGTTTTGTCTCTTCCTTCCCAATTCTAATTCCTTCAATTTCTTTTTCTTCTCTAATTGCTGATGCTAACATTTCTAATACAATATTGAATAGTAGTGGTGATAATGGGCACCCTTGTTTCACCCCTGATATTATCGGGAAGGCCTTTAGTCTCTCCCCATTGAATATAAAGCTTGTTGGTGGTTTCAAATAGATACTGCTAATTATTTTAATGAACAGTCCATTTATTCCTAAACTCTCTAATGTTTTTAATAGAAATGGATGCTGTATTTTCTCAAAAGTTTTTTCAGCATCTATTGATATGATCATATGATTTCTGATAGGTTTGATATTGAACCAACCCTGCGTTCCTGGAATAAATCCTACTTGATCCTAATGTATTATCCTAGTGATGACTTGTAATCATTTTGTTAAGATTTTATTTAGGATTTTCACATCTACATTCCCCAGGGAAATAGGTCTATCATTTTCTTCCTCTGTTTTAACTCTTCCTGGTTTAGGTAACAGTACCATATTCGTGTCATAGAAAGAGTAAGGCAGAGTTCCATCTTTCCCTATTTTTCCAAAGAATTTATATAGGATTGGAACCAATTGTTCCTTAAATGTTTCATAGAATTCACTTGTGAATCCATCAGGCTCTGGAGATTTTTTTTTAGGGAGTTCAATAATGGCTTGTTTAAGTATTTAATTTATGTATTTAATTTCTTCTTCATTTAACCTGGGCAACTTATTTTTTTTTGTAAATATTCATGCATTTCACTTAGATTATCAAATTTATTGTCATAGAGTTAGGCAAAATAATTTTGAATTATTACTTTAATTTCCTCCTCATTGGTGGTGAGTTCACCTTTTTCATTTATGATACTAGCAATTTGGTTTTCTTTGTGACCAGAGGTTTATCAATTTTATTGGTGTTTTTCATAATACCAACTTTTGGTTTCATTTATTAATTCAATCGGGTTTTTTTTGCTTTCGATTTTATTAATTTCTCCTTTAATTTTTAGAATTTCTAATTTGGTATGTAATTGGGGGTTTTTAATTTGTTCTTTCTCGAATTTTTTTAGTTACATGTTTAGTTCATTGATTTCTTCTTTCTCCAATTTATTCATGTAAGCATTTAGAGCTATAACATATCCCCTGAGAGTCACTTTGAATGAATCCCATAGCTTTTGGTATGTTGTTTCATTCTAGGATAAAAATATCTAGGATAAAACTATAATTTGTTTTTTGTCCACTCAGTTTTTAAAATGAAATTATTCAGTTTCCAATTGGTTCTGGGTCTATATTTCCTTGGCCCAATATTGCATATGAATTTTATTGCATTGTGATCTGAGAAAGATGTATTCACTATTTCTGCCTTTCTGCAGTTGATCATTAGGATTTTATGGCCTAGTACACGGTCAATTTTTGTATATGTTCCATGCACTGCAGAGAAAAAAGGTATATTCCTTTCTATCCCCATTCAGTTTCCTCCATAAATTTACCATATCTAATTTTTCTAACAATGTATTTACCTCCTTAACTTCTTTCTTCTTTATTTTATGATTCGATTTATCTAGATCTGATGGTGGGAGGTATAGTAGAGTTTTGCTATCTATGTCTTCCTGTAGTTCTTTTAACTTCTCTTCTAAGGATTTGGGTGCTGTCCCACTGGGTACATATATATTCAATATTGAAATGACTTTATTGTCTATGGTACCTTTTAGGAGGATAAAGTTTCCTTCCTTATCTCTTTTAATGCTATCTATTTTTGTTGCTGCTTTGTCTGAGATAAGGATTGCTACCCCTGTTTTTTTTTACTTCAACTGAAGCGAAATATATTTTGCTCCAACCTTTTACCTTTACTCTATATGTATCTCTCTGCTTCAAATGAGTTTCTTGTAAGCAGCATATTGTCGGATTCTGCTTTTTAATCCACTCTGCTATTTGCTTACATTTTAAGGGAGAGTTCATCCCATTCACATTCAATGTTATGATTACTAATTGTTTATTGCCCTCCATGCTGTCTTCCCTCTGTTTGTATTTTTCCCCTCCCCCTTTATTCATATCCCCCAGTATTTTGTTTCTGAATGCCACCCCCTTCAGTGTGTTTGCCCTCCTATATCACACCCTCCCCTTTCTTTCCCCTTTCCTTTCCCCCCTTTTCTTTCCCTTCCCTTCCTTTTGTTATTTCCCCTTTTCCCCTCACTCCCCTTCCCTTTCTCCATCCCCCTCCCCTTTTCCCTTTTTAATACTTGAAAGGTTAGATGTTTTATAAGTTAACTAGGTATGTGTAGGTTAACTTTAAGTCAAGTCTGATGAGAAGAAGATTCAGGTGTTTCTCTTCTGCTCCCTTCTTCCCCTCTATTACCATAGGTATTTTTGTACCTCTTAGTGTAATGAGATTTATCCCATTCAATCCCCTCCCTCCTCCAGTCTCTTTCCTTTCCCGCTTTATAAGGATGTTGTGTTTTTTAGATCATTCTATTTAAGTCATAGGAAATTCTGAGTGTCTGTCCCTTCTAGTTCAGTTTATTCTATCGAATAGAGTCAAAATTCCTGAGAGTCATTAGATTCTTTCTCCCATGTGGGGTTAAAGCCAGTTACATCCCATTAGATAGCAGTCTCATGGATAAGTCATGAATGTCCATCATTTCTGGCTAGGTGTATTCTCTGTGTTAGATTTACAATTCTCAAGATTTATGAGAATCTTTTCTCCCCCCATGTTGGGATATAGCCAGTTTCAACTTACTGGATTGCATTTTTTTGCCCTTTTACCACTCCCCCCCTTTTTTTACCTTTTCATGTGTCTCTTGAACCTCGTGTTTGATGTCCAAATTTTCTGTTTAGCTATGGTCTTTTCATCAGATATTTTTGGGATTTTTCCATTTCATTAAATGTCCATCTTTTTCCCTGGAAGGGAAGGCTCAGCTTTGGCTGCATTCCAAGCTCCCTTGCTCTTCGAAATATCTGGCTCCAGGCCCTTCAATTCCTTAATGTTGATGCAGCCAGGTCCTGCGTGATCCTTACTGTGGTCCGTTGATGTTTAAATTGTTTCTTTCTGACTGCTTGCAGGATTTTCTCTTTTATCTGATAATTTTGGAGTTTGGCCACAACATTCCTTGGTGTTTTCATTTTAGGATCTTTTTCTGGTGGGGATCAATGTACTCTTTCAATAACTACTTTGCCCTCCAATTCCATGATATCAGGGCAGTTTTCCATCACCAGATCCTGTAATATTAACTCCAGGCTTTTTTTCTCTTCAATGTTTTCAGGAAGTCCTATAATTCTCAGGTTGTCCCTCCTCCATCTATTCTTGAGGTTAGTGGTTTTGTTGATGAGGTATTTTACATTTGCTTCCATTTTTTCTATTTTTTGATTTTGTTTGACTCTTGCTGTCTCATGGAGTCATTAGTTTCTGTAGACTCCATTCTATTTTGGGGAGAGGAGTTTTCTTCATTAACCTTTTGCAACTCCTTTTTCCAATTGGTTAATTCTGCTTTTGAAAGACCTTTCTATTTGACCAATTGAGGTTTTGAGAGAATTAATTTCTTTTGTCATTTGCTCATTTGAGTATCTGAGAGAATTATTCTCATTTTGTATTTTTCCAGTTGATGATCTGAGAGATTTATTCTCCTTTTGCATTTGTCTAATTGTACTTTCTAAGGTTTTCCTTTCTTATTTCAAAGTATAAATTGTCTCTCCCAAATTTTTAAGCTCCTTCCTTATTTCTTCAAGGAAGTCTTTCTGTGCTGGAGACCAGATTGTATTCTCCTCAGAGGTTCCAGGTCTTTCTGGGTTAGGGTCTTTCCCTTCCAGGAATTTTTCTATGGATTCACCTTTCCTCTGACCCTTCTTCATTTTGCTAAGATGTTGAGTTGGGGGGGGGCATTGTTCACTGCGGCTTGGGATCACAAAAGGCTTTACTCACTGAGTGCAGTTCCTCTGGCAGGCCAGTAGGAGGTGTTTCTTGTTTTCGCTGGAGTCTCTGTGACCTTGACTGAGGCCTTCTCCCTTTGCTTGTAGGGAGGGATTTGAGCTATTGAATTCTTTTGCCTTCAATCAATGGTGGGCTTTACCCTGGCCTGAGGTCATTCCTCAATTGGGCTGGTTCTGCTCACACACCTGTGCCTGAGGCAGAAGTAGTTTGCATTTGTTTGTTTGGGAGGAGGTCTGAGTTGTAATGGCACCAGAGGAGCCCAGGATGGTGTCTGCAGCTATGCTGCACCAGAACTCTCCCCCCAGCCCCATCCCCAAGCTCCAGGGGGACAGCACCAGCACCAGCGCCTCTGCTCCCCTGCCGACCCAATCCCCTGTCATCCATCCCCACTGCCGATTCAGCAGGTCCGGCTCTCAGGCCCTCAGACTCCTGGTTCAAATTCAGCTGTTAATCTGACTGATCCAGGGCTGATCCTCCCTCTGAGCCCAGACTCACCAGCTGGAATTAGGCCAAAGCTGCTGCCGAATACAAATCCTGAGGTAGATGTTCTTTCTCCTGGCTTTTCTTTCTGGCTTTTGTGGGTTGGATTTCTTTTAAGAGGTTTGTTTCATGTGATAGACAGAGAAGAGATCAAGAGACTTTAGAACTGTGCCTGTCTTCTGTCCACCATCTTGGCAGGAAGTCTTTCCCAGCAATTTTTGTCAAATAGTGAGTTCTTATTGCAGAAGCTCTTGTCTTTGAATTTGTCAGGAAGCTTATGCTGTACTCATTTACTGTGATTATGTTCTGGCATCTTGAGGAGAGTCCCTGCTCCACTGCAGGCTAATATCTGTTGTAGTTCTGCTCATTCTCCTGAGATTGGGGCCCTAGACTGAGATCTGGATCTGAATATGCACAAAGCAACAGAATCCTGTCTCAGGGATAGTAAAACAAAAGTCTGCAATTTTCAACCAACTTCCCTTACCATCCATGGACTGAGCATGCTGGAAGCCACTTCTGGGTGGTTCCCTAACAAGTGGCTGTACAAGCCCACTCCTGATCCCCTGGGGCTGAGTCTACATAAAACCTGCAATGGATTGAGCTCCACTGTTACTCTCCCTCTCACCCTGATGCATCTGAATTTTCTTGTTGACCCTCCCAATTGTCTTTGGCAATCCCTGTGTTGAGAGGTTTGGAAACTGCTCACACTCCACCACCACCCCACTCCACCCAGGGAGCCAGTCGCCCTGTGATATATCCCTGAATTACTAAAGCTGGTTCTCTCTGGCACAACTGGGCTGCACTTTGAACCCTTTCTACACTCTGTAACAGAACCTTTCCATTGATCTTCCAAGTTGTTTTGACCTGGAAAATTGTTCCACTCAGTCTTTTTGTGAGTTCTGCCATTCCAGAATTCTTTGGAATTATTAATTAAAGGTATTTGGAATGGTTTGGGGAAGAGCTTGTGGGAGACCCTGCTTTTACTCTAACATCCTGGCTCTGTTCCCTTAAATTTACATTTAAACCAGGGAAATACCATGTCTATATACAAGGTGACTCCAAAATCTTAGTATATATTTAAGTATTAATAGTTTAAATGTATTACATATTTAACAAATCAAATGTTAAGATTTAATTAATTTAAATTGTGCTAAGATTTATGCCAAATAGTGACTTCTTATCCCAAAAGCTAGGGCCTGCACTTATTAAACAATAGTCATCATCTTATACTTAATCAAATCTAATGATCCCTTTCTTTCTTTCTTAGCTAGGACCAGACAGTTTTGATAACTGTTGCTTGATAATATAATATTAAATCTGATACAGCCAGGGTCAACTTCATTTGCATTTTTTTTTCATTAATTCCCTTGATATTCTTGGCCTTTTGTTGCTCGGGAATTAATTCATTATTATTTTTCTAGCTTAATAAAGAAATTTTTGTAGTTTGATTGGTATGGCATTGGATAAGTAATTTAATTTGAATAGAATTATCATTTTTATTAAATTAGTTCAGCCTAACCATGAGCAACTAAGATTTTTTTCCAGTTGTTTAAATCTGACTTTATTTTTGTGGAAAGTATTTTGTAATTTTGTTCATATGGTTTCTGGGTTTTCCATGGGAAATAGATTTCCAGGTATTTTTTGTTGTCTACAGCTACTTTATATGAAATTTCTCTATCTCTTGCTCTTATGCTATATATATAGTCTCATATATAGAAATACTAATGATTTGTGAGCTTATTTTATATCCTGCTGCCTTAAGTTTCCTGAAGTATTTAGTTGATTTTCTAGAGTTCTCTAAATATATAATCCTATCATTTACAAGAAGAAAGAGTTTTATTTCCTCACTGTCTATTACAATTCTGTTAATTTTTTTTCTCTCTTATTGCTAAAGTTAACATTTTTAATACAATATTGAATAATAGTGGTGATAATGGGCATCCTTGTTTTACCCCTGATCTTATTGGAAATGCTCCTAATTTAACCCCATATAATGCTTGCTGATAGTTTTAGAGAGAGATACTAGTCATCATTTTAAGAAAAACTGCATGTATTACTATGCTATCTAGGGTTTTTAGTTGGAATGCATTCAGTATTGTGTCTAATGTTTTTATATCATCTATTCAGATTACCATATGTTTGCTGTTACTTTTATTAGTTTTGTCTCTTAAGTTGATTGTTTTCTAATATTAACCCACCTATATAAATCCTACCTGATAATAATGTATTATCCTAGTAATAACTTTTAATTTCTTTGCTGACATTTTATTTAACATTTTTGCATCAATATTCAACAGGAAGATTGTTCTATAATATTCTTTATTTGTTTTTACTCTTCCTGGTTCAAGTATAAGCACCATACTGGTGTCATAAAAGGAATTTGGCAGAATTCTTTAACCTATTTTTTATTAGTTTATATAGAATTAGAATTCAATCCTTGAATGTTAGGTAGAATTCACTGGTAAATCCATCTGGCCCTGGACGCTTTTTCTTAAGCAGTTAATTGCTGACTTGCTCAATTTCTTTTTATGAAATGGTGTTTTTAAGTATTTTATTTCCTTCTAGAGATAGCATATTACTGGACCTTTTCCCTATACAACACTAAATGAAGCCTCTAAAGATCTCACCAAAAAATATACTCAAAATATCAAAATGAGTTTTCAGCTGTAGACATCATGGAGGATTTTCAGTTTTTCTGTTTCTTTAGAGGGGTGGGAGAGGAAAGGGAAGTAAAGTCCAACCAGGTCAGAGAGCAGGAAAACCATCTGGTCTAACCCAGGTCCCTTCAGCCAGACAACAGCTCAGGTCCTGGCAGCTAGATAGCAAGCCAACAAGGGGGTTCCAACCCCAGACAAAGACTGAACTCTGGAACAGTGGGGTAAAAAACAGGACTGGATTGGTAACAAACTACTGCATAGGAAGAGTCTGGACATAAAGGAGCAAACAGCGCTTCAGAGGCAATTTCTGGAATACATAGGCAACATCTTTGCCAGCAATAAACCACGGATTAGACCCCAACATCAGCACAAAAGGCTTGGTTCTATATGCTCTATACCCCAGGAGCAGAGCTCAAATAATCAAAATGAGAAATAAAACTAAAGTAGTGTTACTCATAGAAAGCTACTATGCAGATAGAGATGATGAAAGTATTATCTCAGAATAAGAAATAGTGAAAAATTACCTACAAGGGAAGTCTCAAAGGAGTCTATAAATTGGATTCAAATCCAAAATCTCATGAAAGAGCTTAAAAATAATTTAAAATCAAACAAGACAGTAAAAAGAAATATGGAAAAAATGAGACCCATGCAGGAAAACTATGAAAAATTATTCTTAAAATTCAACTCCTTCAAAAGTAAAACTAACCAACTGGAAAAAGAATTTAATTCTTCAAAAAATAAAATCGACTAACTGAAAATGGAAATCAACCAATGGAAAGGGGGAATGCATCTTAGACAAAAATAGAATTAACGAACTGGAAAAGGAATCACAAATGGTAACTAAAGAAAGTTAAACCCTAAAAATTAGACTTGGACAAATAAAAACTGATGAATCTATGAGACATCAAGATTCCATCAAATGAAATCAAAAGGCTGAAAAATAGAAGAAAATGTAAAGAACCTTTTAGAAAAAATAAATAAACTGGAAAATAGATACAGGAGAGATAA
Organism: Macrotis lagotis; assembly: GCF_037893015.1. Lineage (NCBI taxonomy): Eukaryota > Metazoa > Chordata > Mammalia > Peramelemorphia > Peramelidae > Macrotis > Macrotis lagotis. The sequence continues at coordinate 124,788,267 of NC_133662.1, read as the reverse complement.
TTTAGAAATTATTGGTCTATCATAAATCCTAGAAAAAAAGAACATTTTCAGGAAATTGTCAGGGAAAATTCCAAATCTGCCAGAGCAGGAAGAGCAAATAGCCATTGAAATCAGAAAGAAATCCCAGGATCATAACTCCAAGGACTATTATAACCAAATTACAAAATTTTCAAATAGAGGAGAAAATATTGCAAAGAAGAAATTTAACTACAAAGGAAACACAATTAGACTTACACAGGACTTATCAGCTTCAACAATGAAGGATTAGAGAACCTGGAATGCCATATATCAGAGGGCAAAGTACCTTTGATTTCAACCAAGAGTTTTCTTCCCTGCAAAATTCACCATATTCTGTCAGGGAAAATCTGGATGTTCATGTAAATAGAGGATTTCTGAAGTTTCCTGATAAAAAGACCAGAACTGAACAGAGAATTCAATCTCCAAATACAATATACGAGAGAGCCATAAAAAGATATACAAGAAAGTAAAACAAAACAAATGTTAATCAAGAATATCAAATTGTATACAACCCTATAAGGGAAGATATGTTTGTTAACTCTTGTGAATTTGCTGTCTTCATGTAATTTGTGATGCTTCTCCTCTAACTGGTTGCTATAACATTTGAGACTTTTAGGAAGATCTAATTTTCTTCTTTATCCTTTTTTATTGACATCTATTTTTTCTTTTGCTTTTTCTAAGATCAGCTTTGGAACTCCTGTTTTTTCAACTTCAGCTGAAGCATTATACATTGTATTCTACTTTTTTTTACTTTTACCCTGTGTTTATCTCTTTGCTTCATATATGGTTCTTGCAAACAACATATTGTAAGATTCTGGTTTTTAATCCATTCTGCTATCTGCTTCCATTTTATGGGAGAGTTAATGCCTTTCACATTGACAGTTATGATTAATACCTCTGTATGTCCCTCCATGCTATCTTCTCCCATTTATACTTTTCTCTTTCCTTTCTCCTTATCCCTCATCACCAATGTTTTTCTTCCAACTGCTGCTTCTCCATCAGTCCTTCTATTACTCCTTCCCCTTTCATTTTTTTTCCTTTTTAATTTCTTTTAACATCTTTTAACTCTTATTTTACCTCTACTTTTATTTTTACCCTCCCTTTTACCACTTGCTTCTTCCTCTTTATTTCTCTTTCTCCTCCCCACTTCCTTGTAGGGTAGGATAATATTTAAATCCAATTGGAAATGTATGTTATTCCCTCTTTGGACCAAATCTGTTGAGAATTAAGATTTACTAACCCCCTCCCTTCTTTTTCTTTACTATAATAGGTCATTTTGCTTCTTCATGTACTATTGTTTATCTTATAATGCATCACCTTCATCTAGTATAATTCTCCTCTTCCTGTCTTGTACCTATATCCTCTGTCAAGATGTACTCCTTTTTATCTGATCTGATAGATTTTCAATTCTCAAGTATAGATTGATTGATTTATAAGACTTATTACCTCATTCTGAATTAATGCCCTCAGCCTCTGTCCAAGAATACTCCCTTCAACTTTCTGATTAGAAATGCAATACCCTAGGGGCGGCTAGGTGGCGCAGTGGATAGAGCACCAGCCTTGGAGTCAGGAGTACCTGAGTTCAAATCCGGCCTCAGACACATAATAATTACCTAGCTGTGTGGCCTTGGGCAAGCCACTTAACCCCCACTGCCTTGCAAAAACTAAAAAAAAAAAAAGAAAGAAAAAAATGCAATACCCTAGAGCTACAAGCATCATCAAATTATAACTCACTTTTACCATATCCTTTTCCCAAGTACCTTTTAATAGAAGTACAATCTTCATGAGTTAAAGTATAATGTGAAGCAAAAGCACTTCAAGATCTATTTGTACCCACACCTTCTAAATACACTCCTTCCAACTATATTCAGCCCTCATGAACTAAAGTGTCAATTAAAGCATTATCATTTTCATGATAAAACTCTGAGTTTCTTTTTAGCATTCCAAGAGAAATATAATTTTCAAGAATTACAAGTATTATCTTTACTTGTAGAGATTTATATAATTTAATGTTCTTGATTAATATATTTTCCTCTTTCTGTTTATCTTTTTATGCATTTCTTGAATCTTGCATTTGAACATTGAATTTTCTATTCAGTTCCAGTTCTTTCATTAGATAATTTTGAAATTCCTCTTTCATTGAAAGTTCATTTTTCAGGCTTCTAGGTGGTGCAGTAGATAAAGCAACAGCCCTGGAGTCAGGAGCACCTGGGTTCAAATCCGGTCTCAGACACTTAATAATTACCTAGCCATGTGGCCTTAGGCAAGCCACTTAACCCCATTTGCCTTGAAAAAAAAGTTCATTTTTCTTCTGAAAGATTCCCAGAAAATGCTCAATTTTTCAGCGTAGTAGATTCTTGGTTGTAATTCAAGGACCTTTTCCCTCTAGGCCCTCTGATCTTTTAATATTGAAGCTTATAAATACTGCATAATCCTGACTATGATTCTTTAGAATTTAAATTGCTTCTCTTTTGCTGCTTGCAGGATTTTCTCCTTTAGCTGAGAATTCTGAAATTTGACTAGGATATACTTTGGAGTTTTTATCCTGGGATCTCTTTCTGGAGATAATAAGTAGAGTCCTTCACAGACTATTTTCTCTTCCTGTTCTGGCATATTAGAACAGTTTTCTATATTTTCCTAAAAGGTAATTTCTAGGCTATTTTTTTTCAAGGCTTTAAGTACACCAATATTTCATTATCCTAAGAAGTAATTTAAATTTTCTTCCTTTTTTGGTTTTGCTTGGTGGGATTTGGGTGTCTCATAGAATGATAGTTTCCATTTATCCAATTCCAATTTTTAAGGTTTTATTTTTTCAGTTATCTTTTGTGTTCCCTTTCTAGTTGATCAATTTAAATTTTTGATGAGTTATTTTCTTTTCCAGTTGATCGTTTTTACTTTTAAAAGTATTGATTTCGTCAGTTAATTTTTCATATTCTTCTGCATTATTCTCATTATATTTCTCCATTTTCCTTCTTCCTCTCTTATTGATTTTTAAAATCCTTTTCGAAAGCTTTCAAGAAGTTTTTTTTGGATTTTAGTCCATTTCACTGAGTCCATTTGAGATTTCACAGGTAGGCATTTTGTCACTGCTTTCCTTTTTTTGAAATGATATTTATCATCCCTTTCATAATAGTTCCTTTTTTTCCCCAAGAGTTTTTTTTTGCTCATTTTGATAGTTGAGTTCTACTTCTAGATTATATGAAGTATAGTTCCAAGCATTTTGCACTGTGATTAGTCACTGGCTTATCACTTGCCTATGGTGTTGCCTATGTAGTAGTTTGTTCCCTCCTTTAGGGTAACACTGAATTTCTCCCAGTCCCGTACCATCTGTTGCACCTGTGTTTCCAGGGCTTCTGACTTCCAAGTTGGAGATAGGACTCTCAATGCTTGTCTGCTGTAATGCTGGTATGCTGAGCCAGGAACTCAGCTGTACCGTAACTAACAGTTTCCTACTGGTTTTCTAGCTCACCCCATCTATGCTGTGCTATACACTCCTTTTAACCAGAAGAGAAAGGCCTTTACTAAAGTTCATCCAAGATATCTTGAATCAAATAATAACTCATTCCACTTTTCTTGTGAGGACTCTGTAGAGAGACTGAGTAGAGACTTCATTTAAAGTTATTTTGAGAAAAGCTCTGGGAGTTTCCTAGCTTAGAGCTGCTATCTTGACTCAGAAGTTGTCTCCTGGGCAAAGCATTTTCAACAAGACCTTCATGCTACTGACCACACAAAGACTTTTGGTATGCCCTGTACATGTGCATATTTTTATCATGATTAGAATGTAAATTTCATGAGAGCAGGAGCTATTTCATTTTTTTCTTATTATTTTCCATTGCTTCATACATAGTGGTTACAATAATAATGATTAATTGATCATTTGGTTGATAAACTGTCTCAAATATTTTCTATACTACTACATCCATTTGATTTTTAACATGTAGATTACTAACCTGGTCTAGGTTGTGAAATTTAGCTCCGCCTCCCAATTCATCAAGATTTAATGTAATTAGGGCAGCTAGGTGGCACAGTGAATAGAGAACCAACCCTGGAGTCAGGAGGACCTGAGTTCAAAATCTAATCTCAGATACTTAATAATTGACCAGCTGTATGACCTTGGGCCAATCACTTAATTACCTTGCCCTGAATAAATTAAAAAAATTTAAAAGACTTAATGTAACTAGTAATTTGTTTTTATAAAAACAGAATAATAGATGTGAATCATTTCACTGAATAAAATTAGTGAGATAACTGGATCTATGTACTTAGTAATTGGACAAGATGAAGCCATCTTCCCATTATTTTTTTCAGAGTAGACTCTATTTGAATATATTCATTGATTCAATTTGTCTTGTTGGTGACTAAGTAATAAAAATGAATACAAGCTCAATCTTTTTACATTCTTTTCATTTATAGGAAAAAAATGCTGAAATAATATTATGCATCTCAAGGTAAATTTGAAACAACTCTGTTTCAGGTTTACAATTTAACTCCTTCATTCTTAAGTATCCATGAATGACTGTTCTTCTTAGCCTTGTTTGGAACTGAGGATAGAAAATTTTAAAAGCTGAATGGTTTAGTTCTTTGGAGTGTCATGGAATATGATAAGCCAAAGGAATTGGAGATGGAGACAGAGACAGAAAATAAAAAGAATTGTGTAAATCCCTCTTTCGTTTTAGAGATTTTAGCTAATTTGAAAAATCGTAATCATTATTTTTTTCTTTTAAATTCCATGGAATTTAATGAATCTAAGCTGTCACATGAGGACAGCTCAAAGTCATGGTTCCCATAGCAAAGTTTCATCAGCAGTAAACAGTATGCATGTAAGTTATAGAAAGTTACAAAGGTAATAGTATACTCACAGACAATGCTTCAAGATTTGTTTTATAGTGAGCAGGGTGGGAATTATTTATACCCCTTCCCTAACAAGGTCATTACAGGGAGACAGTTATTTTGTTTTAAATTTGAAATGGAAAAATATGAAAATTTTATTCTTATATTCCAATGAAAAGCACAAATAACTCTATAATCATATAATAAATTACTATGGCAGGTTATCCTCAAATAGGAATTCAAGTAGGAATTCTTAAAACAACTTGCTACACCATAATTTTTCATTCATAACTTTATTCTTATTTCAATTCTATATAAACTCCAAGATTAACCCTAGAGAGAGTCTATTGAAGAGACTATATACCTGTAAGGCAAATATATTAATTAGAACAAAAAGACTCATTAATGAAAAGCAGTTCCTATTATACTAACTTTAAAGTGAATTAGTTTAATCTTAATATGTGTTTTGTAAAGGGAGAAGCAGATGACTATAATGTTAAAGTATCTGTATTCCCAAGACTTAACTTTCTACTCTATAAATAAATACCTTGATTTTTAGTACTGGTAATTTTTTTTATATTTCTCTGATTTTGAGTACTTCTTTGATATGTCAAAGTATCTTGATACATTAATAACATATTCATTTTTGATAAGTATAAATTCTTTATACTGATCACAATTTCCAGATCTCCTCCCTATCTTCTCATTCAGTACTTTTGCCCCATTTGTTATTAATCCTCCACAGCTGTCCAAGTTGAATGTCTTCATTTTGTTCTTTTAGCCTCTTAAGTGTTACAGCTGGATCTTATTATAACTTAATCTTACAATTTGATATTTGACTACCCTATCACCTTTCTTAGTCATTCTTATATCATCTATATATATCTACATCTATGCCTATATCTCAATCTCATCTACATATATGTATACATGTATATATTTACCTATACATATATCTATATTTTATGTATGCAATATACACAAAATCAGAATGAAAACAATCTGATTTATTTCCTTAACCATCGTATCAACATATAGCATGAGTGCTTTTTCATATGGATATAATTTCTATATGCAATATGGCACAATGAATCCTGGGATCCAGTTCTGCTTCTGTTGCATAGTTTAAGTGAAGCTAGACAGAGTATTTTAAATTCTTAGTGCATGATCATCCCTCTAATATTATATACATTGCAGAATTTAGACTCAGACATTTATTAGTGTTCTCACTCAGGAATTCTCTATATCAATGAAATGAGAGATGCAGTCTGTATCCCCATTTCTTCTAGCATTGTTTTCCTAATTAGAAGATTCAAGATCCAGAGAAATTGACTACCTTGCCCAATATCACATGTGAGAGATCTTTTAAAAAATCTTTGCCTAAATGATCATTCATTGAAATCCTATTTACTTTCAATTTTAAAAAAATACTTAAAAGGGATTTTTTGGTCTTTTTAATGAAAATTTGTAACTCATATAAAAGGCCATAATATATAAGGTGCATTATATTTACTAGTCATCTTTGTATAATTACCTTAAATCTGGGTAGCAAATCAAGGCAATGGAATAGAGGAAAAAAGTTAGAGTCAGATCAAATTTTCAAACATGACTTTGGGTGACACTAGACAAGATCAAAAGTTTCCAAACCCCTTATCTTCAAAATAAGGCAGTAGAACTAGATGATATCTAAGTTTCCTTCCCACTCTAATTCTAAGTTTATGGCCCTATAAAAGGATTTCAGTCTTCCCCCCCCCCCCCAGTTAAAATTACTCCTAAGAACTACAGAAAACAGTGGAGAGATTAGATTTAGAGTCCATAAACTTGAGTTGAAATTATGCCCTAGATTCTTTCTACTTCTGTAATCTTGGATATGTTAAATAATTTCCTTAGTCTTAAATTTCCTATTCTGTAAAATGAGAATTAGCTTCTCTGGTGCCTTTGATTTCTATTTTAAATGATCTCTACAACTAAGGTTTTAAATTCCCACAAAAAATCTCCATATTGGGCATTTCTAGGTACAACCCTCATCCAGTCACAACACAGCAAACTTTATGATATAAATTAATGTTCTATAAGAAATCTTGGTCTCACATGACAACCCAAAACACTACACTGTGAGAATTGAGAATTTGACAACTAAACTAAGTTTTTGACAGCTAAATTAATTTTTTAAAAAATTTTTGATTAATTAATGTTAATTTCTACTAGGGCTCCAAGTACAAAAAAATTAATGCCTATCATTAATCCCTTGTGCCATTTACAAGAATGACCATGTACCCACCGTAGACAAACTTGTTCTTTAATTCACTCAAACAGACTTATGGCATAGTTTAACAGCCATATAAAATGGCAACAGCATCAGTATAAAGTAATCAACTTTAAGCTATTATGGCAATATGCCATCCAGGGTGAATTGTCTCAAAACAGACATTTTTCATTAATATTTTAGAAATCCTGGGAGATAACCAGAAAAACACAGGAAAAAAGCTATCAAAAGGCAGACTACCATTAAAGTGAATAAATAAAATACAGCCCTCCAAAACCCAAGTTATAAAGCTGGGTTACAGAATTTTGAGCTGTATGGTATTCTTCCAGAAGGTTTCACAGACATTAACTAGTGGAATATGAATACCTATAATTCCACCTAAAGCAGACTATTGCACAGCCCTTAGGCAGTGAAATAAGTATTCTCTTTAAATCCAGAAAAATTACTTAGTAACAGTAACTAAGTTACAAAAGTTGTCTAAAAATTATAGAGTTGACAGGGAGTACAAAAAAATTAGAGAAGAAAAAGAATGAGAAGCAGATCTCTTGACTACTATATCTCCATTTATTAATCAAATTCAAACACAACTTTGGCAGTATTACAATCTGCCTGAATAAAAAAAATTATGACATAGTTTCATGCCAATTTATCCTTTTCACTGAGGAAAGGGATTATTTTATTCAGTATGTCTCAGAATTGTTGACTTTTAGTTAATTCGCTTTTCCTCCATAATTTTCATAGATATAAATAAACCAGAGAGAAAGAGAGAGAGAGAGAGACAGAGAGACAGAGAGACAGAGAGAGAGAGAGAGAGAACAAGAAAGACAGACAGAAAGAGAGACAGAGAGAGACAGAGATGGAGACAGAGAGAGAGAGAGAAGCACAGAGGCAGAGACAGTTGATTTTTTCCTTTTCATTCAAAGGTAATATAGGAACTCCATTTTTCCTTCCCAAAGACACATGTGTTGAAGTAGGGATTCTAATTATATACTCTATGTTACCATGACAATCATTTCTACATGTACAACCCAGGTATTGGATAGTCTAAAGAATGACAGGTTTCAGCCAAAACAATTAAAAAATAAAGAGCCATAAGTATGATGTAAGTATCCAGGGACTGCAAATTTGTTAAATAGTTAATAAACATATATATTTTATCTTTAATTATATATCTATAGTATTATAATATTAATTATATACATTTAATTTCATTATTAAAACATCTTTGAATTACACCAATCTCATAAAAATGCTATTTTCCTTTCAAGTGGTTCTGCACTAGATATTATCAGAGGCAAGTTTTTGTAGAGAATTTGATCTTAGAGAAACCTGTTATAAACATAGGAAAGAATTGTTGTAGCAACCCCAGACTCATGTTTTAACATATGCCATAATGGTTTGTTTATGGCAGAAAGTAACAATGATATATTTGACTTAAATATTTAGACAAGTAAAGGCAATAGAGGCTTCTCTCCTCTCCTCTTCTTTAATTTTCTTTTTTTTTCCCTTCCCTTTCTCTTCCTCTCTTACTTTTCTTTCCTCCCCTTTCCTTTCCTCTTCCTTTTCTCATTTCCTTCCATTTCTTTACACTTTTCCTCTAGATTTATGATTTCATAATCATAAATCATCAGGAGGTCCTGATGTGGAAACTCCTTCTACCAATTCAAATAAGCAATTCCTCTGCAACTTACAGACTTACAAGATCATCTTATGCAAAGTGAGCATAAAATATTTTACCAGTCACATGGTCTTGTGTATGTACCAGGGGTTACACCTGAATGCAAGTTTTTGTAATTCTAAACAGACCTTCTATGTACTACATCACAGTTGTGGCCTTTCATTTTCAGTATATGAAGAAATATATAGCATTTTATGATTCTGTTCTCACAAGGTGAATAATTTTTCTTTGATTAATATGATTTCTCCACCACTTCTGCAAAGGTATGTTTCCACATTCCCTTGTGGACATTTATAATGAAGACTCCTTTCATTTTGTGCTCTTTTTTACAAGCCCACACATGGACACAGAGGAAATTGCCAAAGCTCAGATCCTTATTCCCATCAACTCATCATATTTCAATCTATAATATCAGCAGAAGGTTAATTTAAAATGTGACTTAACTTTCTATCTCATTCTAATTGTTTTGAGATATTGAGCTAACTATATATTTTGGAAACATACTTAGAACTATATCCATTCTTCAGAATCTCAATTTGTAAAATAATTTTAAACCAAAGTAACACTTAAATCTTTTTTTCCTTTTTCCTTTTTTCTCTTTTAAAATATTGATTAATCTTCATTTATCCTTTGATGCCATATATTGTAATTATATTCTTTATTTATTGTTCTTTATTTTTCCCTTAAATCAATTCAGTTCATCAAACAACATTAAACTATTCATCAAAGCCAGGATAAAAGGAAGAAAAAGTTTGGTCCCTACCCTTCAGATGTTTACAGCCTAATATGAGAGATAATTATTTATGCAGAACGGTCAAATGATGACACAGTGATAAAAGAAAGGGGGAAAAACAATCAGTAACAAAACTGCCACACATTATATAATTCTGTTCTCTAATTTTCACCTTTAGTTGTGGATTTCAGGACATTTACTCCAGCCACCATACTAAAGCATATCATCATGGTCAAATATGTGTGAATAAAAAAAAAGGTATCAATAACACTGGGGAAGAACACAATTAGCATTTGTCACTTTAGGCTTTTGAATGACAGAACTTAGAATGAATAAGGAAAAAAATAGCAAACATGCAATTGAGTCAAAGTATTCGCCCCATCACCCAGTTATACAAAGATGTTCATTATTCTGCAGCATGAACAAGATCCTTAGTCCTTTTTCCACCAGTGGGTATTATTGGACCCCAGCAGTGAACATTAAAGGCAAAGAGAATTGCAGACAAGGGAATTAACAAGAGGAAATTAGAGAGAAGGAAAACATCATTCTAATCATTCTTTGATTCCTTATAATTATGATGTTAAATCATTCCTTGAGGGTTATTATGATGATAGCCACAAAACAGAGAAGGGGACTGGCAGATTAGGATCAGATATGTTGTTTCCAAGTTTGTGCAGAAAGAAAATGAGATGAAACAATAATGTAGTCCTTTCTTCAAAAAATCATTTTGTTTTTTTAGTACAACAATTCAATTGCTATTCAGCAAGGAGAAAGCAGAAACCAGCAAACATTTCCAAATAAATTGAAAATGGATTAAGAGGGAAAGAACAGAGAAGTTTTCTTGTCTATGGATGAGAACTGTTACCTAAGGGCTCCATTCCTCTGTGTTCCTTTCACATTTCTTATTTTTATGTGTTATAGTTAAATCTCATTTTTTAAATTTAAGAATTTCAGAGGAACACTCAGGATGGACATGCTTTGTTTCCAGTAAAAAGAAATTCACTTTTCCCTTCAAACTAACTTAAGGTCTTAAAAATGAAAAAGACTTTCTTTCTGTCTGTATTTTTCTTTACATAAGTTACTAAAATGACCTTTGCAATAATTTATTTTCTTATCCAAATTATTCACAGACTCATAAAATATAGTGTTAGAACCCTAAAGTTCACAGACCAAACTCTTCATTTTTTTCAGATTAAAAAACCTGAAGTACAGAAATGAATTTTTTTTAAATTAGAATCAGAGCTCTAGACTCAGAAGCAGCCTCTGAGGTCATCTAGTCCAGTTCCATTATTTTGTGAATATGAAAAACTGGCTTAAAGAAGTTAAATAGCTTGTTAGGGACAAAATTTAAACTCAATTTGAGCTTTCTGACTCTAGAGTCAGTAATCTTGCTAAGATATTTACCCAATTTACCCAAAGCCAAATAAAACAAGTAAGTGATAAGCCAGAATCTTGATGCCATGTGAGATAGTGCTTCAAGTGTTCTATTTCTCACTTTAAGGACATTTCCACTAAAGTAATTTTAATTTTATTTGGTTTTTTTTAGTTCAATTGGATAATATAATTAACAATTCCTAAAGCACAAAGTGAAAAATAACATATTTGGCTAAATATGTTAAGGTAAATTTGCTAACTCAGTTCTTTAAGGTTAACCTAGAAATTGAGTATCTGACAACATTTTTATTCTTTTTGTCTATGTGATAAAATGGTGATGTAATTAAGAAGGATATGAATCACAAATGAGTTGGAACAGTAACTGAATAAAAATTGATGTGGTATAAAACATAGCAAATGGCCTATTTTCTTGAGCTCTAGCTGCCCCAGGCCATATGCCTGCTCACAGTCTGAGGAGAGTGTCAAAAAAAATCTCAGCTCAAATCATGTGTTGAGAGATAGAACAAACCTCAGACCAACTAGCAATACTCCTAAATTTTACAGGTGAGGAAATTGAGGTCTAGAAATATTAGATACTAATATAAAAGATAATATTCAAGCCCTATTCTTTTACTACAAAATTCAATATTCCTTAAATATCAATTAAGGTCTGGTAAGATGGCATCATTTGCTTTTCTGGGTGTTTTCCCTCCATTATAGAAATAAATATGGATGTTTTTTAACATCATTAACAATGCTTCTTGGCAGCATGGCTAGACTCTCACTAATTATAGCTTCTCAGAAATAAAGAAGAGGTTAAATGTGAGAAAGATTATGGAAGAAAAGTTAATAAGATTTAGAAACTGATTAGATATGAAAGTTGAGCGTAATTGGATATGAATGAGTGAGAAAAATTACTTCATAACCTGAGAATAGGTATTTCTCTTGTGCCAAGGTCTGAGCCCCTGACCCAGGCAAATACACACAAATTCACAGAAAAATATATCTAATATAACATAGTAAAGAGAGATCTTATGGCAAAAGATCTGCACAAATCTCATGGTTGTAGAATCAAGAAAAGTTCCCACAGGCCAACAGCCTTCTACAGTCATGTGAAATAATGTGCTGATCTTATTCTAAATATTACTCAAATAGATTGACATAGTTTAAGACTAATTCTGTAAGTGGTGCTGTGATGAGAAACTGAGTTCAAGTCAGACCATTTGCTACACTGCTTTTAGACTGTTATCTATCATGGATAAGAAACAACCTTGAAGATCATGGATTGTGTTTTGAATCTTTTGTTTCACCTGTATTGGAACACCTTCTTGACTCCTACGCCATAAATTTTGTCCTAATCTCAAACTGTCTTCATTTATTAGCCTGAAGCTTCTCATCTGAAACATTACCTTCTACTCTTATATTTTGCAATAGATAGATATAACATAGATACACATAAATAGAAGCAGATATATATTAAAGATAAATTTATTGATAAATTATATGTATGTGTGATTGGATATCTTTAGTATATCTATGAATGTATCATAGGCTCTCATAGAGAGCACTATGCTAATGTGGACTTTCCTGACTTCTCTACTTACAAAATCACAACCCATATTCCAGAAGGTATTTTTTTTCTCATTCCAGGACAGGTGCTTCCCTATGGAGGAAGACTACAGAAACCTCCTAAGTCCTGACTCCCTTATGCTTTCAAACTATGTAGGAACATAGATTTAGAGCTCAAAGGGCTATAATAATCTAGTAAACTCTCTAACCAACATTTTAAGGAGGACCAAAGCTATAGTTTACTTCAATCTCATCTGTACTCTCTCTTGCCATATCTTAGAAAATTTCCGTACTTAGATTTCACTTGTATAATTTATATCACACTGCTTAGCTTCTTAATAGGTTTGGTAGAGAGGGAGAGAGAGAGAATTTGGAACTCAAAATTTAAATAAAAAAGAATGTTTAAAATAAATAAATATTAAATTGGAAAATACATCTTTGCTAGTACTATTTGCTCTTTATTAATAACTACAACCATGAGATAATCCTATTAGGAAGAACCACAGAAGTACTTGAACTCATTCTTAGCTGAACTCTCTCCCAAATCTTTTTCCCTCCATTTTCTGCATTTTAGAGTACCCTGTCCTCCACTTTCCAATATTCTTTTTTTTAAGGTTTTATTTTTTTGCCAGGCACATGGGGCTAAGTGCCTTGCCCAAGGCCACACAGCCAGGCATTTATTAAGTGTCTGAGACCAGATCTGAACCCAGGCACTCCTGACTCCAGGGCCAGTGCTTTATCCACTTCACCACCTAGCTGCCCCTCCAATATTCTTATATATGTTGTACTCTCATTAAAAAAAATCTTTAAGAATAAGGAAGGGGGGAGCAAAGCCAAGATAGCAGCAGGAGTAGAGCCTGCCATAGGTGATCTCTCCAAATTATTTCAAAAATATTTCAAAAATCTTAAAACTAAATTATCAAGAGACAGAACTCACAGAACTATGCTGTGAGGTAATTATCCAATCAAAGGTAACCTGGAAAATAATGAGAAGACTCTGTTCCTCGTGATTGAAGGGGTAGACCATGCCAGTGCAAAGGAACTTCAGCCTCTGCCAGGACACCTGGAAACACTTGCTCCCAGCAGCAATAGCAGTTTCCTGACCTGTACCCCAGGGAGTTCCAAGCACAACTTGGAAGATCAGCAAGGAGACCATTGCCAGAGTGAATGCTAAGCTCAGGCCAGCATGGCCCTAAACACAGCCAAGATCCCAGCAAAGGGAAGCAGGCCTGTGGAGTCACTCAGCAGGAGCCTCCACGCAGCTGTGCCCTCAGTGCTTAGCCTACAGAATGTAAGGGAGTGGAGAGAGATTTCCAAGTTCTGTCCTCTGTTCCTAGAACAAGACTCTGGGGCTTTGACCACATTCAGACCCTGGTCAAAGTCTGGACCTCCATTGAGCAGAGACCTTACTCATAGCCCCAGGGTAGAGGGGTGTGCTTGTGGTCATTCAACAAACCAGGAGAGCAGTCAAAGCCTCACACACTGAGGTTCTTGCTGGGGGGCAGAAGCTCAGGAAGCTCCCCCAAAGCCTGGGGAAAGAGTAAACAGAAAAAAATAAGGAACCTGACCATAGACAATTACTTTGGTCCCATGGAAGACCAAACCACACAAATCTGAAGATGAGAAAGTTCAAGCCTTTGCATCTAAAGACTCCAATAAATATACAAATTGGGCTCAAGATATGACAGAGCTCAAACAAAAGATTTTGAAAATTAAGTAAGGGGGATAGAAGAAAAATTGGAAAGAGAAATGAGAGAGATGAAAGAAAGACATGAAAATAAAGTCAAAAGCTTAGTCAAGGATATCCAAAAAATGCTAAAGAAAATAACATGTTAAAAACACCTTAAGTAAAATGGATAAAGCAGTTCAAAAAGTTATTGAGGAGAAGAATGCTTTAAAAAGAAGAATTGGCCAAATGGAAAAGGAGATAAGAAAGCTCTCTGTAGAAAACAAATCCTTCGGATGTAGAATAGAGCTAAAGGAAGTTAATGCCTTTGCAAGCAATCAAGACACAACAATTCAACACCAAAAAAATGAAACAATAGAAGAAAACATGAAATACCTCATTGAAAAAACCAACAGATCTGGAAGAGAGATCTAGTAGAAACAATTTAAAAATTACTGGGCTACCTGAAAGACATAATCAGGAAAAGAGCCTTGACTTCATTTTTTGTTTTTAGGTATTTTTTTTGCAAGGCAAATGGGGTTAAGTGTCTTGCCCAAGGCCACACAGCTAGGTAATTATTAAGTGTCTGAGACTGGATTTGAACCCAGGTACTCCTGACTCCAAGACTGGTGCTTTATCCACTACACTATCTAGCTGCCCCCCCCCCCAACTTCATTTTTAAAGAATTTATACAGGAAAATTTTCCTGATATCCTAGAAGCAGAGGGCAAAATAGGAATTGAGAGAATCCATTGATTTCCTACTGAAAGACATCCAAAAGAATAACCCCCAGGAATGTTATAGCCAAGTTCTAGAACTCCCAAGTCAAAGAGAAAAATACTACAAGCAGCCAGAACAAAACAATTCAAATATTGTAGTGCTACAGTCAGGATTACCCAGGACTTAGCAACATCCACATTAAGGGGTCATAGGGTTTGGAATATAATATTCCAAAAGGCAAAAGAGCTTGGAATGTAACTGAGAATCAACTACCCAGCAAAACTGAACATCCTCTTCCAGGGGGACAGATCGACTTTCAGTGCAAATGGAATTTCAAATGTTTCTGTTGAAATGACCAGAGCTGAACACAATGAATGATCTTCAAGTACAGGACTCAGATGAAGCATAGAGAGGTTGGACCAGAAGGGTAAATTATTTGGGACTTAATGATGAAGAACTGCATGTATTCCTGTATGGAAAGATGATAATTTTAATGCTCCTATAAACCTTTTCATTTAATAGAGGAGGTAGAAGGAGCTTTTATAGATGAGACACAGGAGAGAGCTGAATTTGAAGATATAATATATTGTAAAAATGGAATCAATGGGTGAAAGAGAAATGTACTAGGAGTAAGGGAAAGGAGAGGTAGAAAAGGCTAAGATATTTCATGTAGCTTTTGCAATGGTATGGAAGGGGGGAAAGTGAGGGGGAATGAGTAAGCCTTCATTCTCTTCAGAAATGGCTCACCTAGCTGTGTTTCCTTGGGCAAGCCACTTAACCCTATTGCCTTGATAATCCAAAAAAAAAACAAACAAAAAAAGAAGAAATGGCTCAGAGAGGAAACAGCACACACACACACACTCAATAGGGTATAGACATCTTGAAGAAAATGGAGAGAAGGGGGATAGGGGAGGGGAGGGTGGATCATAGGAGAGAATTTTCTTTTTTACTTTCTTCAAGGTGCTGGAATTGGGTGATCTCTCCAGGACCACGGGACCAGGTGGTTGCTGGGTCTCTGGGGTGGGATGTGACTTGGGGCCTCTTGATAAAGAAAGTGATCCACCTGACACAGAGCAGATGATATTAGAACACAGACTGAAACACATTTTTTCTCTTTCTTTTACTTTATGAGGTTTTATACTTTTGTGGGGTAAGGGATATTATGTTTACTCTTAAACAAGAATATTTTAGTAACATGTAAATAAATTAAAGAAAAATTTAAAAAGATAGAAAAAAGAGTAAGGAAAGTAATATATTTATGATATATTCCAGAGTATTTGTTTCTGGGATATAGACAAAATAGGAAGGCTTTCTTCACTCAAGGACCTTATTATCTTCAAAGGAGCAGAAATGACTTAGACTAGGAGTCAGCATGTGAGTCAAACCTTATTGAAATATAAGACTTCTATGAGCTGGGTATGGTAATGGAATACATTTCAGATGTATAAGACAACTTGAGGAATGGTATGGAGAAATGGAGGGAAATGGAATGCTGAATTTAGGGAACAGTAAGTAGGTCCAAGTGGCTGAAATATTGACTATGTGAAGAGAAGTAATTTGAAATGTATCTGGAATGTTAAACTAGAAATAGACTATAAGGGCTTTAAATAACAAGGTAAGGCATTTATAATTTATTCTAAGACAGAAATACAGACTTTTTAGACTTGAAGGGGCACTCAGAAATCATTAAATTTAACCCATATTCAAAATGACTCCCCACTAACACATCCAAATATGTTAATGGTCATCTAGTCTTAGCTTATTTTTTTCATTCTAGTTTCAGACATGGGTAGTTGTTAGAAAGTATTTTTCTGGGTTTTTTCATTTTAATTTAATTTTACTATTTTATTTTTCCTCAAGTACATGTAAAAACTTTTAACATTAGATTTTAAACTTTATGAGTTTCAAAATGTCTGCCTTTTTCTCTCATTTCTCCCCTTCATTGAAAATAACAAGGAATTTGAGGTAGGTTATACCTTTCTAACCAAAAGCAAAATATATTTCCAAGCTACTTATGTTGTGAAGAAAACAGATCAAAAAAATACCCAATTCAGACTCTGGTTGCCCCCCCCCCCCCGGAGATGGATAACATTTTCCTTCATAAGACAATCAGAACTGTCTTGGATCACTCACTGTATTGCTAAGATTATCTAAGTCATTCAAATTTGACCATCATAAAATATTTCTCTTACTGCATACATTTTCTGGCTCTTTTCAATTCACTTTACATCAGTTGATGTAAGTCTTTTTTGTTTTTTCTGACACCATTATTTTTTATAGAACTATAGTATTCCATTTCAACTATATACAGCAACTTATTCAGTCATTCCCAATTGATGGACATCATCTCAATTTCCAATTCTTTGCCAACAATAAAAGAATTGCTCTCTAGTTCAGAAAAATAGAAATATAGATAGATACTTAGAGATACAATGATGTAGATAAAGAGACATGTATACATATACATGCATTTGCATACAAATATAGATAATTATGGATAGAGATAAAGTATATATATATATATATATATATATATATATATATTTAAGTCAATTCCCTTTTTTGTTTTTATCACTTTGGAATGCAGATACAGTACTAGTGCTTAATCAAATGATATGTACAGTTTCATAGCACAATGGTCATAGTTCCAATAGCTAGTTGGCAGATTAATGACCTAGAAAAAAGAGAAACTAAAGGCAAGATGACAAATTAAAAGACTAGTACAGTAGTTGAAGTGGGAGTCAAGAAAAGTTGAACTAAGTTTACTCATTGATGGGAGAGTCAAGAATCAGAGCTGAATTTGAGTCAATAAACAATAATTGAAAGCATGATGATGCCAACAGATATAGGAAATTTGGGGAAAAGTGCAAGACTGGGAAACAAGATAAAAAAGTTGCATCAAGATAGTATGAGAGATCAGCTAGGTGGCGTAGTGTATAAAGCACTGGCCCTGGAGTCAGGAGTACCTGGGTTCAAATCCTGTCTCAGACAATTAATAATTACCTAGCTGTGTGGCCTTGGGCAAGCCACTTAACCCCGTTTGCCTTGAAAAAATTTAAAAAAAGATAGTATGAGAGGCTTTATGAAATGTTTCATAAAAATATGCCAAACCATATCTATAGCATTTGTATATATTTCTCAGTAGGCAATGGTTTTATAATAGTGTCAATAATAAGAATGAAACTTTGTTTGATCATTCTCATTTAGAAGAACTCATGTTGGCTATTTCTGATAACAACTTCTCTTTCTAAATCAATTTACAATATTTTTTTTAATTCATCTCATTATTAATTTTAGTTGATTGATAACCAGGTCATGCCATGTGGCAGATTAATTAGATATACCATTAGTTCTCTGGAACATCTGCTTGTTGACATTGTGAATTGTTTTTCTATAGTTTACACCACTGATTGTAGAGTTAAGTGTCCCTGAAATGTCAAATTATGCCATTATCAAAAGTATGTCCATGTTGTCACAGATAATTGACATCCCATTCCAGCTTTACTGAATAGCATCAAGACTCCCAAGCAATTAATAAATACACCTACTAAAAGCAGACATATAACATTAAACACCTTTTGAACAATTAACTGATTGTTAAGAAAGTCACTTGAATTACCTGTCCCTCATTTTTTGGTATGTAAAATGCGGTGGTTGGATAAGATGATCAAAAATCCTTTACTTTTCTGAATTCTATGACTCCTTGACCATGTGAGTCAGAGATAATTACCAGGAGGGGGCAGTCAAGGCATATTCATATGATCTGCAAGCAAGACAACCTAGATCATATAAGTTAGTTCCAGAAAATTAGCAGTGCTCTTGTGCTGAGCATTGCTATGAATTATTCTTTTGTTTTTAATCATGTTGGCTCTAATGCCTGTTCCTGTGCTAGGGATCCAACTTATCAAATAGTTTGACCTTTCCTCTTTGTTCCATTTATGAGACTTCTCCCATGTCTGGTTACCTTTTATCTACTACCAAAATATTTTAATGGTTTCCCTCGTGCTCAAGAAGAATGTCTGGCTAAGTTTTAATTATGATATGACCACCTATAAGATCTTGCCCCCAATGTCCCATCAATTAATGTCATCCAAGCAGTCATATTTATATAGCCAGTTTTCTGTGCATATTCATTTGGATGCATTTGCAATCAAGAATATAAATCACTTGAAAACAGGAACTGTTTTCATTTTTCATCTTTATATTCCCAGAATCTGGTACAATGCCTGGAATTTTAATAAACATTAAAGATATGTAATAAATATTTGTTTATTTGAATTACCTTAAATGTGTGTTATTCAATTTAGCTTAACAGAAATATCATTTTCCAAAAGGGTTCCAAAAAGTTTGCAGTTTATTCAGATATAAATTAGGTTCTAAACATCTTGTCTAAAGATTTATGTTTGACTTTCAAAAACAAAAGCTCAAAGGACACTAAATGGTGTGTCAAATGGGTGTAATTACTTCCACATAATGTGGCTTGATAAGTCATGTATTTTTTGGTACTAGATCTAAGAAAGATGCCATAGCTATATGTATAATATAGCCACAGACATTCTCTTCTGTTGTTTAAAGATACCAGTAATAGAACTTCCACCCAAAATCAGTGAGTAATGATCACTACAAATATGATTCATAAAATAGTGCAAAATTATTATTCAATTTCTCCACAGGGTATAAACTAGATTAACACTGGATACAAAATTATAAGATTAAAAATTACAATAGGTAAATTGAAAAAAGACATAAACATCTTTCAAATATGTAAATATGCAATAAATAACCATGCAAAATGCTTAAGATCACTGAGATAAATTAAAATTAAAACTCTGCTATCTATCTCTTTCACATCCCATGGGTCAAAAAGTCATGAATGGAAAATGCAGAAATAACAAATGCTTAATGATCTGTAGAAATAACGTTACACTAATGCACTGTTAGTGGAACTATGAATTGGTCTGTTATGAAAACTAAATTATGAATTATTCAAGGAAAGTCACTAAACTGTCTATACCCAGGTATTATTAGGAATATATCTTAAAAAGGTGTTAGAGAAGATTCCCATGTACAAATGAATACAAGGTAAGCACTTTTTAGTGCTAACAGAAACAAAACTGGAAAAAATGGCTACTCAAGAATTGGGGAATAGGCAAAACAAATGAAATTCTATGAATATAATGCAATACTATTATGCCTTAAGAAGAGGCAAATATAAGGAATTATGAGAAATTGGAAAACTTGAAGTAGATGACACAAAGGAAAGAAATAAAAAAGATAACATAAATAAAATAAATAATGACTACAATAATATAAATGAAAATAGTGATAGCAGATATCTAAGTTTATTTTGTATAAAATGTTGAATCTTTATTTCAGAGAGCTAATTTAAAAAATAGATTCTTTTCTCATAAAGGAGAGGGGATTGTTTCTGCATATGATGCCTGATGCAGTCAATAAACTGATTACTTCTCCATGAAATTTTCTCTGTTTAAAAGAAAAGCTGAGTTCATTGATGAATAAATATAAAAATATTAATAAAATATTCTAAAATTTTCAGTTCATGTTATACCTCTGAAAATCTTTGAAGCATCCCTGTCCTAAAATCCCAGAACTCACTACATCTCATAAATACTGACAAAATTGAGAGAACATGATCTCAAAAATAAAGCAAAGAATTTCTAAGAGTGCATAATACAGTAATATGCTTGTCTTTCATTCATTCATTCACTAATTCAAGAAATAGTTGGACTACTACTACTACTACTACTACTACTAGTACTTACTACTACTAATAGTATCCAATCCTGGCAGGAGGGGCATAAAAATGTTTACTTAACCTCATAACCTCTAGTTTTAAGGAACTTAAGTTCATAGCATTGATGATTTATGTACATGAATATTTTTAAGTAGTATCATAAGTTGCAGAAACAAAATATATTCAAGAGAAAGGGATGGATAACAGAATTTAGTACTCAGAAAGTCCTTAGGAATCATCTAAATCAATTTCTTCATTTTTACAAAAGTGGAAGCTGTGGCTCAAAGAAGTAGTTACTAATCCAAGGCCAGTTAAATAGAATACAGTAAAAAAGAACCTAGTCTTCTTACTCTATAATACAAGTCCATTATAGGATACAATATGACTATGCTGATGTGAAACTTTGGAGAAGGTGATCCCGATGGATAGGATTTATAACTAGTTAAATATATAAAGGACTAAATTATGACTCTTCTCTATGTTGATTAAATCATTTTGCCAATCAGTTTTTCTTTTGCAGAATCTGTTTGCAGTTTTTTCCCTTCTCCTGGATTAGTATCTCTACAGGTGGATGGATATGATTTGGCTTCACAATTACCTTCTCAGTATAGAATTTAAATGAATGCTAGACTGAAATCACTTTTCAGAACCAGGCTGTGCAACCAGATATAGACAAAAAACAACTCTATGTCATGGAATCTTGCTCCCCTAAATTTCATAAATTGGCCACCAAATGCTATAGAGGCAAGGTTTCTCTGTAAGGTAAATCGTTACTGAGAACTAAGCACACCAACAGAGCATACTCATACAAATGAATTCTTTAACCTGATGAAAGACAATAGAGAAAGTGTTAGTCTTATTAATAGTACTTTCAATTTAATGAAGATAAGCAGTGAAGCAAAGAGAATCCTTGCTATATTGTTACCACAGAAATTAAAATGGGTAATTTCTGATTGTATGAAACTATATTTGTAGTTGGGGGTAAAGTTTTTATATACAAGTTTCCTTTATTTAACATTTGCAGTTATAGATCTCAATCACAGGCTATTTGCTTTGTGTTTTGTCAGATTCAGAAGGAAAGACAACTACCTCTTAGTGGTTAATTTCCAAATTTCCAGTTAGTTATCTCTATTCCTTAAAAGGTGACTATTCTTTTTTTGCCTTCTCATTAAACACATACCCCATAGAGTCCACCTATGTTCAAAATAAAGTAATCAAGATTATTACTAATAATACAATGATAGCATTAGTAACTAATGGGTTTCATTAGATAGCTTGAGTTCCCTTCTAGTTTAAAGATTTTATTAATATAATAGCTACGTTTACTGAATAATCAGTTGTTTTTTAACAGGGATTTCTGTGTCTCAACACAAATAAAGGATCATGAAATCATTATTTAAAGGAGAACTAAAGTTCTCTAATCCAACACTTTAACTTTGTAATGAATAAACTGAAGCTCATAGAGACTAACTTATTTATAGAAGAATACTAAAAATCCATGTTAAGACCAATAGTAAAGATTTTACTCAGAGACTTTATTTGTTGAGGCATGGTACATTTCATGCTTAAAATTTATTTGATAAAATAAAATAATATTAAACCTGCATTCACATCAATACTTTTGAATAAAATAACCCCACTATCTTAGGAAACTTTTAAATGGTACAAATGAGGATTTCAGATTTTTCTAATATTATTTCATAGACCCTAATAAGGTATCTTAACTTTCCTAACATTGTTTTCTCAATATTTTCTTACTAACATTTAATCGATATAGATGATACATACTTCATAACAAATTGGCTTGATAAATTGTGCCAACTAAAATTCTACTTATTTTTCAAGGTCCAGCCCCAAGCCATACATTTTCCATGAAGTATCCCCAAAGTACCTTTCATTTATCTTGAGGTTTTATTGATTTTTCCTTTTTCTGAATTCTTATAAATGAGGCATACTTACTGTCAATGATAAAAGGATAAATTTATGCTTAATTCTGTAAGGTAAACTAAAGAGAACTGGCTATAAGCATATGTAAAATCCAGTTATAAAATCACCCATGTGGCTAGTCACAAAGAACACTGAGCATAACACATAACTGACCTCTGAATTAACACTTTTTATCCATTGCTGAACTGTACTATAAATATTACATATATATATATATATATATATATATATATATATATATATATATATATATACCTTCTTTCTACCAATTGCCAGCAAGTCATGAAAGTGGATTTGATGAAATTCATCTTTTATAATCTTTGTAGTACCTAGTAGTAGTATAAATGTATAGTGTTGAGTGTATAATATCTATTAGTTGGCTATAAGAAAGTAAAAATGTAATATGGCAATGGATAAAGAAAGAAGACTTGTTTTAAGTACAATTATTTTAGGATTCCTATTCTTGACCAGTTGACCTGAAATGTTTTAAGAAAGTTAAAATAATTTCTCATTATAAAAGGAATTAGTATAACAAGAAACTCATATTAGCACATATGAAATAATTTATGGCATATGAACCATCAAGACATTAAAGTAGGAGTGAAAATGGGCTCTGTCCTTTGCACCATGATGAAGGAAACATGTAAGAAATTTGAGAATTAAAGCACAAATAGGTCAGTTTCATTGAGAAAGTGTTTATCAGATTCTGACAAGCCACAGAAAAGTGATGAAACTGAGACAGTATGGCCAACATACTCTGACCAACAAAAAGCATTCACTTCTAAAGGTTTTTGTCAATATTTAATTTACCCCAGACTTTCCCTCTCTTTGCTTTTCAAATTTTATCAGTTTTAACTCTAATCCCTGACTTTCTCTCTTATCCTAAAAATCATTAAGAACCAGACTGTGATCTTGATATTATGTTTATCTAATTAAAATGCTCCATGGTAGAAAGAGCTTTAGTCTTGAATTTAAATAGCTTAGCTTGTTTCTGAAACTCTATGTGACCTTGGGCAAATAATTTCACCTTTCTGAGTCAATAAAATAAGGAAAATTCACTTATTTATCTCACAGGGATACTACAAGGAACATGCTTCCTAAACCTCAAAAGGTTATATAAATGTGAATTGCTATTGTCATCATTCCCACTACTCATGTCATATATATTTGAATTATTTTATTTGCCTTGCTGACTTTGTCATTTGTGACCCTTAAATCATTTTTCTGCTTTGGATCCTCTCCCTGGACATGTGCTCTGAGTACATCGCCTATACTTTTATTCTGACCCTAGTATTCTTTACCCCACAGACAACCTTTATTGCTCATTGCCAATTTTGAGATTTCTCCTAAAGGCCTTATTAAATCATAGCTTAGTAGATAATAGATATAGATCTTATCTCCCCTAAAATAGTACTTTGAGTTGCAACAGTGATATCTACATTCAAGATCAATATATATACTAGTCAAATCAAGGGGCAGCTAGGTGGCATAGTGGATAAAGCACTGGCCTTGGAGTCAGGAGTACCTGGGTTCAAATCTGATCTCAGACACTTAATAATTACCTAGCTGTGGGGCCTTAGTCACGCCACTTAACCCCATTTGCCTTGCCAAAAAAAACCTAAAAAAGAAAAAAATAGTCAAATCAGAAGAATAAAATTTTGACTTAAATTGAAAAGAAACTTAGAGATCATTTATTTTTTCCTATGCTTTCCTTCAAAAGATAAAGAAACTCATTTGCAAGGAGGTGATGATTTTTGTGCAAGATCATACAGCTTTTTTATTTTAGATATAAGAATAGATCCCAGGCCATGTTATCCCAAATTAAGTGCAATTTTCACTATACCTTGTCCCCTGAGGAGTGATCTTATTACAAATTGTATGGACTGCTGCTGTCAAAAATCAAGATTATAGCTTCTTGTTATACTCACTTGCTAAACCCTGATCTAGTCATTTTACCTTTCAGTTTTCCTAGATAAACTTTCTATAATTCTGGAGAGTATTGATAAAATATAGCTATTAAATTACAGATCTAGACTAAAGCATCTTCAGAGGTTCTTCATGTAGAGGATCAATGATGTTTTATAGAAATATTTTTTCTTTTCTACTTCTTCCTGTTCTTCCAGCTCTTTCTCTTTTGATTCCTTTCAGATCAGAGAATTTTAGCAATATAGAAAACTCTTACCACAAATGCAATTGTCAACTCATACATACTGACAATCTTACAGTCTTTTGGGGACATTAAGGAATTAAGTGAATTATGGACAGATAATGCATTTATCAAATACCTTAGGTTTTTCCTGGAACAAAGGTTATTGATGATGTAGAGTCGGACAGATCTATTGAGCTAAGTGGCAAAGGGCTACAGGACCAAGATTAACACTAAATTAAGCGTTAATATAGTAAACCCAAAGTATTAATGTGTGATCAGATTAATTAAGAAGGAGTGTAGGGACCTAGGTCAAAGCACCTTCTGATAGTAGGTAGAGTACACCCACTAGTAATGTTCATAGTTCCATTCTTGATGCAATAAGGAGATTTTTAACTGGGTCATGCTCAAAGTAGACATATGACTAACTCCTGTAAATGTACTGGTTGTATCCAAGCTAGACATTGCATTTTCTCTTAGAGAGAAAAAGACAGAAGCAGAAGTATAGACAAAAGAGTGGAGGGAGAGAACAGGAGAGGGAATGAAAAAGAGAGAGAGAGAGAGAGAGAGAGAGAGAGAGAGAGAGAGAAGAAAAAAGAAAGAAAGAAAAAGAAAGAATGAAAGAAAGAAGATAGGAAAGAAGGAAAGAAAGAAGGAAAGAAGGAAAGAAAGAAAATTAAAAATAAAGAAGAGCAAAAGAAGTCTCATCTCGAGACAAACAGAAAGAGACAGGGAAAGACCAAGAGATTAAGATGAAGGAAATTCTCTGTAATATTCTACTGCGACACCTCATTATAACATAGTGGAGACTTAAGATTCTTTGATGGTATCAAGCTCTGAAATGCTGTGTAAATTTCTAGCATGCTGAATAGACTTTGGACAGCTAGACACATTTAGGATTTTGCATAAGAACCAAAATAGGGAAGTACAGAGATACTCAGTAACCTGGATTGTCTAAAAGGTTTGAAATCTTTGGTCATTACCCATGTAATAAAGGAAGTCAAGAGGGAAAAGGGAAGCAAAAAAGATCTTCCATACAATCTTTTAGCCTATTCTAATATTCTTTATATCCATAACATTACTTGCTAACTTCTTTAACTGACCTCTACTCACTTTTCTTATTTCTCTTCAGTTTATCTTAAAACTATTAACTATGCATCTTGCTGTTTTCACCACCAGTGATAATTCTTATTATATAATTAAACTAAACAAAGCATTGACCAACATGTGGTAATGTTCAAATTTCATAAAAGCAAGAAGATTAGGCATATCAGGAATTTCATAACATTAAATACTTAAGTAGTTGGGTCTTTTTAACTGGATGTTCAAGCCATAGTTCAATTCAAATTCAGTAACCATTTAACAAACACAATATATTGAAAGGGCTATAGTAGTGTTTGAGGATACAAAATAAATTAACTAATCCCTGCTCTCAGGAAAGTTACATTCTATTGAGATGATGCATAATACTTAGTTTAAAATAAATTAAAACAAAATTTGTGGAGAGAGAATACTAACAATTAATTGGATCAGTGAAGGTTTCACAGAAAAAGTGAAACCTAAGATATCTAAGAGGATGAAAAAGAAGGGAGGATTTAGACCACATGTCCCACATGTGGGACATGTGTTCTAAAGCCAGAGAATCAGGAAATTGAATGCCACATTTGGGAAATAGAAAGTAGACCAGATTGCTTGAAATATAGGTTACTACAACTAGAGAAATAAATGTGTAAAAGTAGAATGAAACTACACTTTGAAAAGCTTTAAATATCATCCTGAATACCTTGTACTTTATCCTAGAGTAATTATGGAATGACTGAAGGATTTTGAGTAAGGATATAATGTGGTCCATATTTGAGTTTTAGGAAGATTAATATGGCTATCACATGGAAGATGAATAGGAGAGTGGTACTTAAATTTAAATGGTAAATAAGGAAAAACAATAAAATTTCCTAATCTGGACAGTGCTACCACATGTTAGAGGAAAACAAAATATAAATGTTTTGGATGGATCTAGATTATTTCCTCAACATAATTTGAACCCTAGGTTGCTTTTAATTTCAACCTTAAAATACTATATCTGAAATAAGATTTTTTTCCTTACTTCAATTTCTTTGTTATGGTTTTGCTTTTATCATTTAATCAATGTGGATATATGCTCATATTATTTTTCCTTTTCAAATAATAAAAAGTTCCCTATCTCAAGAGAGTAAATAACATTTGTCTACATTAAAAAGGAAAATGCCAAGTAAGAATTCCATTTGAAAAGATACTCTATTTATTTTTATCAATATATTGAAAGATCTAAATGTTACCATTAGAACTCTTTAGAATAAATAAAATATGATTATTATGACAGTAATTTCCTGAAGCTATTTGGATAACAAATACCTGCCATAGGACTTAGAGAATTAATTCCTTTATTTCTTATGTTGTATGTATAGGTATTTATTTGTGTGTGTGCACATGTGGTAGTTGTGGTACATGTTTGTGTGAGAGTGTTTACAACACAGCAATGCTACAATCTTCCTTCAAATTAATACAGTAAGTTTCATACTTATTACTAGCCCTGAAGCTCTGCCAAGAAAGTTTGGTATTTGCTTGGTGGGAAAACCCCACAGATGTTACCAATTACTATTGAAGTGTCCCTCAAAGAAAATTCAGAACCAGAAAGGATATCTTCTTTAGAAGAAAGATGTACTCCACCAAGAAACTGAAGTGAATTAATATTAGTTTTTATTTGCTTTACATAATCTGAAGTTTGCCTGAGAAATCCAAAGTAAATAATAAAAAACAAATGAAATTTGTAGGGGTAGGAGGTAAGAGGAATTAAAGGAAAAGACCTAGAGAAGGCATGATTAATGATTTTCCCCTTTCCTCTAGTTTTGTCTGGTGCCAAGTCACAAACTTTAGAGAAAAGGATGCGAGGGGGTGGGGTACACTGATATGTGAGAGACAATGTAAACATGTGTAACAAAAAATAACATTTAAAAAAGAAAATACACTAAATGTTTCATGTAAATCCAAACTCATATAATTAAATGGTAATCAGTAATATACTGGAATGTAGCATGAACCACCTATCTAGGATGCTGAATCTGAAATGTATTAAATGAAATTCAGGTTGCTATGAAATAAAATCAGGGAATGAGTGGACTGTGGAAAGTCTAGGTCAAATGAAAACTAGAGAGATTTCTTGTTAGAACAGAGACTTTTTTGAATCATGAATCATTTTAGTAGTCAGGTGAAAGTCTTTTCAAGACTATGTTTTTTCATGATTAAAGGAAACCAATTATTATAAAATATAATAATCATTAAAATTTTTTAAATTAATTTTGGGTTAAGAATCTGCATTAGAACAAGAGCCATGGAGAAAATTTATAAGTGTATGTTTTTATATATTCATAGTATTATATGCACACATATATAAATAAATATACTTTATATATGTCTGTTACTGATAAATATATATGCATAATGTTCTATAATATACATAAAATATAAAGATCATTTACTAAATGCTTGGTCTATGCTATATATTGTATTAAGCACAAGAATTATCAACACAAAAACATTGCCTTCAAGGAAAATGCATTTTAATATGGAAGAAAACACAGAAGTATATACTGGAAAAGGTTGGCACATTCATGTGAGGAGAAGTGAGATGAATGCCTGAATTCTAGTAAAATAAGAAAAAAGCCCAACTACCAGAGTGCAGGGTATTTACAGAGGAAGAATTCAAGTTTCCAGGTGATCTAGATATAACCAAGAAAGAGCTGAAGACATATATATATATATATATATATATATATATATATATATATATATATATATATATATATGATTTTATTAGGTGATTTTATTAATGCAAAACTTTTTAATTTAATATAGTCAAAACCATGTAGTTTTGCTTTTTATAATATACTCTAATTCATGTTTGGTCATAAATTTATTCCCTTTTCATAGATCTGATAGATAATTTCCTGGTCTAATAATTTATCTATGGTGTCACCCTTTAAGTCTAAATCCTTTACCAATTTGGAACTTATTTTGGAATACGATATGAGATGTGGGTCTATGCCAAGTTTTTGCCAGACTATTTTACAGTTTTCCCAACAATTTTGGACAAATAGTGAGTTCTTATCCCAGAAGTTGAGTTTCTCAAATAATAGATTGCTGTAGTCATTTACTGAGGTTTCTTTTGAACCTATCCTATTCCACTGATCCATTACTCTATTTATTAACCAGTACCAGGAAGTTTTGATGACACTGCTTTATAGTATAGTTTTAGATCTGGTAGAGCTAGGCCACCTCCCTCTACATTTTTTTTCATCAGTTCCCTTGAGATTCCTGCCCTTTTGTTGCTCCACATGAATTATATTACTTTTTTTTAACTCAGTAAAGCTATTATTTGTTAGTTTGATGATATGGCACCTAATAAGTAGTATAATTGGGGTATGATTGTCATTTTTATTATATTAACTTGACCTAACCATGAACAATTGACATTTTCCCCAATTATTTAGATCTCGCTTTGTGTGGGTGAGAAGTGCTTTATAATTTTCTTTGTGTAGTTTCTGGGTTTCTCTTAGGAGGTAGTTTCTTAGGTATTTAATGTTGTTTATAGTTACTTTAATTTTTTTTTGCAAGGCAATGGAGTTAAGTGACTTGCCCAAGGTCACACAGTTAGGGAATTAAGTGTCTAATGTCCTCCTGACTCCAAGGCCTGTTCTCTATTCACTTGCCACCTAGCTGCCCCTTACTATAGTTACTTTAAATGATATTTCTCTTTCTATCTCTTGCTCTTGGGCTTTGTTGTTCATATATAGAAATTCTGATGATTTTTGTGTGTTTATTTTATATCCTGCTACTTTGTTGAATTTTTTAATTGTTTCAAGGAGTTTTTTAGATGATTTTCTTGGGTTTTCTAATTATACTATCCTATCATTTGTAAAGAGTGAACGTTTTGCTTCCACATTGCCAATTCTGATTCCTTTCATTTCTTTTCCTTCTCTGATTGCTAGGCTAGCATTTCTAATACTATATTGATTAGTAATAGTGATAATGAGCATCCTTGTTTCATCCCTGATTTTATTGCAAATGCCCTGAGTTTATTGGTTTTAGATAGATACTATTTATCATTTTAAGGAAAACTGCATTTTTTCCTAATCTTTCTATTATTTTTAATAGGAATGGATGTTGTATTTTATCAAAGGTTTTTTCAGCATCTATTGAGATAACAATATGATTTCTGTAGGTTTTGCTATTAATATGTAATTATGATGAGTGTTTTCTTAATATTGATCCATCCCTGCCTACTTGGTATAAATCCTAACCTAGCATGATGTATTATCCCAGTAATATTTGCGGTAGTCTCATTGCTAAAATTTTATTTAAAAATTTTGCATCAGTATTCATGAGGGAGATTGGTATATAATTTTCTTAGTCTGTTTTGCTTTGTTCCTGGTTTAGGTATCAGCACTATGTTGGTTTCATAAAAGGAGTTTGGCAGAACTCCTTTTACTCCTATTTATTTAAATAGTTTATGTAGAATAGGAATTAATTGATCCTTAAATATTTGGTATAATTCACTTATTAATCTATCTGTATCTGGAGACTTTTCCTTAGGGAGTTAATTGATGATTTCTTCCATTGCTTTTCCTGAAATGGGATAATTAAAGTAATTCATTTTCTTTTCTGTTAATCTGGGCAGTTTGTATTTTTATAAATATTTGTCCCATTTAACTCAAGTGATCCAATTTATTGACATACACTTCAGCAAATTAACTCTGAATTAGCTGTTTATTTTTCTCCTCATTGGTGATTAGTTCACCCTTTTCATTTTTGATACTGGTAATTTGGTAATCTTTTTTTTTAAAATCAAATTAACTAAACATTTGTATATGTTATTGAGTTTTTCATAATACCAAGTCAGTTTAATTTATGAGATCAATGGTTTTTCTGAATTCACTTTTATTAATCTCTCCCTTGATTTTCAAAATTTCTAATTTGGTATTTAATTGATGATCTTTAATTTGTTCTTTTTCAAGCTTTTTAAATTGCATACACAATTCATTGATCTCCTCTTTCTCTGTTCTATTCATATAGGCATTTAGAGATATAAAGTTTTCCCTCAAAACTGCCTTGGCTGCATCCCAAAAATTGTGGTATGATGTCTCAGTATCATTTTCTTGGATATAATTAATAATTATTTCTATTATTTGCTGTTTGATACATCCATTGTTTAAGATAAAGTGATTTAATTTCCAACTAGTTTTTGGTTTCTCTTTCCATGACCCTTTATTATATGAAATTTTTATTGCATCATGGTCTAACAAGTATGTATTTAGTTTTTTCTGCCTTTCTGCATTTGATTGAATGGTTTTTGAGCTCTAGTACTTGGTCAGTTTTGGTATAGACTCCATGTACTGCTGAGAGAAAGATATTCTTTTCTATCCCCATTAAGTTTTCTCCAGAGGTCTATCATATCTAAGTTTTTCTAAGATTTCATTCACTTTCTTATCTTCTTTCTTGTTTTTTGGGGGGGTTAGATTTATCTAGCTCTGAGAGAGGGAAGTTGAGGTTCTACATTATTAAAGTCTTGCTATCTATGTCTCCTTCTAATTCACTCAGAGTTTTCCTCTAGGAATTTGATGCTTTACCACTAGGTGGATACATGTTTAATAATGTTATAGCTTCATTACCCTATGGTGCCTTTTAAGAAGATATAGTTTCCTTCCTTATCCTTTTAAATGAGATTAAATTTGCTTTTACTTTATCTGAGTTCAGGATCTCTATCCCAGATTTTTTTTTTAACTTCAACTGAGGCATAATATATTTTGCTCCAACCCTGTGTGTGTCTCTATGGTTCAAATATTTTTCTCATAAACAACATATTGTAGGATTCTGTTTTTTTTATCCAACCTGCTATCTGCTTCTGTTTTGTGGGACAGTTCATCCCATTTACATAGACAGTTAAGATAGCATTCTTTATTTCTCTCCATGTTTTCTTTTACCATTTATATTTTTTCCCTATACTCTTCTTCCTCCTCATCAAAAATTTATTCCATTCCCACTTTGACTTTTCTTTTAAAATTTAACTTTTTGTCTATCTTCACTTTTACTTTCCCTTTCTCTTTTATCAGTTCCTTCTTCCTTGATCTTTTCCACCAAGATGTTGCCTGCACAGCCCAGGCCTTGTCAATGCAGAGGTTTATTTCCTCCTTTATGACCAGGTGCTGACTTAGCAGTGATTTGTTCCTAACTCAGTCCTTTCTTTTCCCCAGGTGTTCCCAGAATTCAGACATTGGTTGGGGTTGGGACCCTCCAGTCTGGCTTGCTATCTAGCTGCCGGGACCTCTGCTGTTGGCAAGTTGTTGGGGACTGGATTGCACTGTGGCTAAAATCTTCTTGCTGGCTTTCCCTGCTCTCCAACCTCATGGACTTTACTTTTCCTCTACCCTCAGAGAGACAGACCTTCACTGAAGATCTTCTACCTATGAAAACTTCTTTGAATTTTCTCTTTTTCCTGATGGTATCTGTAACTTTAATGTGAGAATAGAGACTTCATTTATCTTTGACGGGGAAAAGCTCTGGGAGCCTGTTAGCTTCATGGGGTCATCTTGGCTCCAAAGTTCTTAATAGAGATCTTGATAGTGTCCTTTTACCACTTTTTCTGACCTCCATGTGAGCACTTGCTCTGTTTGAGTTCTCCCTGAAATAATTTTTTTGGCAAGATTTGAATTTGAATAATATAATCAACCCATCATCAAAATTGCAATCTCTTTGGAGAGTTAGAGTGCTTGCCATTTTATTTCAAGAAAGGACTTCAATGTTTGGTATCTTATCTTGCCATGTGATGTACCAACGACAATTCAAATGAAAGAGATTCAATTTCCTCATATAGCACAGGTATATTGGCCAAGTATCACAGTGAAATCAGTATGGCTCTGTAAACCTTCAGTTTCCCCAAAACTGAGCTAGCTCAGGGAATGTGCATGTCTCCTAATTTTCAGTGTGTACATTGCTGGAATCTGTGCAGTCAAGATAAGTGAAGGTATTAACAGTATTAAAGAGTTCTCCATTTGCTGTAAACTGGGGTGGGGAACTTTTTCTTTCAAGGGCCATTTATATATGTATAAAATCATTCTTGGGCTGTATTTGGTCAAACATTTAATTAATCCAGCCTTAAAAAGCTTCTAGATTTAATGAATTTCAAATCACTCATGTGGTTGCCTTGGCAACACCATACGTTAGCTTTTATATAAGCACTACCTTCTAAATCTCAGCTGGAACACAATCAGCACTAGATGCTTTGCCACATGATAAAAGCCTAATGACATTCAAAACCTCTTCTTCATTTAGAATTTCAGCCTGGGAAGGATTGACTTCAGCCTGAGGCAAATGATCAATGACTTCAGCATTGATTATGATGATCTGTTGAGAACACTATGGAAATGTTCAGTATATTTCCGTAGGACCATGTTCTTATCAATAATCAATGTGACTCCATCAACACATAGCCATCAAGGCATCATCATAAAAGTGTTCTGGATCATTACTATTAACATAAAACTGAATTTTATCTACCTTCTTACTGATCCAAGTATACTGCATCTTTCAAATCTTCACTTGCACTTTACTTTTGAAGGAATTAAATGCTGCCTTTTTTTGGAGATGAATGAATCAACCTGCTGTTAAATCCTGAGAAGTCCCTATTTTTCATATAGCAGTTTCTGAATTTCCCAACATTTTTGTCCTACCATTGTTGACCTTTTTCAGTGTCTGACCCAGATGAGCAAATTCAATGCTGTACACAAAATCTCTAAAAGCTGGGTATTGGCTAATGGGATATTGGCTCAATTTTCCCTCCAAGTTAGCAACAAATTGTTCCCACTCAGAAAAGTGATCTAATCTGTTGAGATCAATTCTTTTTTTTTTACCTTGGGGCAACTATTTCAGTTGAATGTGAATCTTGAGCTTAGAGAGAATAAATCTGCTATGATTTCACCCTTCTGCACCATACATGCCTTGGTAACCCTCACACCCTGTCTCTTCTTACAATCACATAAACTATTAAATGCCAATGTTTGCTGCAAGATTTAATCTGTAAAATTTTACAGTATTTTAATATTTAGGTACTAAAATATTAGTGATGAGGTCATGAGTTGTACCAGTCTTCAGTAGTAGGTAACAATTTCTGTTACTTTTCCCAACTCCATTTCTCCCAAGAATACCCTGCTGGTCTAGTAGGTAGCATACTCTAGTATTACAGTCACACAGAATTATAAGGTTGTCCTCTTTAATTAATGATAAAGGTCTCCAGGTATTCATAATTTTGTTTTTTAACCTCATCATGGTTAATCATGGTGGGAGCATGGGCACTAATGATGGTGGTATGACATTTCCCTCAAAGTGGCAATCCCATTTTCATGAGCCTGTCTTTCACTCTTTTAGTAGATATATAAGCTTGCTGATTAGATGCATTTTGATTGCACAACCTGTACCAGCTTCATGGCACTCCCCTTCACTAAAGCCATTCCAGAAAAATATGTGTCTAAATCCAACTTCAGCAAACTGGCCTTCAATTGAGAGCTTTGTTTCACTGTAGGCTGCTATTTTAATGTGATACCTTCTCAGTTCTCTTGTAATGAGAATTATTCTTTCAATTCTACTCAATTTTGTGCTATGAGTGTTTACCTACTTCATGTGTCCATGGTGAATAGAAATATTGTTGCAAAAGTTTTTTTTATATATTTTGTGTGTGTTTTAATCACATGGTTGGATCCCTGCCTACTATAGTAATCAGGGTTAGGTAAGTAAGAAATTTTAGAGAACTTTTTTTAGCCCTTTCCTCATAAAAGTAGGTGAGTGTAATTCAATCCTTATAAACTTCTCAGAACCCCAATTGGCTTCTGAATCTCATTGTTGCTTCCAGTGAGAAGATGACCTGAACTACCTATGTGCAGGGTTGTTTCTACACCTACCAGTGTATCTGTATCCCCTGCTTTATCACTTGGCTGTCACCACAGCTCTTTCCTATGGGCGAAAATGGTAAAAATAATATGAATGATGTCTTTTGATTCTTATGTTAGATTTACATGAGACAGAGTTGCACAAAGTTGTTGGTCTCACTCTTTCATTGCATTTCATTGTCAAGACAGTCAAGAAAACTGGTGATGGCTTGTTATGCGGTGAATGACTTTGGCATATTTGATGTCTCACCAAGCTCTAAGAATTCCACAGCACCTGCTTCAACTGCCTTCATGACTGCTGGAACAAATTGTTCTCATTTGCCAATTCTAACAGTGAAATTCTTCACATACTTAGGTAGACACACATCTCTAACTCACTGATGGATTTTAGACTTTTGTTTACCCTCAACCTGGTTTAACCTGTCTGCTGAAATAGCTCACCAGTTTGTGGCTGCTATGCATCCTTCAGCTTCTTGTAACCACAAGTAAGAGTTAGGTGAATCAGGTAGACACCAAAGATAGAAAGCAATTCTAAAAAGGGGTTGGCAACCCTCATATTAGACTAATATTCTTCCCTGAACATACCCTACCACATATATTTATACTTTATGTACAAAATATCAATTCTTAACCTAAAGCTACAACTTCTCATTCTGATGAGATATTCAGTCTACTTTTGGATAAAAAAACCTGATGGATTATTCAATCTCTGATTTAATTTTTTATTAACTCCAATTTCATTTGCTATAGTTTGGAGTGTGTGTGTATATGTGTGTGTATTTGTGTGCACATATTTACTGAAAACCAAAGCAGACACTCGCTTTAGGAAATTTAGATGTCTAGATACCTGGAGAATGCAAAGCCCAGTTCTTGAGATCTAACCCTCTTTTCCCTAAAGGGAAGAAAACTTAAGGAAGAAATCAAAGAAGATTTTTACTAGACAGGGAAGTAAAACATCCACATGGGAGATGCTAGCTTAATGCTGGCCAACTAACCTAAGTAATAGATGTAGAAGGTACACATACATATGTATATTTTGTTTATATGCATATGAATTTATATCTATTTTTTAAAAAAGGAAGGAAGAAAATTTGGTGGAAGGTAGGAATTGCATAGGTCCTAGAAAATATTGAGACAGGAAATCCCATTTCCAAGGTGGGGAGATCCAAGAACCAGGGGGAAAAGAGGAATTTCAAATGCTGTACTGTGGCCCTTTGATAAATCAGTCAGAAGTCATTCATGGTACTTCAAGATTTGATCATAAACAATAAAATAAAGAGATATTTCCCAAAACCAAAAAGTAGAATGTGTCCAAGAGTCCCATAACCACCATTCATTCATCTGAAGATAAGGATTCTCTTGAAGGTCTGTAAACTAACAAACACTTCAAGGTCTTGCTACAAAACTTGCATGAACTTAAATTGGATTCACAGTTGCCAGTTTTCTGCATGTTTACTTAGGTTTACTCTCAGTCACTGCAAAGGATTATTGTTATGTCAGGACACACTGTATCTTACCAGCCCTCATACAATCCATCTTGGTTATCTGGATAATTGGGAAGCTCAAGCACAAATTTATATGTGCAATGCAAACATAAATAAATGCATAAAATATATGCACAGATGTACACATATAGACATTATATACATGAATAAATATATACATAATATGAATATTTATGCCAAAAACCTTCATGAAGCATCTATGAAGTATCTCAAGGGTAAATATGAAGAGATGTTACTCCTGGCAAAAAATGGTGAGATATAGTGTTTGAAAACAATCACAATAATGGAGCACTGGTAGGATTTATATAATATGAAAAAAAATATTTCTAGAGGGGTCTGAAAGTTTCAGACCAATAAAATGTATTTGTATATTAGTCAGATTGCTGGAATCTCTAGTGAAAACTAGGACCATTGCAAGGATCAAATAGGCACCTAGGGTTTCTGAAATGTAAAAATATAGAATCATAGAAAGTATGTTAAGGGACCTTATAAGCCCTTAGTGTTTTTATTTTCTTGAATAAGAATCCCTTCTATAGTATATTCATTTAGTGCTTCAATTTACTTGAAGACCTGTATGAAAAGTCACTAATCGCTCAAGTGGTCCTTTACACCTTTTAATACCATCGACTAGGAAGTTTTTCTTTAGAATAAGCCTATATTGCCTCTTGGCAACCTTTGACAACTATTCCTTCAGAGTAAAAAAGGATAAGTTCTTCACCATCTTCATGATCTATTGAGAAGGCAAGAAATATGATATCCACTCTGCATATAAATCTTATATAAACATATTTACAGATTAACCATGTTGAGAGAAAAAAAACAAGTGAATATAGATCTATTTTAAAGGTCTTATTTATAGGTCAGGTGCTTATGTTTATATATTATTCTCTTTTTTTTTGGAAACTCACTTTTATTCTCTTTGAAGCTATTTTTCTCTGTCTTTTCATTTTAATTCAGGAGAACTTTCCATTCTCTTCAGTTGTGGATATTTAATACATGGGATCCAAACAACCCTTCTTCTTTCATTTATTCTGGTTCCCAGTTAAGAACTCACAATGCACAACATTGTCCTCCTAATTTACCTACCTGACTACTACTTGTAAGGATGCTTTGTTGGATATTCACCCATGTCATTTCTTCTAATTCCACAGGGTCTGTACAGGATCCTCTTAACTTTTCTCTTTATACTCTCTCAATTAGTGAGCTGATCAGCAACTCTGAGTTAATTATCAACTATATGCAAATATGTAGCAATGAGTTAGTGGGGCTAAAGAAAGGGTCTTCAAGTCCAAACTCTGACATACTTAACCTCTCAAAGTTCTAGATACATCTACAATACTATAAGTTGTAGAGAAGGAACATTGGTAAAGACAGGTTCCTTATATGGATGTTTCCCGTTCAAACAGTCACAGGACCAGTCCATATTCCCTTTACAGATGATTTTCTAGTTTCTTTATACAATTTCTGTTTCTCTCATGAGCTCTGGTATTATATCATGAAATGTCTATTGGAAATTTCTAATTGGATTAGTCATTTACTGTTGTAATTTCAGCATATAAAAAAGAAAACTCTCTTTCTCATCCTAAATCCTCCCCATTTCACAAATTCCTAATTCTTGTGAGGTAATGAATATATTTCTATCATTCATTTTTATAATCTTTAAAAAGTTTTGGGCTCTAAAGAAAAAGAAAATGGTTTAAATAGTCACTTATTTAATTTTCCCTAATAATGAAAATAGCATTCATACCACTTTAACCATTTCAAATATGACAAGCAAGTTTGAATAAATGCTCCCTTATGAGAGGCCACAACTAAAAAATAAAGTGTTTAATAGATCCATGTATGAAATGTCCTCAAATAATGGTTGGGCAGGGGAATACTTCAAAGCACCTTTGAAATATCTGTATAATAACTTAATTTGTTGTTGTAGGCAAAGTAAGTGTGACAAATCCTATTTGATCAGCTAGTGATTATAAACAAAGAGATACCAGGCCATAATAAAATCAATAAACAGAAGAACCCATAATCTTAGGTTATTTTGATTTGGGGCCAGTTTCAGGGGGTCATCCTTTACCTAAGAAGGTCAATTTATGGTTCAATTCATGATTTTTGATTCTCTCATTCTACTTCTATGCTTTGAGAATATTTGCTTTTATCAGTGTATGAGAGCTCATTCTATGGATGTGGAATATAAGCTCTCCATACATTATAAACTCCTTGAATGTGTAAGACATTCTTTCTCCCAGCAACTTTCTAATGATGAGCCTTTTCACATTTATCTAATCTGATAGTTCTCAGTTAAAAGATACAGAATTTGTATTAGCACTGGGATTACAGTATTTCCATTTTGAAAAAGACCTTCCAGAACCCCAATTCCATGAATTCTTTCATCCACCGTTCTTATTAGACCCATACTGTATGCAAGTTATTGAACTAAGTACTGTATGATACAAAGATAAGTAAAACAGATAAATAAAACACAGTGCCTACTCTCATGTAGATTTGCCTCATGGGAAAGATAGTACATAAATACACAATGATAAGACAGAATGAAATATGAAAGGAAAATTACAAAGTATATAAAATGTTATGAAAGTTCAGGTGAAAGATTACGATAAGAATCAGAGAACAATTCATAAAAAGATGGTGTTTGAGCTTCACCTTGAAACATAAATTATAATTAGACATAAAACTACAGTGGGGGAAGAATATTATAGATTAAATTAGCAAGATGAACAAAATTGAATAGGTGATAGAGGGAAAAAGAAGATATATTAATGCTACAGTAAATGCCTCTCCAAGGATATTTTGTGAGATAGACACAATAGACTGGGTTCTGTTTTATTATTTTTTTTTATGATTGCTATTATTTAAAAGATTGCTATCATCATAGTTCTTGCTGAAATCTAAGAGTGTCAATGAGTGATTTGGATTTT
Organism: Macrotis lagotis; assembly: GCF_037893015.1. Classification (NCBI taxonomy): domain Eukaryota; kingdom Metazoa; phylum Chordata; class Mammalia; order Peramelemorphia; family Peramelidae; genus Macrotis; species Macrotis lagotis. The sequence continues at coordinate 124,749,151 of NC_133662.1, read as the reverse complement.
CAGGATCAGAAAGATAGAAATGATAGGAAATGAATGCCCTAAATTAGCCTAGTCTCTTTACTAGTACCCTTTCAGGGATGAATGAATTCTCAAATATTTAACCATTAACACCAGGGGTATAGCTAGTCCTCAATTTAAATATAATTCATTGGTCTTGAAAAGTTGTTCTCTATTATCTTATTGTTGCATGAAGGTAACTTTAGATTATCAAGTGCTAAGGCAATAGAATATAAGTACCACCACAAAGAAAAGAAAGCAAAGAGATTATGATGAAAATGATTGCAGCTCTTTCGGCCAAGATGGCGGAGAGAAGACAGGCACAGTTCTAAAGTCTCCTGATCTCTTCCCCATCTATCACATGAAACAAACTTCTTAAAAGAAATCTGAACCAGGAAACCCAGAAAGAAAAGCCAGGAGAGGAAAGTCTACCTCAGGATTTGTCTCCCACAGCAGCCTTGGCTGAGTACCGGGAGGTGAGTCTGAGCTCCAAGGGAAGATCAGCCTGGGATCAGCCAGATCCAGCTGAATCGGAACCAGGAGTCTGAGGGCCCAAGAGCCGGACCTGCTGGATCAGCTGTGGGGCTGGACAAAGGGGGCTTGGGTCCGTGGGGAAGCAGAGGTGCTGGTGTTGGTGCTGTCGCCCTGGAGCTTGGAGAAGGGGCTGCGGAGAGAGGTCTGGTGCCAGAGAGCTGTGGACGCCATCCCTGGGCTCCTCGGGTCGAAGGCCTCTCAAACAAGGTCACAGACACTCCAGAGAAAGCAACCAGCACCTCCTACTGGCCATCCAGGGAAACTGCACACAGTAAAGCCCTTAGAGATCCCAAGCTCAGGTGAACCAGCCCCCCCCCCAAACTCAAGGTCTTAGCATAATGAAGCAGGGTAAACAGAAAGGTGGATCCATAGAAAAAATCCTGGAAGGGAAAGACCCCAACCCAGAGAGACCTGGAACCTCTGAGGAGAATACAATCTGGTCTCCCGCACTTAAAGACTTCCTTGAAGAAATAAGGAAGGACTTTAAAAATCAACTGGAAAATTTGGGGGAGACAATTAATACCTGGCAACAAGAAAACAAAACCTTAGAAAGTAGAATTGGACAAATACAAAATGAGAACAATTCTCTCAGATCCTCAAATGAGCAAATGCAAAAAAGAAATTAATTCTCTCAAAACCTCAATTGGTCAAATGGAAAGCTCTTTCAAATGTAGAATTGACCAATTGGAAAAGGTTAATGTAGAAAACTCCTCCCCCCAAAAAATAATGGAGTCTACAGAAACTAATGACTCCACTAGACAGCAAGAGTCAATTAAACAAAATCAAAAAATAGAAAAAATAGAAGCAAATGTAAAATACCTCATCAACAAAATGACTAACCTCGAGAATAGATCGAAGAGGGGAAACCTGAAAATTATAGGACTTCCTGAAAACATTGAAGAGAAAAAAAGCCTGGACTTAATATTACAGGATCTAGTGATGGAAAACTTCCCTGACATCATAGAATCAGAGGGCAAAGTAGTTATTGAAATAGTACATTGATCCCCACCAGAAAAAGATCCTAAAAGGAAAACACCAAGGAATGTTGTGGCCAAACTCCAGAACTATCAGATAAAAGAGAAAATCCTGCAAGCCAGAAAGAAACAATTTAAATATCAAGGAGCCACAGTAAGGATCACGCAGGACCTTTCTGCATCAACTTTAAAGGAACGAAGGGCCTGGAACGAGATATTTCGAAGAGCACGGGAGCTTGGAATGCAGCCAAGAATCTACTTTCCTGCAAAGCTGAGCCTTCCCTTCCAGGGAAAAAGATGGACATTTAACGAAATGGAAGAATTCCAAAAATTTCTGATGAAAAGACCAGAGCTACACAGAAAATTTGGATATCAAACAGGAGGTTCAAGAGACACATGAAAAGGTAAAAAAAAAAGGGGGGGGCGGTAAAAGGAAAAAAAAATGCAATCCAGCAAGTTGAAACTGGCTATATCCCAGCATGGGGGGGGGTAGAGACTCTCATAAATCCTGAGAATCCTGTGAAATGTAACTCTAACAGAGAGAATATACCTATCCAGAAATGATGGACATCCATGACCTATCCATGAGACTGATATCTAATGGGATGTAACTGGCTTTAACTCAACTGGGGAGAAAGACTCTAATAACTCTCAGGAATTTGGACTCCATTCAACAGAATATACTGAACTAGAAGGGTCAGACACTCAGAATTATCTATGACTTAGATAGAATGATCTAAAAAAAATACACTACCTCCCTAAAAAGGGGAACAGGAAAGAGATGGGAGGAGGGAGGGGATTGAATGGGACAAAACTCATTACACTAAGAGGTACAAAAAACCTATGGTAATAGAGGGGGAAGAAGGGAGTAGAGGAGAAACACCTGAATCTTCTTCTCATCAGACTTGGCTTAAAGTCAACCTACACATACTCAGTTAACTTATAAAACATCTAACCTTTCAAGAGGTAAAAGGAGAAAAGGGGAGGGGGGGACGGAGAAAGGGAAGGGGAGTGGAGGAAATAAGGGGAAATAACAAAAGGAAGGGAAGGGAATAGGGAAAGGGGAAAGAAAGGGGAGGGAGTGATATAGGAGGGCAAATACACTGAAGGGGGTGGTATTCAAAAAGAAAATACTGGGGAATATGGATAAAAGGGGGGGAAGGGGGAAAATACAAACAGAGGGAAGATAGCACAGAGGGCAATAAAGAATTAGTAATCATAACCTTAAATTTGAATGGGATGAACTCTCCCTTAAAATGTAAGCAAATAGGAGAGTGGATTAAAAAACAGAATCCGACAATATGCTGTTTACAAGAAACTCATTTGAAGCAGAGAGATACATATAGAGTAAAGGTACAAGGTTGGAGCAAAATATATTTTGCTTCAGATGAAGTAAAAAAAGCAGGGGTAGCAGTCCTTATCTCAGACAAAGCAGCAGCAAAAATAGATAGCATTAAAAGAGATAAGGAAGGAAACTTTATCCTCCTAAAAGGTACCATAGACAATAAAGTCATTTCAATATTGAATATATATGCACCCAGTGGGACAGCACCCAAATTCTTAGAGGAGAAGCTAAAAGAATTACAGGAAGACACAGACAGCAAAACTCTACTAGTAGGAGACCTCAACCTCCCACTATCAGACCTAGATTAATCAAATCATAAAACAAACAAGAAAGAAATTAGGGAGGTAAATAGATTGTTAGAAAAATTAGATATGGTAGACTTATGGAGGAAACTGAATGGGGATAGGAAGGAATATACCTTTTTCTCTGCAGTACATGGAACTTATACAAAAATTGACCATGTACTAGGACATAAAAACTTAATGATCAACTGTAAAAAGTCAGAAATAGTGAATACATCTTTCTCAGATCACAATGCAATAAAAGTCATATGCAATACTGGGCCAAGGAGATATAGACCCAGAGCAAATTGAAAACTGAATAACCTCATCTTAAGAAATGAGTGGACCAAAAAAAAAATTATAGAAAGAATTAAGCATTTTATCCTAGATAATGATAATAATGAAAGAACATTCCAAAACCTATGGGATTCATTCAAAGCAACTCTCAGGGGATATATTATAGCTCTAAATGCTTATATGAATAAATTGGAGAAAGAGGAAATCAATGAACTAAACATGTAACTAAAAAAATTAGAGAAAGAACAAATAAAAAATCCACAATAAAATACCAAATTAGAAATTTTAAATATCAAAGGAGAAATTAATAAAATTGAAAGCAAGAAACTATTGAATTAATAAATAAAACCAAAAGTTGGTATTATGAAAAAACCAATAAAATTGATAAACCTCTGGTCAATTTGATTAAAAAAAAAGAAAAAAGAAAACCAAATTGCTAATATTATAAATGAAAAAGGTGAACTCACCACCAATGAGGAGGAAATTAAAGTAATAATTCGAAATTATTTTGCCCAACGTTAGGCCAATAAATTTGATAATCTAAGTGAAATGGATGAATATTCACAAAAATATAAGTTGCCCAGATTAAATGAAGAAGAGATTAAATACCTGAACAACCCTATCTCAGAAAAAGAAACTCAACAAGCCATTAGTGAACTCCCTAAAAAAAAATCTCCAGGGCCTGATGGATTCAGAAGTGAATTGTACCAAACATTTAAGGAACAATTGGTTCCAATCCTATATAAACTCTTTGGAAAAATAGGGAACGATGGAACTCTGCCTAACTCGTTCTATGAAACCAATATGGTACTGATACCTAAACCAGGAAAAGTTAAAACAGAGAAAGAAAATTATAGACCTACTTCCCTCATGAATATAGATGCAAAAATCCTAAATAAAATCTTTGCAAAACAGCTACAACAAGTTATCACTAGGATAATACATTATGATCAAGTAGGATTTATTCCAGGAATGCAGGGTTGGTTCAATATTAGGAAAACTGTTAGTATACTCAATTATATCAATAACAAACTGATCAGAAACCATATGATCATATCAATAGATGCTGAAAAAGCTTTTGACAAAATACAGCATCCATTCCTATTAAAAACACTAGAGAGTGTAGGAATAAATGGACTGTTCCTTAAAATAATGAGCAGTATCTATCTAAAACCATCAACAAGCATTATACTCAATGGGGAGAGGCTAGAGGCATTCCCAATAAGATCAGGGGTTAAACAAGGGTGCCCATTATCACCACTAGTATTCAATATTGTATTAGAAATGTTAGCATCAGCAATTAGAGAAGAAAAAGAAATTAAAAGAATTAGAATTGGGAAGGAAGAGACAAAACTTTCACTATTCGCAGATGACATGATGGTCTACCTAGAGAATCCCAAGAAATCACCTAAAAAACTACTGGAAACAATTAGCAACTTTAGCAAAGTTGCATGTTATAAAATAAACCCCCATCAATCCTCAACTTTCCTATATATGACTAGCAGGAAACATCAGGAAGAGCTAGAAAGAGAAATTCAGTGTAAATTCAGACAGTGTAAAATACTTGGGAGTCTATTTGCCAAGACAGACTCAGAATCTTTTTGAAAACAATTATAAAACACTTCTCACACAAATTGAATCAGATTTAAATAACTGGGCAAATATCAACTGCTCATGGACAGGTAGAGCTAATATAATGAAAATGACAATTCTACCAAAACTAAACTATCTGTTTAGTGCCCTACCAATCAAAATTCCAAAAAATTACTTTAATGAGCTAGAAAAAAATTGTAAGTAAATTCATATGGAGAAATAAAAAGTCAAGAATTGCCAGGAGCTTAATGAAAAAAAAAATGCAAACGAAGGTGGCTTAGCACTACCCGATCTAAAATTATATTATAAAGCATCAGTCATCAAAACTGTTTGATATTGGCTAAGAAATAGAGTAGTGGTCCAGTGGAATAGACTAGGTGTAAAAGCAGGAGAGGATTATAGTAATCTGCTGTTTGATAAACCCAAAGAGTCAGGCCACCAGGATAAAAACTCCCTCTTTGATAAAAACTGCTGGGATAATTGGAAGTTAGTATGGAAAAACTTAGATTAGACCAACTCCTCACACCCTTAACAAGATAAGATCCAAATGGTTACAGGACATAGACATAAAAAACAATAAGCAAATTAGAAGATCAAGGACTAGTCTACCTGTCAGATCTATGAAAAGGGGAACAGTTTATGACTAAGGAAGAGTTGGAGAACATCACTAAAAACCAATTAGATGATTTTGATTATATTAAATTAAAAATCTTTTGCACAGATAAAACCAATGTAATCAAGATCAAAAGAAAAGTAGTGAATTGGGAAACAATCTTTACAACTAATGATTCTGACAAATGACTCATTTCTAAAATATACAGAGAACTGAGTCATATTTTTAAAACAAAAAGCCATTCCCCAATTGACAAATGGTCAAAGGATATGCAAAGGCAATTTACAGATGAGGAGATCAAAGCAATCCATAGCCATATGAAAAAATGCTCTAAATTATTAATTATTAGAGAAATGCAAATTAAAGCTTCTCTGAGGTACCACCTCACACCTCTCAGATTGGCCAGTATGACCAGGAAGGATAATGATCATTGTTGGAAGGGATGTGGGAAATCTGGGACACTATTACACTGTTGGTGGAGCTGTGAACTCATCCAACCCTTCTGGAGATCTATTTGGAACTATGCCCAAAGGGCAACAAAAATGTGCATACCCTTTGACCCAGCAATACCACTACTGGGTCTATACCATGAAGAGATGAGGAAAAAGGGTAAAAACATTACTTGTACAAAAATATTTATAGCAGCCCTGTTTGTGGTGGCAAAGAATTGGAAATCCAGTAAATATCCTTCATTTGGGGAATGGTTTAGCATACAGTGGTATATGTATGTCATGGAACACTGTTGTTCTATTAGAAACCAGGAGGGATGGGATTTCAGGGAAACCTGGAAGGATTTGCATGAACTGATGCTGAGTGAGATGAGCAGATCCAGAAAAACACTGTACACCCTAACAGCAACATGGGAGTGATGTTCAACCTTGAAGGACTTGCTAATTCCATCAGTGCAACAATTCGGAACAATTTTAGGCTGTGTGCAAAGAAGAGTACCATCTGTATCCAGATAAGGAGCTGTGGAGTTTGAACAAAGTACAAGGACTATTCCCTTTAATTCGGAAAAATAAACCCAGATGTCTTATTGTTTGATCTGGTTACCTCTGAGAAATCTGTTCTCTTTAAGGATATGATTTCTCTCTCATCACACCCAATTTGGATCAAGGTACAACATGGAAACAAAGTAAAGACTGACGGAGTGCTATCTGTGGGGTGGGGGGTGGGGGAGGGAAGCAAGATTGGGGGAAAATTGTAAAACTCAAATAATATCTTTAATAAAATTAAAAAAAAGATAATGAAAGCAGCTTGAGTGATTTCTGATATAATAGGCAAAAATGATAGATAAATCCTCAAACATCAGATGTTGTTGCTAGTTGCATCTGCCTATTCATGACCCCATAGACCACAGCATGTCAGATCTTTCCCTCTTCCACAGTCTCCCAAAGTCCACCTAAGTTCATGTTCTTTGCTTCCATAACTATCCATTACACTATGCCAACCTCTACTTGATTTGCTTTTAATATTTCTCAATATCACAGTCTTTTCCAATGAATTTTTTCTCTTATGTAAGCTTCAGCTTTGCTATTTGCCCTTCAAGTGAAAAGTCTAAATTAATTTATTTAAGTATTGATATCCAATGGACTCTCAGAAATATTTGCCAGCATTCCAATTCAAAACATTAATTTTTTGGTGTTCAGCTTTCCCTATAGTCCATTTTTTCACAATCATACAACTGTACCAGTAAAACCATACCTTTGGCCTTACAGATTTTGTTGACAAGGTGTCTCTTCTTTTTACCACGCTGTCCAGATTTTCCATAGCTTTCCTTCTGAAAAGTGTCCTTTAATTTTGCGGTTACGTTTATTGTTTCTTATGATTTTTGAACCCAAGAATATAAAATCTGACACAGCTTCCTTTTCTTTCCCCTCTATTTGGCAGGAAGAAATAGGATCAATTGTCATGCCAGTTAGTTTTTGTTGTTGTTGTTGTTGTTGTTGTTGTTATTGTTAAACTTCAAAGTAGCTTTTATATTACCTTCTTTAACTCTTACCAAGATTTTCTTAATCCCTCTTCACTTTCTGTCATCAAAGTGGGATCACATTCATATATGAGATTCTTTATTTCTTTAATTTATTTACAAATTACTAAAATATTCTTGTTTAAGAGTAAACAAAATACCCCTCCCCTACAGAAATAAAAAACCTCATGAGAAATAAAGTCAAAGAGAAAAACAGTGTTTCAGTCTGTGTTCTGATACCATCAGCTCTGTCTCAGGTGAATCACATTCTTTATCATAAATCCATCATAAAAGTTTCTTCCATATTTTTCCACAGTTGCTTTGCTGATTGTAATTGCCTCCATCCATTCCTCCCCAGTATTATCTATTATCCTTTCTCTCTCCTTTCACTCTGTCCCTCTTCAAAAATGTGCTGTGGGACAGTCAATTGGCCCAGTAGATAGAGTACTGGCCCCAAGCCTACATCCCACCCCAGAGACCCAGGAACCAGCCAGACCCATGGTCCCAGACAGGTCAACCAATCCCATCACCTTGAAAAAGTTTTATATCTGACTATCCTCTCCCATGATCTACCCTCTCTTCTATCACCCACATCCCTCCTCCCCTCCCCCTGTCCCCTTCCTTCCCATTTCCTCTAGATGTTTTTTATCCTATTGAGTATGTATGCTGTTTCCTTTTTGAGCCATTTCTGATGAGAATGAAGGCTCCCTCATTCCCCCTCACCTTTCCTCCTTCCATACCATTCCAAAAGCTACATGAAATATCTTTTACATAAAATATCTTAGCCTATTCTACCTCTCCATTCTCTTACTCCCAGTATATTTCCCTTTTACCCATTAACTCCATTTTAGCAATATATTGTATCTTCAAATTCAGCTCTCTCCTGTGCCTCATCTATAAAAATTCCTTCTACCAATTCTATTAAATGAGAAGGTTCATATGAGTATTATCAGTATCATCTTTCATGCAGAAATACATGCAGCTCATCATCATTAACACCCTCATAATTTGTCATTATCATCCACTCTATGCTTAATGTGAGTCCTATACTTGAAGATCAAATGTTCTATTCGGCTCTGGTCATTTCAACAGGAACATTTTAAAATTCCCCATTTCATTGAAAGTTCATCTTTTTCCTTGGAAGATGATGTTCAGTTTTTCTGCGTAGTTTATTCTTAGTTGCATTCCAAGCTCTTTTGCCTTCCAGAATATTATATTTCAAGTCTATGATCCCTTAATTTAGTTGCTGCTAAGTCCTGGGTAATCCTGACTGTAGCTCCATGTTATTTGAATTGTTTCATTCTGGCTGCTTGTAATATTTTCTCTTTGACTTGTGAGTTCTGGAACTTGGCTATAACATTCCTAGGGTTTGCTTTTTATGGATTTCTTTCTGAGGGAGATTGGTGTATTCTCTCAATTTTTATTTTACCCTCTTCTTCAAGCAGGGCAATTTTCTTGTAGAAATTCTTTAGAAAGGAAGTCAAAGTTTTTTTTCCTGATCATGACTTTCAGGTAGTCTAATAATTTTAAATTACCTTTTCTGGATCTGTTTTCCAGATCAGTTGCTTTTCTTTCTTTTTTTTTACTTTACTTAAAGGCTTAAGACTTTTTATTCCATTTCATGACAGCAAGAATTTTGTTTGATCTCAACCTTTTCCCTTCAGTCTTTTCCCTTCAGTCATCTTCAGCACAGGATGTCACACAGTTTCAGGTATTCAGTCCACATTGTGGCAAGAATTAGATTAAAATATAATGGCAAAATATTTAATAAAACAAAATTGCAAAAGAACTTATTTCATATTTTCTTCCAGTTTTTCCATTCCTTTGGTGTTGAATTATTGTGTCTTGATTTCTTGAAAAGTCATCAGCTTCCTTTAGCTCCACTCTATATCTGAAGGATTTTTTTTCCTCAGAGAACTTTTTAATTCCTTTTCCATCTGACAAATTCTGTTTTTTAAACCATTCTTCTCCTCAATCACTTTTTGAATTGTTTTATCTTCAAATTCTGGTTTTTATGGGGTTTTTTTAGGTTTTTGCAAGGCAAATTGGGTTAAGTGGCTTGCCCAAGGCCACACAGCTAGGTAATTATTAAGTGTCTGAGATCGGATTTGAACCCAGGCACTCCTGACTCCAAGGCCAGTGCTTTATCCACTATGCCACCAACTGCCCCTAAACTTGTTTTTAATATGTTATTTTCTTCAGAATTTTTTTGGATCTCCTTGACTAAGCTATTGACTTTGTTTTCATGTTTTTCCTGCATATCTCTCATTTCTTTCCCCAATTTTTCTTCTACCTCCATTACTTGATTTTCAAAATCTTTTTGAGCCCTGTCATAGCCTGAGCTCAACTTCTATATTTCTTGGAGTCTTTAGATGCAGAAACTTGGACTTTCTCATATTCAGAGTCTGTGTTTGGTCCTCCTTGGGAACAAAGTAATTGTCTATGGTCAGGTTCCGTTTTAGTTCCAATTTACTCATTTCCCCAGGCTGTGCCTGCTTTTGGGGTGCTTCATGAGCTTTTGAGTATTATTAGAACATCAGTATGTCAGGCTCTGTCTCTTCTCCTGGTGTGTTGAATGGCCACAAGTTCACCCATCTGGGGACCCAGACTGTGACCAGGGTCTGAATATAGTCAAAGCCCCAAAGTGCTGTCCCAAGGACAGAGGACGGATATTGGCAGTCTCTTTCCACTCCCTTACCGTCTGTGTGCTGAGCAAACAGGGAACAGCTGTTGAGTGACTCCTGCTGGGTATCTCCACAGGTCTGTTTCTGTTTCCTGGATCTGGGCTGTGCTGAGGGTTAAGGCCATGCTGAGGAGGGCCATGCTGATTTGAGCTTCACGTTCACTTTTACAGAGGTCTCCTTGCTGATCTTCCAAGTTGTGCTTGGTGCTCCCTGGGGTGACAGATAAAGAAACTGCTTCCACTGCCAGGAGCCAGGGCTCCCAGGGACCCAAGTGCTCTGGGGATATTCCCAGAAGGCTGAATCTCCTTCACTCCAGTGTGCCCTTCAACCCCATGGAATAGAGCCTTCCCACTATTTTCCAGATTAACCTGGACTAGAGAATTGCCTTACTGGATCTTTCTGTGGGTTTTATCTTTCAAACATTTAGTTAGAGTCATAAATTTAAGGTTTTGGAACATTGTGGAGAGAGCACCTAAGAGAGACTGTTCTCCTACCACCATTTTGCCTCCATCTCCCCGTGTATATGAGATTCTTGATATTTCTCGTGGTGACCCTAATTTTGACTTTTGATTCAACAAGTTTGGCATTTCCTATAATTTGATCTACATAGAAATTAAATGAGTAAGGCAATAATTTAAGGCTTTTTCATATTCCTTTCCTAATATTATAACAATCAGCTACTCCATATTCAATTCTGTCTGTTATTTCTTGACCTGATTACTCTGATATCTTTGAGGATTTGTTTCATTTTGTTGTGACTCACAAAGTAAAAAGCTACAATGTAGTCAATGAAGAAGAATTTTTTTTTCTGGAACTCCCCTGATTTTTCCATATTCTAGCAAATGTTGGCAGTTTAGTTTCTAATTCTTCTTACTCTTTGAGTTCAGTCTGTACCTCACATACTGCTAAAGCCTACCTCATGGAATCTGAAGTATAATCTTGCCGCTGTGTGAAATGTGTCCAATTGTTTGGTAATTTAAATATTCTTGCCATTGTCCTTCTTTAGGACTGGGATGTAGATTGATCTTTTCCCATCAAATTACCACTGCTTAGTTTTCTAAATTTCTGGAAAGATTGGGTACAGTAATTTAACTTTTAGAATAGCATTAATTAATTGATTCACTGTATGAATAATAAAAATTGCATAAATAAGGGGGTTTAAACAATTTTTCTACTTAATAATCTACTTAATAGTCATATATATACATATATATATATATATATATATATATATATATATATATATATATATAAATAAATTATCTACTATGTTCCAGGTGCTATGCAGTGGAAGAAAGAAAGAAAGAAAGAAAGAAAGAAAGAAAGAAAGAAAGAAAGAAAGAAAGAAAGAAAGAAAGAAGAGAAAGATAAATGTCTCATTTCTGAAGTAGCTCTCAGTCTAATAGGGGAGCCAAAATATAAATGACTATGTATAATTATACACACACACACACACAAACATATATATATATATATATATATATATATATATATATATATATATATATATTTGACAATAATCAGAGAAAGGAGTTACAGAATTAAGGAAGATATAGAGAAGGTTATTGCAGAAGCTGAACTTTTAGCTGGAATAAAACTAGGAAAGTCCAGAGGAAGGAAAAATAAAATTATAAAATTCTAGACAAGAGAACCAATCAGTTAAAATATCTGGAGTAAAGATTCAATGTTTTGTTCAAGGAATGCCAAGACCAGTTATCACTGCTTTTCAGTGTTTGTGGATGAATAAAGTGAAATTAAATTAGAAAAATTGGAGGTGTGTGGCAGGAATTCAAAAACATAGTAGTGGATTCTGTGTTTGATTCTGCAGATAATGGGGATAAATTGTTTTTTTAAAGGTTGAGGCTTTAGACAAAGATAGTTGGTACAGTCTATCTTTAGTTTTAAGATGTACAATATAGGGGCAGCTAGGTGGCATAGTGGATAAAGCACAGGCCTTGGAGTCAGGAGTAACTGTGTTCAAATACAGTCTCAGACAATAATTACCTAGCTGTGTGGCCTTTGGCAAGCCACTTAACCCTATTTGCCTTGGAAAAAAACCTTAAAAAAAGATGTACAATGTAACAGCTGTGTGGAAAATAGATTAGAGATGTGAAGTAAGGAGATCAACCAACAAATTATTGCAATAATCTAACTATTACACATTGAGAACCTATATAAGAATGAAGGCAATATCAAGGTGAAAGGAGACATATATAAAAATTTTCTGAAGGAAAAATCAACAGGACTTGGGAACACATTGAATAAGGGAATGTGAAAATTAGAGTAGAGAGAGAATGATGCCTAGGTTGTGAACTTAGGTGACTGGGAAAATAATATGAGTCTTGACATGTTATTGGAAAATTTATAATAGAAGTTTAACAGAATGATAATGAGTTGTAAATGGAAATAAAATAGTTAAAATGCCTACCAGATATCCAATTTAAAATGGCCACTAGTCCTTTGGAGATGTGAGATTAGGAGAGAAGCTGAATGAGATGTTAGAATCATCAACACAGAGGATAGATGGATATATGGAAATTGATAAAAATCACTAGACAAAATATTATAGTGGGAGAACAGAAGATTTAAGATAGAATTCTAAGGATTACCTACCACTATTGGACATTATGTAGAAAAAAATCTGCAAAAAGAGAGACTAAGGAGTGGTAAGATTTGCAGGAGAACTAGAATAGTATCACAGAAACCTAGAGAAATTAAAGAATCAAGGAAAAAAACATCAACAATGTGAAAGACTGTAGAGAGTGAAGGAAAAAAACATAGTGAGCAAAAGTCACTAGATTTGGGAATGAAGGCATTATTAGTCACTATAGAGAGAGTAGTTTTGGTTGAATAATGAGGTCAGAAGCCAGAATGTGGAGTTAAGAAGAGAGGGAAAAGAAGATGGAGTCATTGATTGTATAATCTCAGACCATTTAGACATACATAGAAAAGAAAAATGATTAACAGTTGGAAAGATAAATCAAGAGAGATTTGTTGTTTGAAAATAATGACATATGTGTGTTTATAGACAGTAAGGAAGTAGCTTATAGGCAAGAAGTTTAAGATAAGTAAGAGAGTAGAAATGATAGAAGGGACAATCTGCTGGAGAAGAGCTTATTAAATGAGATCATGGGTAGAGAGGCTTACCCCTGGGAAGGGGAGGAAGAGAGAAGGAAGAGTAGTAAAGAGGGGGTTCTCAGTGAATGATCATTTTTTTTCAGGAAAATATGAGATACATCTCTCAGATAGTGGAAGGGGAAAAGATTGAAAAAGAATAAAAAGAAAATTTGAAAATGAAGTATAAAAATATTGTTTTGTAACAGTGAAAGTTCAATTAAAATTATTTCACAGAAATTTATAATAAAAACAAAAAATAATATGAGTATAACATACAATAAATATTATAATATATAAAATAATAAATAATATAATGTAATATAATTAAAATTTTAAAAATTATAATCAACAGTTTCTAGTAAAGCCTGTCCTTAGCCCTTCCCAGAATCATGTTTTTATATGCATAAAATACAAATTAGAAAAGAAGTCATAATGAATAAAAAAGATAAAATGAAAATAGTTGTTTTCTTTAATGGGCTTACATTGGAAATATATCACATGCATACATAAGTATTTTTCAAAAAACTACATATTAGATAACTTTTTCTTTGGATGAACAAGAACTAGCATTTGGTGTTGACAGGTTTAACATAGTAAGTATTGCTTGATTGAGCTAAGTATTGGGAAAAACGTAGAGATACTAAGAAAATGAGAAGAGGATAGAGTACATTCCACACATAAGAAATGGTCAGTGGAAAGACATAGAGTAGTGTGATGAAATGAGATGCTTGAGAACCAGTAGAAAATCCCATTTGCACCACATTATTCATGGAAGAGAATGTGATATTTAAAAGCCTATTTTAAAGACAGCTTTAATAAAAAAAAAAACACATTAAATGTCAAGCAGAGGAATTTGCATATGATCCCAGAATGGGTGGCTAAATTGATGTGTATATCTTTGACAGAAATAGGGAAATTCCAAAGAGGGATGTTGTTCTGGAGAAAAGAAAATGTATTATGTTTGTTAAGTGCTGAGTTTGCGATTTCTTTGGAACATTCAGGTTGAAATATCTAATTGATAATAAAGGCATGAAACTTTAGGTAGGACTAAGATGAGATCTATAAATCTGTGAGTCATTGGGAAAGAAATGATAATTAAATAATTATAAAATATTGTTATTTATACATCTTTATACAATTACGGTATCAACAAGAAAGGACTTATAGACAAAAAAGAAAATCTAGGACTGAGTCTTGGCTCCTCAACCTATTTTACTAAGCATGTACTAACCAACCAATCAGTGACTTCTCAGTTCGAACCTTCAACAAAACCATGCTTTATTATGACCTCTGATTGTATACTATATAGTAAAATTCATGTAGCATTCAATAACAGTAGTTGAGAGAGAACTTTTTTCACATTGTTGAATTTGATTTTATGTATACATATATACATATATCTTTCTATTCATACTCTTGTGTATAAATATATATGTATATGTATTTATATACACACACATATATTTAGAAAAGCAAGAAATTTTCATGTAATAAAGTATCCACTGAAGGTTAAAATAACATCCTTCTCATGGAGTTTTGAGAAGGTTAAAGAAGAACTATTTTTAAGCATTACTTAAAGCACTACATAAATGCCAACTATCATTATTATTATTATTTGCATTGCTTCTCTACTAGACATTTTTGCAATATTCCAAAGATCATTCTCCTTGGCATAGAAGCAAGCAAAATGTGATTGAACAATTGAATGAAATATTTTGAATGCAAAATATTACTACAGGTGTCTTATATTTACATCCTATTTTCCCAAGAGATAAAAGTAACTTGAAACATTGGTTGATTCAATATCAATTAAGTATTTGATACACAGCAATTAGGGAATATAATTTATTTTCTGCTTCCATTTCCTAACTTTCAATTCCCTCAGCTACTTTCTCCCTAAATTTGATTGGTTTAACTGATGATTATAAAATCACAGCTGAGGTCCTTGATATTTCTTATTAATTTAAAAGCTTGTGAGACTCACTTAAAAATTAAATCTTATATATTATTGGTTTAATATCGTGGAGATTGATGATTTTTCCTGATTTGAAGATTCCATTTTTTTTAGTCTGTAAACTAAGTAAATTAGTAGTTCTCCATTAACCATTGCATAATCACCTTAGGATGTCACTATTGTGTGATAACAGACTCCAAGGATCTACAAAATAACATTTTCCCACACTATTACCTAGAAAAATTAGACTCATTTTAAAATAAGCCATGGGTAAGCAACTTTGATTATTGTATTTTCTCAACAAAGCTTGGTCATCTGTATACATGATCCACATGATGTATGGAAAGTGATTTGAGAGTCTTTAGCTTTTCTCAAAATTCAAAGAAGTTAAGGTTCAATTTTCTTCATTTCCCTTTTATTTATTCCCTTTTTCACTACCTCTAAAGAGAGATTCCATCTATAGAAAAGCTGAGATAATTTGCTCAATAAATAAGTAAAGGGAGATTGCACCAAACATGTACATAGAAATCATTCACAGAAAATCACACAATCATACAAAGCCTGGCAAGTAGTATGATTATGTCTGCCACATTTTAAATGGACTAGATTGGGGAAATGGCACAGAGAAATGGGAATAACAAGCCAAGAGAGTTGTACAATAAGAGAGGGGAGGCAAAAATATGTGCTCTTCACCATCCCTGTACCATCATGCTGTCTTCCTTCTAGACAATAGTTTAGAGGGAGTAGTTAATAATAAGTTAATGAATTATATTTCAAATATATGAAACAATATTGCCTGCTATAAAAATAAGAGGGCATTCATCAAATTTATTAATGCTTTCCATTCAGGAACTTATGACCATTAACTATATATATATATATATATATATATATATATATATAGAGAGAGAGAGAGAGAGAGAGAGAGAGAGAGAGAGAGAGAGAGAGAAAGTTTCCTTTTGACTCTCTAGACTCATAGGTGATTTGCTTAAAGTAGAAAGATGCAAATATATTTACCTGTGACCATATTCAAAAATGAAAACCAGGACTATTACTAGAACCCAGGTTTCCTAAGGTTTTTTAAACAGTAATTTTTTTTTAGGTTTTTGCCAGGCACTGCGGTTAAGTGGCTTGCCCAAGGTCACACAGCTATGTAATTATTAAATGTCTGTGGCTGGATTTGAATTCAGGTACTCCTGACTCCAGGGCTGGTGCTCTATCCACTGTGCCACCTAACCACCCCAAAATAGTAATTTTTAATAGCAAGACAAAAATGTTTTCAAATATATAATTCAAGGTGCATATGATCACTGAAGTCAGAGGAATATTTTTGCAATATACAAAGGAAACTCAAAAATGAAGAGTTGATTCTTCTTCATTTACCTCTGTTCTATCTGAATTGTCAGTCATGAAATAAAAAAAAGTAATCTCAGAATTTTTATCAGATAATATGTTCATCTCAGGAAAGACATTTCCCACCACATTTACTGACATATCTTGGCCTAGTCCACATATTCTATCTCCAAAAAATGATACATATAAATCCCTAAAATAAAATTGTCTCCAAAATGACATTATTTGTAAACATAACCTGACAGTTCAGAATCCATATCCCATTATGTTGCTTATAGTGCAACATATTTTGAGATCTCTTTCAGGCTGATCCCTACATTTACAAAATAAATGAAAGATGTAGTACTTTTCTGGTGTAGAAAGGTGATGTGCATATAACCCATCCATCTTTTGGAAAATTTCACCATCCATTCCTTCCTTTCCATTGCTTCTATATCTCCCTGCCTTGCCCTATACTGAATTAGCTTCAAAGCAAGGAGCTATTGATTGCTGAATTAAAATCTGGGGAGGGAGAGAAATAAATTTGCGTGTGTTTTACACAGCAATATATTCAGCAGCATACTGTAAGACATTATGACTTAAAATAATGCTGAGGATATGAACCACAAAGAATTTAAAGCAGACTCAGTGGAAACCCATAATCATAAAATCATCCTTAGACAAGGATAATAAAAACACCGTTACAGTAAACAGACTTAGTTCTCAACAAGACAATATAAATCACAAGGTGAAAAATGGAAAAAAAAGTAGACAACACATCATTCATGAAGGATACAGAGGGATCTAGCAATGAGATTATAGAAATATCACAATATCAGAATCAGTTACAACTTCTCTTTGTATAATCCCTTTATCTTAAAGGTCCATGAAACTTTAGGAGAGGTAGGTAAAACACTATTTGTATTTGTATTTATACTATGTCTTAAATTAAAAGATGATTCTAGAAAAATTTATCTGTAGTCTGAATCACAACTGTCATCTGGTTGGAAACAGTGATTGTCTTTCCTTAAGTTCATCGTTAACATACTGTCTTTACCATCTTCTTAAGGCCTAATCTTAAGATATAATCACATCACTCTCCTCCTCAAAAACTTTTAGGGATTGCCTATTTCCAGCTAAATAAAGTATCAATTCCAAAGACAGGAGTTCATGGTGCTGTACAAGCTGAAACTTATCTCTCTACATAGTTATTGCCTACTATTTATTCCTTTCATTGCTTTTGTTCTAAACATATAGATTTTTTCATGAACAGTCCCATCACTTTTTCTCACTTATGATAGAATTGTACTAAAAATAATGTCTTCAAATAGGAAAGTAGTTTTGAACCTCAGTAAGCATGGTAAGAACCTCAGTAAGCATTGGTAATGTTGGCTCACCTAGATATCCAAGAAGTTATAGAGAATGTTGAGCTGGTGCTGTTCTAACCTTGAGCCTACATAGAGTTAAAACCACAGGTTGCAGAAGAAACACACAGTTGGCATAGATATTTCATAGGCATGCACACAAGATGGGTAAGGAATTCCCTAAGAGAAGACCAAATGAAATATTGCTTCACTCAAACTTTTCTATAAATACCCATCTATGTATAATAAATATTTAGTGAATTGAACCAAATTGAGCTGTATTCTGAAACTAATAATAACATCCTATTTCATGAATGATGACATAAAGTTAAAAAAATACAAACACAGAAATTGATTGTGGAAGATACGTGTGATTTAAGTTTGCATTTTTGTAATGCTGTTGTCACCAGGATTTTTAGCAGTGTTTGAAAAATAGTATAATAAATACTTTTGATTGACTGATTGAAAATAATATGATCTAGGGTGCCCTTTTACTCAAAAATATAAAGGAGAAATGAACTAAAACCCAGCAGGGTCATTGAGATATATAATTATCATATCCTAATAATGAAAAAAGAATCAAATAGATTACTTTCAGGAGATAGCCTAGAAATGTAGTAGTGGCAGAATTAAATAGCACTGTTCATTTAAATTCCTTCTTCCATTTGTCACAGAATAGGTGTAACCACAATGTTATTAAATGGATGTTAAGAATATATAAATCACTGCCATCAACAACCAAAAAAATAAAGCTGGGACAGATGTGAAATGTATTGATTGATAGAGTAAGGATCAAAAAGATCTCAAAGACTAGAACACATTGCATCTCATAAGATGAAATTTAATATGAATAATCATAGTGTTACTCATGAGTCTAAAAATTAGCTTGACAAGGACAAAACAGAGACTTTTAGGTGATGAACAGCTGTTATGGACAAGATCAAAGAATTTTAATAGGCTAAAAATTTATTTTTAACTCATTACAGTGAGAAAGAAAAGAAAATGTCAATTTAGATATTGAAAAGCAGTAGGGTATCCAGAGGGTAGGGTTAGATTCCTTGTGTCATGACAGACAAACTATTTGTGCAATTTTATGATTTTTGGGGGGTGTCATATTCTAAGAAGAATATTGTTTTATTATTCATTTGTTTGTTTAATTTTTATTTATTAATTTGATTGTTTATTTTGAAAATAGTATCGATGCCATTTGTCCTTTTTCCAAAATACTGTCATGTCTTGATATCCAACATGTCACCCAGTGAACCATCAATCCCTCTTTAGTAGCATACTTAACAGTTAAACAAAGGTTAACAACAAAATGAACTCTTCTAATAGTTAATATAAGATTCTACTCTATTATCTGCCATCTATCTAATAAGTAGAAGGAAATTTATTTTGTCATTTGATAATCTGATTCTGATTATCTTTTTAATTAAGTTTCATTAATGCTTTTTTTGTTCATTTAGGAACATTGTTTACTTCATTCTATATTTTATTCTGAATTTTTTTCTGAATTTATTCTACTGATTTCTTCTTTTAGTGCAATCATATTCATCACATTTACAAAGCACAATTTGCTCCTTATTGATGGGCAACCACCCCCTGTTTATAGCCATCCAATCTGTTTCCATTTCTTGTTCTTACCATATAACATACTACTCTGATAACTTACTACATTTGGAATCTTTCTTACTGTCTCAGACCTCTTTGGATTATATTTCTAATAGTTTAATCAACTGATCCCTTGGGTATTAAAACAGCTTGGTGACTTATTTCATTCTATTGAAGGAACAATAGATATACATATAAAAACATAGAAAATATATTTAAAAAATAAAACAAATATCAATGACTGGAGGAAAATCAATCTCAGCTGAGGATATATAGGATGTGGCTATATGTAAGAGGTGTCATTTGACATAATGTTTTTAAGAAAATGAATGATTCTAAAAGATACAGTCTTCACTTTTGAGGAAAATGAGGTTAAAAGAATTTAAGTGCTAACTCATGATAATATCAAATGTCAATCAATGTCAAAGGTAGAATATGAACTCACTTCTTTCAAACATCAAGTTCAGACTTATAGTCCATCCCATTGCCCTCCCTGTCTCTGAAACATCTATGAAATACCTCCTCTATATTGATCAGTATTTGCAGTACTAGATTTAGATACAATGTGGCCCTCATGCCACTTACATTCTGAAATGGTAAAGGGATAGATCATATGCACAAGTGATTATAAAAAACAACAATATACAAGAACTTATGTACCTAAAAGAATGCTTTCTTTCAGTGTGGTTCTTTGGGGAGTATATAATTGTTTCAGTGATGTTACAATTTAAAACATTTTTAAAGCTGATCCTTTAGGTTTGCCTTCATGGTTAGCATCACATTCTCATCAGCATCTCCATTCTGCAAGGGTGGATTTGAATTTTTAAAACAGTCAGAAGTCAACCAGAGAAAAGTCTGATCAATAAGGATAGCAATTGATCTATATAATATCTATTTGTATTTTAAAAAGATATGAATATAAAGTAAAAAATTTAATTTCTTGGGTATCCTTCAGTCTCAAAAGGATTAACATTCAATCAAAAACAATCAAGTTCAATTTAACTAAGACTGTATAACATTTGCTACTTTCAGATCACTATACTAAGATGAACAATTTACAAAAAGGTTGATTTCCAAGTGGAACTACTAACAAAAATATGATTTGGGAAGATATAACTAACAATAATACATGATAAAGGGCAGAGCCAAGATAGTGGAGTGAAGGCAGAAAATCCCAGGGGCTCTCCCCCAGATCAATCTAAATGCCTTTAAATTACGACTCTAACCAAACTCTAGAGTGGCAGAACACACAGAACTATATATTTTCCTCCAACACTTGAAAGATATGCAAGTAGGGGTCTGTTCCATCAGGGTTTTAAAGGGCCACAGCATAACTTGGGCTGTGCCTGACCCCAGAACTGGCACTGGCCATCCAGGAACAGCCTGTAGGAGTCTTGGGTGTCTGGGGATACTTGGATCAGCAGTAGGGATGGTTTCCAGACCTCTTAGCCCAGGGACTACCAACTTGAACAACTTGGAAGGCCACACCAGAGTACCTACAGAGCCCAGACCAGTGCAGGCCTCAGCATATCCATAGCCCCAGGGAACGAGAAGCAGGCTACCAGAATCACCCAGCAACTGCTCCCAGAGTACTTAGTTCAGGGATAGGGGATCAGGGGAAACTGCAAAGATGTCTCTGTTATTCCTGGGGCAGGACACAATTGCTTTACCCTTATGCAGATTCAAGCCACATTCTGGGGTCCCATATTGCCGTAGTGTAGCAGAGATCCTCCTCACAGTTCCAGAGCAGAGGAGAGTGCTTGTGGACATCCACAGTCCAGAGCACAGTCTAGGACTTGAGATCCCTAAGGGGGCAGTCCCTGAAAACAGCTGCAAAAACCCTCAAAAGTTTGGTAAAGTACATCCTCCACCCTAGAAACATAGTCCCATCTTAACAAAGACTTAAAATCAAGTCACAGGTGAAATGAGCAAACAACAGAAGTAATAGAATCCAACCATAGACAATTACTTTGGTCCCATAGAGGATCAAATACACACTCAGAAGATGAAAAAGTCAAAGCTTCTATATCCAAATGAATTGGTCTCAGACTATGGAAGAGCTCAAAAAAAGATTTTGAAAATCAAGTAATGGAAGTAGATGAAAAATTTAGAAGATAAATGAGAGTGATGTGTGAAAACACATGACACTAAGTCAGCAACTTGGTGAAGGAGACACAAAAAAATTACTGAAGAAAATAACATCTTAAAATCAGTTTGGGTCAAATAGAAAAAGCAATTCAAAAGGTCAGTGGAGAAAAGAATGTCTTAAAATGCAGAGCTGTCCAGATAGACAGCTCTGAAGCAAATAGTTCCTTCAAATGAACATAGTTAAGAGAAGCTGATGTCTTTGTGAGAAACTGAGAAACAATATAACAAAACCAAAAGAATGGAAAAACTCAAAGAAAATGTGAAATATCTCATTGGAAACTGACTTGGAAAAGAGATCTAATAGAGATAATTTTAAAATTATTAGGTTAAAATTCATGACCAGGAAACAAGCATAGATATAATTTTTCAATAAATTCTCTGGAAAAATTGTCCTAATATCCTAGAAACAGAGAGAAAAATAGGGAATACATCTATCACCTCCTGAAAGGGATCCCAAAAGAAAACTCCCAGGAATATTATAGCCAAATTTCAGAATTCCCAAGTGAAGGAGAAAATATTAAAAGCTTTCAGAAGGAAATAATTCCAATAATGTAGAATTACAAACAGATAGACACAAGATTTAGGAGCTTCTAAAGAAAGAACTTATAGTATATTGCCCAGAAAGGACTTATAGGATATTGAATATGGTATTCCAGAAGACAAAAGAGCTTGGATTACACCCAGACATTAACTATACAACAAAACTAAACATTCTTCCAGTGGGAAAATGGAAATTCAATGAAATAGGGGACTTTCAAACTTTCCTGTTGAAATGACCAGAGCTGAAGAGAAAATTTGATCTTTAAGTACAGCAATCAGGTGAAGCATAGAGAGGGTGGACAGGAAGGGCAAATTTTTAATCATTTGTATTCCTGCATGGTGAGATGATACTGAAAATTCATGTGAACCCTCTCATTTATTAGGGCAGTTAGAAGGACAAGGTACAGGAGGCAACTGAATATGAAAGTATAATATATCATATCGTTGGAAATAATAAGTGAGAGAGGAATGTACTGGAAGAAAGGGAAAGTATAGGTAGAACAGGCTAAGATATTTCATGTAAAAGAGGCAAAAAAAAGCTTGTGCAATGGAGTGGAAGGGGGAAAGATGAGGGGGTGATGAGTGAGTCGTTATTCTCATTGGAAGTGATTCAGAGAGGAAATAACATACGCACTCAATAAGATATAGAATTCTAACTTACCCTAGAGGAAAAAAAAGGAGAAAAAAGGGATGGGAGAAAGGGAAGTGGGATGGGAGAAAGGGGATAGGGAGGGAAGATTATTGGAGGGGTTAGTCAGATACATAACACTTTTGAGAAGGAACAAGGTAAAAAGAGGGAGAGAAAATAGAATAAATGGCAATTGGGAGGTGAATAGGGTGGAGGGAAATACAGCTAGTGATAGCAACTGTGGGGGGGGGGGAAGACTATTGAAGCAACATCTCTGATGGACCTATGATAAAGAATGCATCCATCACAGAAACAGAGCTGATGGTATCTGAATACAGACTGATGTACACTTTTTTCTTTCACCTTATTTTTCTTGAGGTTTCTCTATCTTTATTGGTGGATAGGGAATTATGTTTACTTTTATATCAAGAATATTGCAGTTTTGAGAAAAAAATAAATTCATGTACAACAGCAAAAAATACTTAATATATTAGATTAGTACAAAATTGTGATGTGACAATGATAATAATAGCAATACTGCACATAACATTTAAATTGTGTTTTAAGGTTTATAAAGCATTTTTACATCATCTTATTTGATAATGTAACAAAGTATTATATAAATATAAAGGAAAAAAGAGATGGCATGATGAAATGAATAGAACCTCCATCAGAGTCGAAATAGACCTAGAATCACCAGAGAAAATTACTGGTCATAGGACTCTGGGCAAATCACTTAACCCCTCTTCTCCCAAACTTCTTCATCTATAAAATAAGGTCATTAAGCTTGAAAATATGTCAAGCACTTTATAATTCTAAATCTATCATGCTACAAAAAACTTTATCATCTTCAAAGTCGAGTGCCTGGTAGGCTGGCACTCTTTAATGTGAGCTCTTATATGCTG
This sequence comes from Macrotis lagotis, assembly GCF_037893015.1. Taxonomy (NCBI): domain Eukaryota; kingdom Metazoa; phylum Chordata; class Mammalia; order Peramelemorphia; family Peramelidae; genus Macrotis; species Macrotis lagotis. The sequence goes on along the minus strand of NC_133662.1, from coordinate 124,725,265 downwards.
ATAAAATGGAACATTTTATACCTCAGAAAAATAAACCTAAGTCTATAAATCCTTATTCTTTGGGACTATCAATCAGTTAGCAATATATTCATCCCTGCCTTACCCATACCTTCATTCAAGTATAAAGCACTCTTTCAAGAGTCATTGAGAATATACACTGAATGGGTCCTGGACTTTAAAAAAACTTAAAATATCAGAGAAAACACATAAAGGTAGCATTATTGTTTTCTTTTAGATCAAAAAATTTCTCTTTGGGTCATAAGGACAAAGTGTGACTTCCTTGATTCTCTTCATAATTATATATTTTAGTGTATAATTTTCAACTTTCAATTTTGTGCAACTATTCTATATCAATCATATTTGTATTTTCAATTATATAAATACATAGATACACATGTATATATGTATCTATGTGAATGTCTGTATAAAAGAAGACAAAAAGATATATGACTAGAATCTCTTAAGAGAAATTGGTGACTGAAGATATGCCAATGCACTTTAGCCCTAACGCATCCATAGATAGATATCTAGATCTATTGCATAAATTGATATTATAAATCACAATTGTCTTTAGTTATAGTAATAGTAATAAAATAGTAATTAAATATTTCATGCTATAATCATATCACACATATAGATAAAAACTGAATAAAATACTGAATGTTTAAACAATAATCCCCCCAAAAAATTTCAAACAGTTAAGGCTTCTTCAGAACTGCTATCTATGCAGAGTGTATTGTGGAACGAATCTAGGGCATCTCTGTTCACTCCAAATATATCATGATTTTCAAGTCTTCTACAAAATTGCTGCAACATTAGACTACCATCATGAAAGAGGCATAATCTTGTGATCTATTTACAAATATAAGAATTGAATACCAGTAACATAGTATAAGTGCAGTCTTTAAATTGAAAATAAATGTTTGAAATTGATTATTAATAAATGCTCCTTTATACTGCCTTTCACATTGTGAATGGTTAGTAAGTATTAAGAAAGTACATTAAACAAGTCCTTAGAGACTCCAGGGTATGGTTTGATATTTATATAATAGGACCCTAGAGAACAGATAGCTGAAAGTAACATTTTATGCTACTTAAATTAATGCTTTAAATAAGAGATGATTCATCTTAAAATAAGGGATTTCAAGACAAAAGGAGCTTTAGAGGTCATATAATGCAAACCACATATTTTACTGATGAAAAAACTGAGGTCTGAAATGAATAAGTGATTCACGGAAAAAATTATACAAGTAATAGGAGATACAGGGTGAAAATATGGGACCTCTAGATCTAAAATTATTTCCACTATCCCTGAGAAGATCATATTATCTAATTATAAGTCTCCCTTAATGTTCTATCATAAGACCTCTTCTCTCCACCCTCTAAACAACTTTACATTGATGTCATCAGCTCCCATGGATTTAATTATCTCTATGCTGAAAACTCTCATATCTTCCTATATTGCCTCTAAGATCTAAACTTGCATCTCCAACTGCCTTTCCAACATCTCAAACTACATGTCTAGCAAACATCTTAAATTCAACATATCCAAAATGGAATTTACTATCTTTTCCCCCTAAATCTAACTCTCCCTCCTACCTTCCTTATTAATGTAGAGGGCAACCCTGTCCAAATCAAGCTGACAACTTAGGAGTTGCTCCTGACTCCTCATTATTTCTGACTCCCCATATTCAGTCGAGGCCTGTTGATTTCACCTTTACTACATTACTTTTGTATTCTCCCTTCACACTGCTAATATTACCACCATTCTAGTGCAGGTCCTCAAAGCATCATGCCTAGATTATTACAAAAGCCTGTTGGTGGATCTACCTGCCTCAAGTCCCTTCACACTCAAATTCATCCTCTATTCAGGCACTAATATCATTTTCTTCAAACATATGCCTGATCATGTTGCCCCTTCCCACCCCCACACCCCAGGAGGGGGTTCCCTATTGCTTCAGAATCAAATATAAAACACTCTCTTTGAAAATCAAAGCTTCACCTTACCTAACTTCTCCCTACATTTCTAGTCTCATACATTACTCTGCCAACAGGTACTCTTCAGTCCAATGAAAGTGACTTCCTGGGCATTCCAGGAAGAAAACATGTGCTTGACACATAAAAGATGTTAAATAAATATTAATATATTTGTTGATATCCATTGATGCTTTTTCCTTTAACTACTATTCTTAAGGGACACCTTGGTAGCTCAGGGCATAAAGCACCTGGGGTCAGTAACACATCTTCCTATGTTCAAATGTGGTCTCAAAGAGTTAATAGCTGTGTGACTCTTTGCCAATTCCTTAACCTGTTTGCCTCAATTCCTCATCTGTAAAATGAATTGAAGAATGAAATATCTTTGACAAGAAAACACCAAATGGGGGGGGTCACAAAAAGACAAACATGACAAAATTACATCAACTACTACAATGCTTTTCTTAAAGAGGAATAATGGAAGCAGCAGAGAACAGAAGAACAGGAAACCCAGAGATGAGTAATAGAACAGCCACTATCTTATTTTGTGATCATGGTTTAATCATCTCTCTATCACTCACTGTTTTTTTTCTATAAAATGATGGAGTTGGAATAGATTCTAAGATCTATTACAACTCTAATATTTTATGACTCTCTTTATTAAACAAATCACATAGCTAACACCTCAAAAATGATAAATATATCACAGGTACTTTTACCTTGCCCACAAAGGTGCTATTGACAATAGCAGTACAATGTCAATATAATTTAAATCTTGCAGAAAAAGACTGTCTACTTATGTTCTGATGTGGACAGTTTAAGAAAAAATAACTTCAGTCTACAAAATCTAATTCTTTATAAAAAATCAAATTTGACAATGGAGCTCCTATAATTCCAAATAACTAAGTAGATCTCTCCTGCAATTTATTTTGTTCATTCTTTTCCTGACTTATAGTGAAGATTAGCTGCCAATCTCCATTTAACAATGAACAAAAATGGGGCAGCTAAGTGACACAGTGATAGAGCACTAGCCCTGGAGTCAGGAGGATCTGAGTTAAAATCTGGCTTCAGATAATAATTACCTACTCTGTGACGTTTGGCAAGTCACTCAACCCCATTGCCTTGTTAAAAAAATCAAACAAAAATGATGACAAAAAAAAAAAACAGGCTTCCTTTACTACATGGTACTGGGATCTTGTATATTTGATTGAAGTCAATAGTTGTATTGAGGTCTGCACTCTGTAGCATGTGATTAGCACTTATACCATTGGATAATCTTTTGTCCATGGTGAGATTGATACAAAAAATCTATTTGAAGGTTTCTGAAAGGAGCAATTATTGTGTTATTCTGAACTCTGTTGCCTAAACACAGGTAAAATTTCATTTTTGTAATTGAACCTAACCTTATGTGTATCACACTTATATAAAGGTAGAGCAAGATTGAAATCATCAATTTAAAGAACAATTATAGAAAAGAATGAATTCATTGCGTTCAATAAGCATTTCCTTAGCAAATATTGTGTGCCAGACACTGTACCAAGAACTTTAAAAGTGATTTAGCCTTATGCTTCTACATGGAAGGAAGAGCTAAGATTAAAGAGAAGTAGAAAGCAAGAGAATTGGGTAGCTTTCTATCTTCACAAAAGTTGCTATCAGGATAAACTTCCTAAGAAATTCTGTCCAAAAGGAAATAAGCTACCTTGAAACAGTCGATCCTATCACTGGAAATCTTTTAACAAAGTTCAGATGTTTTTTATAGGTCATTTGTAGAAAAGAATTCTTACTCACTTGAGTATAAGTATAAATGATTTCTGAGGTTTCCTCCAATATAGAAATGTTAGAAGTCCAACAGTACATCAGCAAACACTAGAAACTCATCCTTTAATTATTTCAGATAGGCAGTATATAATTTCACAGGAGTGATACTTTCTTAAGTGGTGGTAATTTATTGACCTTGAAATCTAATGCAGCTACCCTAAAAGTCTCCCAGAAGAATGCTCAAACCCTAGGGGACTCTACAAGCAATGTGCAATACCCAGAAGTACATAGAGAGGCAATTTATCAAATGAAAATGTGTCAGAGTTATCTTGAATTCATTTGCTTCACATTTAATTCTTTTCCATTTTAGAGTATAGAAATTTCATTTTTTTCATTTATTTTGTTTCTGTTAGACAAAGGTGTTAAATGACTTGCCTAAGGTCAAGTTTAATTAGTACTAAACGCAGTTTAGTAAGTTAGTAAGTTTAAGCATCTGTTAGTAAGCATCAACTCTCTGAAGCCAGATTTGAAATCAGGCCCCCCTGCCTCCATTACTGATGATCTATCTGCCGCCTAGTATGGGGATATAAATGGCATTTTGGGAAAGAAGAGATGGGACTTAGAATGGAGTTTTGTTCATATTTTTAAATGTCTAACACTGTCATTTTTGAATTAATTGGAAAACAGTGTAGACAGATTTATTATTGCAGCGCATAAGTTAAAGGTGACATGCAGTGTTATAATTGACAGAAGACACACTACTGAGATTCATCAACAGAAATATGGCTTGCAAGAGCTATGCAATCTTTCTACCATATCAGCACAACTAAAACCTTTATTAAAATATCATATCCATTCAGGATTTCTACATTTAATAACAAAAATGTTTTAAAAGCTGAAAGAAAATCTAAGAATTAGAAATAGTAAAAGAAATAATATAAAATTTATCTTGATGTTTAATATAAAAAAAAACAAAAACTAAAATCATGGCAAAATTTTCCAACACTTCTAGCAAATAAAAGAAGAAATGGAAGCAGTATCAGAGTTGGACTCAAAAATCATTAGAGATGGCAATTACAACTATGAAATTAAAAGAAATTTTCTCCTTAAAAGAAAAGTTATGGCAATGCTGGACTGTATTCTAAAAAGTAGAAATATCACCCTTTTTTTGACAGAGGTCCATATAGGTAAAGCTATGGCTTTTCCAATAGCAATATATGGCTTTGAGAGATAGATGATAAGAAAGGCTAGACCACAGAATCAATGCTTTAAAGTTTTGGTGTTGGAAAAGACTTTTGAGAGTCCTTTGCATATTGAGGAGATCTGATTAGTCAATAATTTAAAAAATTAATGAAGGTTATTTACTGGATGATTGAATACTGATGCTAAAGCATATATACTTTTTCTATATCCATGAGAAGGCAGGACTCATTGAAAAAGCCCCTGATGTTGGGAAATTTTGCAAGTAAAAAAAGAAGAAAATGGAAGCAGATAAGGTATATAGAGAGTGTCATGGAAGCAATGAACTTGAACTTGCAAAGATTTTGGAACATAGTGGAGATTGTAAAGGCATTGCATGCTATCAATCAAACAAGCATGAGGAGTTGGACATGACTAAAAATCAACAACAATGAAATATAATACATGCTTAAATGAAAAGATTTGCTTTATGAATTCTTAATCTGGGGTTCATCAACTGAAAAAATTTTGATAACAGCATGTCAATGTCAACAGCAATGTCAATGTTATTGACTTCTCTTTAAATCTTATGTTTACTAGAATTCCAATGGGGATTATATCTTACAAAAGAAGGCAGGGGTGGCTAGGTGGTGCAATGGATAGAGCACCCACCCTGGAGTCAGGAGTACCTGAATTTAAATCAGCCTCAAACACTTAATAATTACCTAGCTGAGTGGCCTTGGGTAAGCCACTTAACCCCATTGTGCCTTGCAAAAATAAACCTAAAAAAGCAAAGGATTCTATTCTAAAGAATAAAGGACTGACAAGTGACTTAATGCTTTCAAGTACTTGAAGTTTTGTTAAAAGAAGAGTAAAATCTTAATATAAGGAGAATATTAAAGAGGAATTATGTGTACAATGAATGAAATAAAAAATTAATTTATATTCAGTATTATCTGCTTCTAAATTTCTTTTCCCTTCTTCCATAAAATAACCTCTCCATTGTCTCTAACCACATTGTATATGTAAAGGAACGAAAACTACAATAGAGAATCACTTTAAATTTTGCATAAATGGTCTATTCAACATTGCAAAGAAATGTTAGTTTCCACATAGTTACTAAAAGTTAAGAGATGATTCTCATGATATTAGGCAAAAAGAAAATAATGGTTAATGGTAGCCTCCTCCCCCAAAGATTCTAAGATAAGAAATGAAGAGTATTTAAATGAGGTCCTAATTAAAATATCAAAATAAATTTTACACTGGAAGCAAACATTGGAAAAATACCAAAAAAAGAAAAAAGAAAAAAGATTTCCATAGAGGGTAGAACAGCTTATTGCTATCCAATGATTGCATGTAGTGAGCTACTTGTAGGGTTTTAATGAATGGAAAAGAGGGGGGACAGAAGATATCATGACTTGAAAATGATCTAATAATATTGACACAAGAATTGTGAAAATTTATTATATGACTATCTGGGACTTAGGCTGCGTTTCTTCAAAAGCATGAGAAACTTTAGAAACTATATTCTTTTCTAATGATGGTTTTAGGTTTTGTTTTGTTCTTTGCAAGGCAGATGTGGTTAAGTGGCTTGCCCAAGGCCACACAGCTAGGTAATTATTAAGTGTCTGAGGCCGGTCTTGAACTCAGGTACTCCTGATTCCAGGGCCCGTGCTCTATCCAATGCTTCCCCGAAGCCTAGATTCTTAAACCAAAAAAAACATCTTTAGGATACAGCTGAAAGATTTCTTGAGAATTAACTTAGCTTCCTATCTAACTCTATATGCTAGTCCTATAGTGAATGCCCATCTGGATCCTTCTCTTAGTCCAGACTTTCCAAATATCACCTGGAACCATTAAATTCTCTTTTCTCTTTTCACTTCCTTACTTGCTACTTTTACTTCATCTGTATACTTTGACAATCTGCCAAACTCTCCAGATATGACTCAGGGATTTATCATATCATCTACCATTCTATAAAATGATCACTAGGATTCCATCACAAATTTTGCAGTTTCTCTTTCCTCCAACAACCATATCACAATTCCTAAAAAGCAACAAAAGCTATCAATTAAAAGGAATTCACAGGGGTGGAGCCGAGATGGGGGAGGGTGAAACTAGAAATTTCAGTAAGTTCTCCTGGGTTTCCCTCAGAAACAACATTAATCTCAAAACTCTAAATAGATTCTTGAGCCACAGAACCCATAAAAGAACAAAGTGCAGCATTTTCCATCAAGACCTTTCTTAGATGGAGCAAGAGTGTGCACAGGGCAGGGAATTAAAAACTAGAGTATGAATGGGAGGACAAGTGAGGAGTCAGTATGATGTTCTAAGTTACAGGAATGATATGCAGCAGAGAATACTTGGAGTCTGGACTCAGCAGTTCAATGACCATTTGGGAGGAGTATAACACTGGTACCAGAGACCCTTGTTCAACTGGAAATCCTAATCTAGTGAACAAACTATGGTATTCAATGACCCCAGTTCAATGAGAAAGCTGCTAGTATTCCCAAACCAGAAAAACCTCATCACTGTGAGCAAGTTAAAAGGGTTTTCAATGCAGAAAGTCTGAAATTTGGCCCCTCTCCCACCATAAGAACAATGGGCTACCATATCAGCTTTTTCAGAAAGAGCAAAAGAAATTAGAGAAAAACCAGAATATATCTCAGAGATATGAATAGGCAAAATATCATCTCACAAGATGGAAGAAAAATTACTATATGTAAAACTGAAGATGAGAATGCAAATTGGTCTCCAGTCCAAAAAAGACTTCTTGGACAAACTCAAAAAGTTTTTAAAAATCAAGTACAAAAATTGGGGAAAACAATGCAAAAGAACTTCAGCATTTCACAGGAAGGAACACAAAAATTGACTGAAGAAAGCAATTACTTTGAAAATACAATTGGGCAAATGCAAAAGCAAATTTGTAAAGATAATAGCTCCTTTAAAAAATATTTACCAAATTTAAAATGAACTGGAATAGTTAACTGAAGAAAATAATCCCTTGAAATAAGAGATTAGGGTAAGTGAAGGTTAATGATTCTATGAGATATCAAGAATCATTTAAGCAAATTCAAAAAACTGGAAAAATAGAACAAAATGGATAACACTTCATTGGAAAAACAACTGACCTGGAAATAGATGTTTGAGAGATAATTTAGGAATTACTCTTCTGAGACTTCTGGCCAAGATGGTGGAGAGAAGCCAGGCACTGTGCTAAGGTCTCCTTGCTTTCTCTCAGAAATAATATAAAAGAAAATTCTTAACAGAAATTCAATGGACAAAGCCCAGAAAAAGAAGCTAGGAGAAGATCATCTACCAACAATATCTGACTCAGGTGAGCTGAGGGCAGAAACCAGAGAGCCAGCCCAGAGGCAGCAGGGTGAAGCCAGAGGACCAACCTAAGCCACAGAAACTTTGACTGTGGGAGTAGCGGATGGGGGAGGTCCACCAGGGCTGGAGGGGGAGTTCCAGAGCAGAGAGTAGCAGAGTGTGGCTGGACATTGATCCCCTCAGTTTGGGACCATGACCTCCATACATTCAGCAGAACTCTCTTCCCAGAACAAACACAGTAACAGCCTTACCACCACCCCCTCCCCCTAGCTCAGGTGTTGGAAACAGAGCTCCCCCAGCTGAAAAGGGAGATTAACTATGTCTCTCCAGGGCCTGGCCCACATTGTTCAAGGATAACAGAATCCAGCTTCACACACCCCCACCAGGTCTTGTGAGAAGGCCTTAAATCATGGTAACAGAAACTCCAGAGAAAGCAACCAAATTCCGCATTGGCTGGCCCACTTGGAGATACTAAACACAGTGAGAAAATCCTCTAGGATTTCCAACATCAAAGATCTGTGACCATCTCACCCCTTCAACACAAGGTCTTAGGAAACTGAAAAAAAAAGGTGAGCATAAATGGGGGGGGGGGGCATTGCAAACTACCTTGAAGGCAAAGAGCCTAATCCATAGAGATCTAGAACTTCAGAAAAGAAGAGGAATTGGTCTCCAGGTGAGAAAGACTTTCTAGAATAAATCAGAAAGGAGTTTAAAAATCAAGTGGAAAAATTGGGAAAAGAAACAAGAGAAAATTAACACCTTGCTAGAGAAAATTAACATATTGCAACAAGACAACAAATTCTTGAAAAATACAATTGGACAAATACAAAACAAGAAAATAATTCTCTCAGAACTTCAATTGGGCAAATGGATAACACCTTAAAAATATAATAAACTAATTCAAAAAGGAGTTGCAAAAGGTAAATGAAGAAAATTCTTCTCTAAAAAAATATAATCTGTGGAATCTAAAGACTTCATGAGACAACAAGAATCTGTTAAACAAAACCAAAAAAATTAAAAAAAAGACAACTTAAGGAGAGACAACTTAAGAAGTTGTTGGGCTTCCTGAAAAAAACTGAAGAGGGAGGAAAAAAAAGCCTGGACTTAATATTACAAGATTTAATGTAGGAAAATTGCCCTGATATCATGGAAGCAGAAGGCAAAATAGTTATTGAAAGCATGCATCCATCCCCTCTGGAAAGAGATGCTAAAATGAAAACACCAAGGAATGTTGTGGCCAAATTCCAGAACTATCAGATAAAAGAGAAAATCCTGCAAGGAGCCAGAAAGAAACAATTTAAACATGAAGGAGCCACTGTAAGGATTATTCAGGACTTGCCTGCATTAACATTAATGAATAGAAGGGCCTAGAATTCGATATTCTGAAGAGCAAGAGAGCTTGGAATGCAGCCAAGAATTCACCATCCAGCAAAACTGAGCTTTTCTTCCAAGGAGAAAGATAAGCATTTAATGAAATAGGAAACTTCCTACTTTTCCTAATGAAAAGACCAGAGCTAAATATAAAATTGGGACTTCAAACAAGAGACTCAAGAGACACATGAAAAGGTTAAAATAAAAGGGTAAAAAAAAATCTGCTATCCAATAAGATGAAAGTGGCTACAACCCCACCTGGGAGAAAGATTTTTATAACTCTTGAGAATTGTAACTCTATTAGAGAGAGAATATACTTAGCCAGAAGCAATGGAAACTCATGTCTTATCCATGACTCTGATAGAATGATTTAAATATATTATCTCCTTTAAAAGGGGGACAGTAAAGAGAATGGAGGATAGAGGAGATTGGATGGGGTAAATTATATTACATAAAGTGGTATAAAGGACCTACTGCAATAGAGAGGAAGAAGGGAGGATCTGAGAACCACCTGAATCTTACTCTCATCAGATTTGAGTTAGAGTTAACATATGTACACTCAGTTAAAAAGTTTACCTTAGCTTTCAAGTGTTAAAAGGGTAAATGGTAGGGGGAGGGAAGGAACAAACAGAAGGAAAGGAAGGAAGAAGGGGTGGAAAGTAAAGGGGGGGGTTGATATAAAGGGGCAACTACACTGAAGGAGGTAATATTCAGAAGCAAAATATTGGAGAATAAGGATAAGGTGAAAAAAAGGAGAAAATAAAAACAGAGGGAAGACAACATGAAGGAAAATAGAGTGTTAGTAATTATAACTTGTGAATGGGATGAACTCTTCCATAAAACATAAGTGAATAGCATAATGAATTAAAACCAGAATCCTACAATATTCTGCTTAAAAGAAATTCATTTAAAGGAGAGAGATACATAGAGAGTAAAGGTAAAAAGTTGGAGCAAAATATATTTTGCTTCAATTAAAGTGAAAAAAGAAGAGTAGCAATACTTATCTCAGAGAAAGCAGCTGCAAAAAAAAGATCTATTTAAAAGAGATGAGGAGGGAAACCATATCCTCCTAAAAGTTACCATAGAAAATGAAGAAATTTCAATGTTGAATATGTATGCACCAATTGGTGCATCAATTCTGATGAGAGTAAGATTCTGGTGTTTCTCAACTCCTCCCTTCTTCCCATCTATTGCAGTAGTCCTTGGTATGGAATCCAAATTCTTAGAGAAGCTAAATGAATTACAGGAAGATATAGGCTGCAAAACTCTACTGGTGGGAGACTCCAACCTCCCACTCTCAGATTTTGATAAATCAAACCATAAAATAAACAAGAAGGAAATTAAGAAGGTAAATAGAATATTAAAAAATCTAGATCTGATAGATGTTTGGAGAAAGTTAAATGGGGATAGAAAGGAATATACTTAGTTTTTCTGCAGTACATGGCACTGTACTAGGGCATAAAAACCTAATAATCAATTGCAGAAAGGCAGTAATAGTGAATACATCCTTCTCATATCATAAAGCAATAAAAAATCACATGCAGTAATGGCCAGGGAGAGATGGACCTAAAACTAGTTGAAAACTAAATAACCTCATTTTAAAGAATGAATGGATCTAACAACAAATTATAGAAAGAATTAATGATTTCATCCTAGGTAGTATATATCAATATATTATCTTATTACAATAACAAGGCAACATACCAAAAGTTATAGGATACAGTCAAGGCAGTTATCAGGGGATTGATTACATCTTTAAATGCTTGTATGAATAAATTGGAGAAAGAGCTAATCAATGAACTAAACATGCAACTAAAAAGATAAGAGAAAGCACAAATTAAAAATCCCCAATTGGGGGCATCTAGATGTTGCAGTGGATAAAGCACCAACCCTGGATTCAGGAGTACCTCAGTTCAAATCCAGCCTCAGATACTTAATAATTACCTAGCTGTTCGGGTTTGGGTAAGCCACTTAACCCGATTGCTTTGCAAAACCTAAAAAAATTTCCCCAATTAAATACCAAGTTAGAATTTCTAAAAATTAAAGGAGAAATTAATAAAGTCGAAGACAAGAAAACTATTTAAATAATAAAACCCAGAGTTGGTTTTATGGGAAAAAAACTAAAATTGTTAAGGCTGTAGTTAATTTGATTTCAAAGAGAGAAAACCAAATTACTATTATCATAAATAAAGAAGGTGAATTCACCACCAATGAGGAAGAAATTAAAGTAATAATTCAGAATTATTTTGCCCAATTTTATGCCAATAAATATGATAATCTAAGTGAAATGGATGAATATTTATAAAAATATATGTTGTCCATATTAAGAAGAAATTAAATACCTAAATAACCCTCTCTCAGAAAAAGAATTTCAGGGGCAGCTAGGTAGTACAGTGGACAGAGCACTGGCCCTAGAGTCAGGAGTACCTGAGTTCAAATCTAGCCTCAGATACTTAATGATTATCTAGCTGTGTGGCCTTGGGCAAGCCACTTAACCCCATTTGCCTTGCAAAAACTTAAAAAAACAGAAGTTCAACAGTCCATTACTAAACTCCATAAGAAAAAATCTCCAGGATCAGATGGATTCACATGTGAATTCTATCAAAAATTTAAGAAGCAATTGTTTTGAATTCTATATAAACTCTTTGGCAACATATTCTTTCTATGACACCAATATGGTTCTGATATAATAAACCAGGAAGAGTCAAAACAGAGGAAGAAAATTACAGACCTATTTCCCTAATGAATATAGATACAAAAGTTTTAAATAAAATCTTAGCAAAGCAATTAAAGCAAGATATTACTAGGATAATACACTATGACCATTCAGGATTTATCCCATGAATGCATGGTTGGTTCAATATTAGGAAAAAACTATATCAATAGCAAACCTATCATAAATCGTATGATTATGTCAATAGATTATGAAAGAACCTTTGACAAAGTACTGCAATCATTCCTAATAAAAACACTACAGAACATAGGAATCAATGGATTGTTCCTTAGAATGATAAATAGTATCTATCTGAAACTATCAACAAGCTTTATATGCAATGCCGAAGAGCTAAACATATTCCCAATAAGAATCAGGAGTGAAACTAGGATGCCCATTATCACCATTGGATTTAATACTGTTTTAGAAATGTTTGCTTTAGCAATAAGAGAAAAAAAATAAATTGAAGGAATTAAAATTGGGAAGGAAGAAACAAAAATCTCACTCTTTCAAAATGACATAATGGGATACTTAGAGAGCCCTAAAAAAATCATCTAAAAACTACTAGAAACAACTAGCAACTTATCAAAATTGCAGGATATAAAATAAAAACTAAAAAAAATCCTTAGCATTTGTATATATCACTATCAAGAGCAAGAAAGATAAATCCCATTCAAAGTAACCAGGCAATTTAAAATACTTGGGAGTCTTCCTGCCAAGGCAGACTTAGAAACTCCATGAAAACAACTTATGAAACAAATAAAATCAGATTTAAATAACCAGGCCAGTATTAACTGTTCATGGATAGGAAGAGCTAATATAATAAAAAAAATGACAATTCATTAGTGCCCTACAATCAAAATTCCAAAAAAATTACTATAATGAGTTGAAAAAATTGCAAGTAAATTCATATGGAGAAATAAAAAGTCAATAATTTCCAGGGATTTTAAAGAAAAAAGTGCAAAAGAATGTGGCTTAGCCCTACCAGATCTAAAATTATATTATAAAGCATCAGTCATCAAAATTGTCTGGTATGGGCTAAGAAATAGAGTGCTGGATCAATGGAATAAGCTAGGTAAAAAAGAGATAGCAGGAAATGATTAGAGTAATATGCTGTTTGATAAATCCGAGTCCAACATCTGGAATAATAATTCTCTCTGATAAAAACCGTTGAGAAAATTGGAAGTTAGTATGGCAGAAACTTGGATTAGAACATTTCACATGCTATACCAAGATAAGATCAAAATGAGTACAGAATTTAGACACAAAAGACAATATTATAAGCAAATTATGTGATCAAGGAATAGTTTGCCTGTCAGATCTATGGAAAGGAAAGCAGTTTATGACCAAAGAAGAGATGGAGAACATCATTAAAAACAAACTAAATAATTTTGATTACATTAAATTAAAAAGTTGTTGTACAAACAAAGCCACAAAACCAAGATCAAAGGAAATGTAGTAAATTGGGAAATGACTTTATGACTTGCATTTCTGACAATGAACTCATTTCTAAAATATATATAGAGTGAACTGAGTCAAATTTATAAAAAAGCAAGCCATTCCCCAATTGACAAATAGTCACAGGATATGCAGAGGCAATCTACAGCTGAGGAAATCAAAGTGATTCATCGTCAGATGAAAAATTACTCTAAATCATTACTGATTACAGAAATGCAAATTAAAGCATCTCTGAGGTACCCCTTCACACCTCTGAGAATGGCCAATATGACCAGAAAAGAAAATGATCAATGTTGGAACAGATGTGGGAAATCTGGGATACTAGTACCTTGTTGGTGGAGCTGTGAACTCATCCAACCTTTCTGGAGAGTAATTCAGAATTATCTCTAAGTGGCAATAAAAATGTTCCTACCCTTTGACCAAGCAGTACCACTACTGGGTCTATACACTGAAGAGATCATGAAAAAGGGTAAAAATATCACTTGTACAAAAATATTCATAGCAGCTCTCTTTGTGGTGGCAAAAAATATTGGAAATAGGGTGAATGTCCATCAACTGTGAAATGGCTGAACAAGTTGTAGTATATGTATATTATGGAACACTATTGTTCTATCAGAAAACAGGAGGGATAGAAATTCAGAGAAGCCTGGAAATATTTGTATGAACTGATGTTGTGCAAAGTGAGCAGAACCAGAAGAACTTTGTACACCCTACCAGAAACATGGGGATGATGATCAATCTTAATAGACTTGCTCATTTCATCAGTGCAACAATCAGGGACAATTTTAGGGTATCTGCAATGAAGGATACCATCTGTATCTAAAGAAAGATTTAGGGAGTTTAAACAAAAACCGAAGACTATTACGTTTAATTTTTTTAAAATACATCTTATTATGTAATTTTCCTGTCTCATATTTTATTTTTTCCTTGAGGATATGATTTCTCTCTCAACACATTCAATTTTGATCAATGTATAGCTTGCAAAAAATGTAAAGACTATCAGGCTTCCTGCTGTGGGGAGTGGCGGAAGGAAGTGAGATTGGGAGGAAAATTGTAAAATTCAAAAAACAATAAAAAAGTTAGTTAAATACAAAAAAAGAATTACTGTACTGCCTGAAAACCATGATTACAAAAGTAAGAGTGTGGAAAACATCTTCCCAGAAATCATGAAGAAAACCTGTCCTGATATCTTAGAATGAAAGGGTTAAAATAGTCATTGAAAGAATCCAATGATCACCTGCTGAAAAGCATCCAAAAATGAAAAGACCAAGGAATATTTTAGCCAAATTTCAGAATTGTCAGATCAAGCTGAAGATCCTTTAAGAATCCAGAAAGAAACAGTTTCAGTACCAAGGAACCACAGTCAGGAAAACACAGGACCTGGCAGCATCAACATTAAAGGATTAAAGGATTTGGCATATGATATTCCAGAGGGCAAAGGAGATTGAATTATTACAAAGAATCAACTACCCAGAAAATTCAAGTATATTTTGCCAGGGGAAAAGATGAACATTTAATGAAATAAGTGAACTTTTCTGATGAAACATCAGAGCTGAACAGAAAATTTGATCTTCAAACAGGAGACTCAAGAGATAATTGAAAAGGTAAATAGGGGAAAAGAAAAAGACTGCTATTCAATAAAAACATCCCTGTCTGGGAGTAAGATTCTCATAACTGTTGAGAAGTGTAACTCTATTGGAGGGAATATACTTAGGCTGAAAATATAGACAAAAGTTGATTTTGATAGGGTGATTAAAAAAATTAAGACTTTTTAAAAAAAATGACTGTAATAAGATGGGAAGAAGGGGGAAGAAGAATGGGGTAAATAATTTTACACGAAAAGGTGCAAAGAATCTACTATAGTAGAGGGAAAAGAGAGAGGGAGTGAAAATTCTTTGAATCTCATACTCATCAGATTTGACTCAGAGGAAATTATATACACCCTCAATTGGGTTTAGACATTTATCTTACTGGGGAAAGCCTGCTAGGTGGTACAGTGGATAGAGCAACAGCCTTGGAGTCAGAAGGACCTGAGTTCAAATCTGAACCTTAGACACTTAATTACCTAATTTTGTGAACATGGTCAAGTCACTCTTAACCCCATTGCCTTAAATAATTTTTTTTCCAAAAAAAAGAAAGAAGCTAAGTAGGTAAATAGAATATTAGAAAAGTAAGATAAGATAGATCCTGAGAAAATTGAATGAGGATAGAAAGCAATATGCATTTTTCTCTATGGTACATGACACCTATACAAAAATTGAATGTGGGGGCACAAACACCTCAATCAAATGCAGAAAGGCTGAAATATTAAATGCATCATTTTCAGAATTTGATGCAAAAAATAATAATGTGTAATAAAGGTCCATGGAAATATAAAATAAAAAATCAATTT
Source organism: Macrotis lagotis (assembly GCF_037893015.1). NCBI lineage: Eukaryota > Metazoa > Chordata > Mammalia > Peramelemorphia > Peramelidae > Macrotis > Macrotis lagotis. Next base: position 124,709,087 of record NC_133662.1, on the reverse strand, counting down.
GAAACCAAAGAACTTAATTTTTAATAAGTGGTTCAAACAATAAATCATAGAAATTATTAATCATTTTTTCCAAGATGACAATAAGCAGATAACATATCAAAACTTGTGTGATCTAGTCAAAGCAGATATTAAGGAAATTTTTATATCTCTAAATGTTTATATGAATAAAATAGAGAAAGAGGAGAATGAATTGGACATACAATAAAAAAGGTAAAGAAAGAGTCAATTAAAAAATCCAAATTAAATACCAAATTAGAAATTCTGAAAATCAAAAGAGAAATTCATAAACCCCCAAATAAAAAAAAACTACTGAACTAGTAAATAAAATTAAGAGTTAGTTTTATGAAAAAATAGGCTTTTGGTAATTTGAATAAAAAAAGAAAGATCAAATTACAAGTATCAAAAATGAAAGGGGGTAAATTCACCATCAAGGATGAGGAAATGAGAAGGGTATGTCAAAGTTATTTTGCCCAACTCTATGACAAAAAATTTGACAATCTAAGTGAAATGATTGAATATATATGAAATATAAATTGCCCATATTAACAAGAGGGAATGGAATAATTATTTAAGTAAAAAGAAATTGAATAAATCATCAATAAACACCTAAGAAAACATGTCCAGGACCAGATGTATTCACAAGTGAATTCTTCCAAGCATTTAAAGGAAAAATTAATTCCAATTATATGAAAATTATTTGAAAAAATAGATGAAAAAAGAGATCTGCCAAATTCCTTCTATAACATCAATATCTAAACTAGGAATATCTGGTGATATCTAAACTAGGAAGAGTTAACACAGAGAAAGAAAGCTATACACCAATTTCCCTAATGTATTTTGATGCAAAAACTTTAAAATATTAGCTAAGAGATTGCAGCAAGTTATCACTAAGACAATAGGCTATGATAGGATTTGTACCAAGAAGCAAGGTTTTTCAATATTAGTAAATCTATCAGCATAACTGACAAGAAATCATATGATTATTTCAATAGAAGATTTAAAAAAACCTTCTGACAAAATCCATCACTCATTCCTATTTAAAACACTGGAAAGCATAGGAATAAATGGAGTTATTTTCTTAAAAATGATAAGCAGTATCTATCTAAAACTATAAAAAAATTTATATACTGGGAATAGGATAGAAGCATTTCCAAAAAAATTGATATCATTACCAGTGCAATTATTCAATATTGTATTAGCAATGTTAACTTTAGTAATAAGAGAAGAAAAAGAGATTGAAGGAATTAAAATAGGAATTGAAGGAACAAAACTTTAACTCTTTGCAGATGATATGATGATATACTTAGAAAACCCTATAAAATCCACCAAAAATCTACTTGAAGCAATTAAAAACTTTAGCAAAGTAGCAGGATGTAAAATAAACACACATAAATCAGCATATATATATATGCACATATATATAATGCATGCATATATTAAATATATTATAAATACATATCATATGTATATATGATATATAAATATATAAATCATATTATATATATATATATATATATATGTATATATATATATATATATAAATAATTACCAACAAGACTCAGCAACAAGAGATAGAAAAATAAACTCTATTTAAAGTCCTGTAGACAACATAAAATACTTAGGCGTCCACCTGTCAAGACAAACCCAGAAATCATATGAAAACAATCATGAAATATTGTTCACACACAAAAAAGGGATCTAAATAACTGGACAAATGTCAATTTTTCATGGATAGGCTGAGCTAATATTTTAAAAATGACAATTCTATCTAAATTAAATTATATCTTCAGTGCCATAACAATCAAACTGCAAAAAAATTACTTTATTGTTAGAAAAAATAAAAAAAAAAACAATCTAGCCATACCAGTTCTAAAATTACATTATCAAAACTCATTGCTATTGGTTAAAACATAATGTGGTGGAATGGTGGAATAGATTAGGAACAAAAGAAAGAGTATTAAATGACTATAATAATCTACTGTTGGATAAACCTAAAGACTCCAGCTTCTGGACCAATGGCTTACTCTTTTGGGTAAACTGTATTGCAGAAACTAGGCATATGGATTAATTTCTCACATCCCATACCATGAAAAGGTCAAAATGGGTATAGGATTTTGATATGAAAGGTGATACCATAAGCCACTTGGGAGAACAAAGAGTATTTAATCTGTCAGATCTAGAGAAAGGGGAAAAGTTTAAGATCAAACAAGAAATAGAGAAAAGTATACAATGCAAAATGGATAATTTTGATTATATAAAATTGAAAAGTTTTTACAAAAATGAAACCAATGCATTCAAGATTAAAAGAAATGCAGTGAGTTGGAAATCAGTTTTCATAGTTAGTGTTTCAGGTGAATAACTCACTTCTAAAATATGTAGAGAACTGACACAAATGTATAAGAATGTAAGTCATTCTCCAATTGAAAAAGTCAAAAGATATGAACAGGCATTTTTTAGATGGAGACATTTAAGTTTTCTACAGCTATATGAAAAAATGTTCCAATTTATTATTGTTTAGAGAAATGAAAATTAAAACAAATCTGAGGTATCACCTCATACTTATCAGATTAACTTATGTGATAAAAAAAGAGGGGTATCTAGGTGGCGCAGTGGGAGTGGCTAGGTGGTGCAGTGAATAGAGCACCGGCCTTGGAGTCAGGAATACCTGGGTTCAAATCTGACCTCAGACACTTAATAATTACCTAGCCATATGGCCTTGGGCAATTCACTTAACCCCATTGCCTTGAAAAATCTAAAAAAATATAATCAATGTTGTAAGAAATGTAGGAAAACTGGGTCACTAATGCATTGTTGGTGGAGTTGTGAACTGCTCCAATGTTTCTGGAGAGTAATTTAAAACTATGCCTAAAGGGCAATAAAACTAAGCATACCCTTTGATCCAGCAATAACACTACTAGGTCTGTATCCCAAAAAGATCACAAAAAAAAGAGTAAAATCCCACATGTACAAAAATATGATAGCAGCTCTTTTCATTATGACAAAGAACTGAAATTTGAGAGGATACCCATCAATTGGGGACTGACTGTGCAAATTAATGTATATGAATGTCATGGAATATTTTTTTCCATAAGATACCATGTGCAGCTGGATTTCAGAATAGCCCAAAAAGTTTTGCAAGAGCTGATGTTGAATGAAGTATGCAAATTCAGAAGAACATTGTACACACTAACAGCAACATTGTATGGTAATCTATTATGAACTTGCTCATTTCATCAGTGACAATAATCAAAGACAGTTCTAAGGAACTTGTTATGGACTACATCCAGAGAACGAATATGGAGTCTGAATGCAGAGCAAGGCTGATTATTTTCAATTTTTTAAAATTTTTTGTGTATTATGTTCTTTTTCCCTCTTGCATTTTTTTCTTTTTTTTTCTTTCCTTTGTCTTCGAAAAATAAATTATATTCCCCCAAATTAAGGGAATGTAGTAAGTTGCAAGACAATTTTACAGCTAATGTTTCTGGTATATGCCTCATTTCTAAAATATATGGATAGCTGAATCAAATTTATAAGAATGCAAGTCATTCCCAAATTGATAAATGATGGAAGGATTGAATAGAAAATTCTCAAATGAAGAAATTTAAACTGTCTATATTCAGATGAAACATGATCTAAATCAACATTGATTAGAGAAATGCAAATTAAAACAAGTCTGAGGTACCAACTATCACAACTATCAGATCAGTCAATATGACTAAAAAGGAAAATGATCAAAGTTGGAAAGTATGTGGAAAAACTGGGACATTAATGTATTGATGATGGAGTTATGACTTGATTCAGCCTTTCTGGAGAGTAATTTGGAACTATTCCCAAAAGGGCTCAAAAGAAATTCTGAAAATCAAGGAAGGGAGGGAGAGAAATAATTGAGAAGAGAAAAGAGAGTGATGAAAACCAGGTCAGCACCTTGTTGAATGGGATACAAAAATACTGAAGAAAATAACATCTTAAAAATCAGTTTGGATCAAATGGAAAAGGCAGATCAAAAGGTCAATGAGGAGAATACCTTAAAAAGAAGAATTGTCCAAATGGAAAATTTCTCTGAAAAAAAAATCTCCGAAGAAAATAATTCCTTCAAATAGAGAATGGAGGTAAGAGAAGTGGATGACTTTGTGAGAAATCTAGAAATAATAAAACAAAGCCAAAAGGATAAAAAACTAGAAGAAAAAGTGAAATATCTCATTGGAAAATCAACTGAACTGGAAAACTTTTCCAGGAGAGGTAATTTAAATATTATTGGATTACCTGAAAGTCATGTCCAAAAAAAAGACCTCAGACTTTGTTTTTCAAGAAATAATACAGGAAAATTGCCCTGTCCTAGAAATAGAGAAATTGAAAGAATCTACCTATCACCCCCTTAAAAGAGATTCCAAAATGACAACTCCCAGGAAACATTAGAGCCAAATTTCAGAGTTCCCAAGACAAGGAGAAAATATTCCAAGTAACCAGAAAGAAATAATTCAAATGTCACTGAGTTACAGTCAGATTAACACAAGATTAAGCATCTCTTACAGAAAGGATTAGTAGGTTTTGGAATATGATATTCCAGAAGACAAAAGATATTGGATTATACCCAGAAATTAACTATCCATTAAATTGAACATATTCTTTCAGGAGAAAAGATGTACATTCAATGAAATAAAGGAAATTCAAACTTTTTTGATGAAATGACCAGAGATGAAAAGAAAGCTTGATCTTCAATTACAGGACAGAGATGAAGTATAGAAAGGGTAGACAGGAAAGGAAGATTATGAGGGACTTAATGATTTTGACCTGCTTGTACTCCTGTATGAGAGGATCACATTGATAACTCATACAAATCATTTATTTAGATTTATTAGGGCAGTTAGATTGAGTATATATGGATAAGTCATAGGTGGGAGTTGAATTTGAAAGTATATATACTAAAAACATGGAATTAATGGGCAAGAAAGAAATGTACAGAAAGAAAGGGAAAGGAGAGGTAGAATGAGCTTTTATTTCACATAAAAGAGGCAAGGAAAAGCTTTTGCAATGGAGTGAAAGAGGGGGAAGGTGAAGGGAAGTGAGTGAGCTTTTATTCTCATCCGAAATAGTTCAGAGAGTAAATAACATATACACTCAATTGGGTATAGAAATCTAACTTATCCTAGAGGAAATTAGGAGAGTAAAGGGATGGAAGAAAGGAGATAAGGGGAGGGGAGATGGAGATGGCTGTAGGTGATGGAAGAGAGGGGAAATCATGGAAGAGGATGGTCAGATACACACTTTTGAGGAGGGACAGGGTGAAAAGAGAGAGAGAGAGAATAGAGTAAATGGGGAGGAATAGGATGGAGGGAAATAGAGCTATGATAATAGCTATGGGAAAATATTGAAACAGTTTCTCTAATGGACTTATGATAAAGAAAGAGCTCATGGTGTCTGAATATGCACTGACACACACACACTTTTTTCCCTTTATTTTTCTTGAGGTTTCCCTGTCTTTGTGGGGTGGGGTGGGAGGATTATGTCTACTTTTACAAGCCCACTATTATAGTGATGTGTTTCATTTTAACCTACACCAAGTAACTTGCTTGCTCAGTGTAAGGAATGGGGTGAGCAAATGTGAGAGAATTTGAAAGTCAAGGTTTTGAAAGTAAATGTTAAATCTTACTTTTGCATATAGTTGGGGTAAAAAATTTAACATAAAATAAAAGAAAAGAAAAAGAAATCATGAGATTTCAGAAATGTTTGGAAAGACTAATGCTGAGCAAAGTGAATAGAACCAGGAGAACATTGTATACACAAACAACAACATTGTGAGATAATCAACTATGATTGATGTAGCTTCTCTCAGGAATTCAATGATCAATTCACATCCAGGAAAAAAAAAACACCTAATCAAAACTGTGAGGTCTGAATGCCAAGCAAGCATGCTAAGTATACTCATTAAAATTTTTATGCCATTTCTCATATTTTTTTTTTTATTTTAGTTCTAATTCTTCTTTCATGATATGACTAATAAGTAAATTTGTTAAACAGGATTATCAGTGTACATTATATTTCAGATTGGTCACTGCCATAAGGAGGGGAAAGGGAAGGAAAGATGGTAGAAAAATATGAAACTGAAAATGATGAATATAGAAAAATATCTTTGCATGTAAGTGAAAAAAGCTAAAAAAAGAAGGAAAGAAAGAATGTGCTCAATTTTTTCTGGGTAGATGATTATTTGTTCCATAATATCATCTTACAAGTCCAAGATACTTAGTAGCTTCTAAATCTTGTGTCATATTGAGTGTGACTCCACAATAATTGAATTGTCTCTTTCTGACTACTTGCATTACTTTTTATCTTGATTGGGGAGCATTGGAATTTGGTTATTTGGCAGTTTTCATTTTGAATATCTTTCAGGATGTAATTGGTGGAGTTTTTCAATTCCTATTTGACCCTCTGCTTCTTACCCTTTGCAGTTTTCCCTTTTTAAATTCTTGAAAGAAAATATCTAGGCTTTTTTAAATCATAGCTTTCAGGTAGTCCAATAATTTTAAAAGTATCTCTTCTAGATCTCTTTTCCAATTTTTTTTCCAGTGAGCTATTTCATATTGTCTTAAAGCATTTCAATCTTTTTGTTTTATTTTCTTTTATTTCAAACAAAGTTACTTACTTCCCTTTGCTCAAATCTAACTTTTAAGGACTTATCTATTTTTTAGGGAGCTTTTGTACCTCCTTTTCCATTTGAATAATTCTCCTTTTTAAAGCATAATTTACCTCTTAAGCTTTTGTACTTAATTTTCCAATTGAACTAGTCTAGTTTTTAAGATGCTTTTTCGGGGTGGCTAAGTTGCACAGTGGATAGAGCATCAGTCCTGGAGTTAGGAGTACCTGAGTTTAAATCCAGCCTCAGACACTTAATAATTACCTAGCTGTGAGACATTGGGAAAGCCACTTAACCTCATTACCTTGCAAAAAAAGAAAAAAACTAATAAAAATGCTTTTTCATTTGGTAATTTGTTTGCCTTTACAAAATTGCTGACTCATTTTTCATGATTTTTCTTTCATCACTTTCATTTCTCTTCCCAATTTTTCTTCTTTCTCTCTTACTTGAGTTTCAAAATACTTTTTTGAATTCTTCTATTGACTTAGACCAATTCATGTTTTCTTAGAGGCTTTGGATAGAGGAATTTGGACCTTTTTATCTTCCCTTGAGTGTGTGTTTTGATATTCCTATCATGATAACTACTTGATATGGTCGGATTTTTTTCTGTTGTTTACTCATTTCCCTCTCCTAGGACTAATTTTAACTCTTTGTTAAGATAGGATCTGCTTCCACAGTAGAGGAAGCACTGTCCCAAGCTTCTTGTGTTTTCTGCAGCAGATTTCAGAGACACTTCTAAGGACCACAAAATGTTCAGTTCTTTGAAATGATTTAAGGAGAGATTTTTTTTCTTATTCTCCTGGCCTGTGATCTGTTTTGTGGTTGACCACAAGCCATCTTTTTGGCTCTGAAACTGAAGTGGTCTTAGGTTCTCTTTGACTCCCAAGCTGTTTTGTGCTAATTTTCCATGTATTTCTGGAAGTGTGACCCACTTCTTAATATCAGCAAAGTAATAGAGTTCTGCTTCCATGATATCAGAGACACCTCCAAAGTATCTGTAGATCAGGAGCCCTGGAAGCAGTTATTGCTGCTGCTGCTGCTGATTCAGTAGCTCCCGGCTATATTCTTGTTCCTGCACTGGACTATGCTCCATATTCACCCTGGTGAGATAGACTTTTCCTGCTGACCTTCCAAATTGTCTTTGAGATCTGTAAACTATTCCTGCTTCCACTGATTCAATCACCCTGCTACCTGCTTCTGGATTGCTGGGTACAGTATGTGCTGGCACAGGTCTATGGTGTACTTTGCTTCTTTCTCAGCCTGGTGCAACAGATGCTTTCTGTTGATCTTCAAAGTTGCCTTGAGCAGGAAAATTATTTTGCTCCATCTTTTTGTGGGATCTGCCATTATTAATTTTTTTACAAATATTAGGGAGGTCCAAGTCTTATTTAAATAAACTGGAGGGCAAAGAAAGATAGCATATGGGAGAATTTTTCTGTTCAACACACTATTAGAAAAACACACAGATTACAGGAGAAGAAAATAATAATTTACTATACAAGGAGAAAGGAAATATACCAGTTGATGGTATTGTTGAGATAATCAAATTATGGACAGGAAGTACATCCTGATTTTTTTTAGAGAAAGTGGGAAGAAAGGAACAAAGAAAGGAAGGAAAGAAAAATGATTGGGAGGAAAAGTTGCGTGGGAAGAAGAGAAGAAAGATGGGGGGAGGAAAGAAGGAAAGAAGGGAGGGAGGGAGGGAAAGAGGAAGGGAACATTAATACATAGGAAAAAATAAAAAGTTCAAAAGAGGAAGACATAAACAGGACAATTTTCTTACTCCTGTGTTAAATTTAATATATAATTTAAAAACTGAAAATAACAGAGTTTTATGATTTTAGCTTTTGAAATAGCACCATTATTTTGGCACTTCTTTGTTCTCCTTGGTTAGAATTTTCCAAGTTTGCTAATGACTTTAGATGCATATTTTAAAATTCTAAGAAGAAAAATAACTGAGTTCCACCTTCTCAAGTAAAAGTGTCAAAGTGAAATAATAATGACCCTATCCTTAATGGCAAAGAAGTACATGTACATTCCATTAAATATAAAACATTGCTTGACATTAAAATGCATTCATGCCTAGATCAGTATAAACAGCATTTAGATATTAAGTAAAATATATTTATATAGAATAATAAATATATTTGGCCACAATGACATTTGGGATAAATATTGTCTTAAAAAATCTTTATAATTTTTTAATTTTTTAAATCATGATAAATATCCTTTGATGCATTCCCTGTTATATTGCTGTACACCCTAAAAGCAACATGGGGGTGATGATCAACTTCAATGCATTGCTCATTCCATCAGTGCAACAATCAGGGACAATTTTGGGCTATCTGTGATGGAGAATATCTATATCTGTAGAAAGAATTATGGATTTTGAACAAAGACTAAAGACTATTACCTTTAATTAAGAAAAAAAAAGTCTGTTAACTTATATAATTTTACTATCTCTTATACTTTATTTTTCTTCCTTAAGGATATAATTTCTCTCTCATCACATTCAACTTAGATCAATGTATACCATGGAACCAAAGGAGGGAAGCAAGATTAAGGAAAAATTGTAAAACTCAAAAATAAATAAAATCTTTCCAAAATAAATAAAAGAAAATCCTTCTTTTCTCTTGACAAAATATGCTGAATTTTTCAGGATAGAAAATACTTGGTTGAAATCTAAGATCCTTTGCCCTCTGAAATGTCATATTCTAGACCTCCTAATCTTAATGTTGAAGCTAATAAATCCTGTGTAATTCTAATTGTGCTTCTTTGTATTCAAATTGCTTCTTTTGTGACTATTTCCAGTATTTTCTCCTTTAGTTAAGCATTCTGAAATTTGACTATGGTAGTCCTTTGAGTTTTTATTCTTGGTCTCTTTCTATTGTGTCCTGTGTATTCTATCAAGGCTCATTTTGTCTTCTTAATCTAATACATTAGGATAGTTTTCCATTATAATTTCCAGAAAGATATTTTCCAAGCTCTTTTTTATTTAAGCTTTTGGATAATAATTCATAAATTATCTCTTCTGGATCTATTTTCCAGATATCTCATTATTCCCAAAAAGTACTTTATATTTTCTTCAATTTTTTTCAGCCTTTTGATTTTCTTTAATGGAATCTTGGTGTCTCATAGAATCATTAGTTTCCATTTGTCTAATTCTAATATTTATGGTTTTATTTTCTTCAGTTAGTTTTTTTGTATTTCCGTTTCTAGTTGGCTGATATTACTTTTGTTGTTGTTTTTTTTCAGGTTTTTGCAAGGCAAATGGGGTTAAGTGACTTGCCCAAGCCACACAGCTAGGTAATTATTAAGTGTCTGAGGCTGGATTTGAACTCAGGTACTCCTCGTTCCAGGGCCAATGCGCTATCCACTGTGCTACCCCTGATTTTACTTTTAAATGAGTAGTTTTTCTTTTCCAGTTGGTTGATTTTATTTTTTGTTGTGTTGCATTCCTTTTCTAGATGATTGATTTTACTTTGTGATGAGTTTCATTCCTACTCCATTTGGTCAATTTATTTTTGTTGAGTTACATTCTTTTTCCCATTGGTCATTTTTACTTTCAAAGATATTGATTTCTTTGGTCAATTTTTCATAATTCTCTTGTATGACTCTTATTAATTTTTTTTCATTATTTTCTTCCTCTCTTCTTTGCTTTTTAAAATCTTAAGCTCTTTCATGGGTTTTGAATTTGATTCCAATTCATAAACTTCTTTGAGATTTCCCATGTAGGTGATTTTCACTGTTTTCGTCTTCTGAGATAGCATTTTTATTATTTCTATCTAAATAGTAGCTTTCTGTGGTTAGTGCTCTTTTTGGATTTTTAGTAATTTTGATTGTTGAGCTCTGCTCCGGGGGTATAGATGTATAGTCCCAAATTTTTTGTGCTGTAGACAGGATATGGTCCCTGGCTTATCACTTTCCAAGGTGTTGCTTATGCAGAAGTTTGTTTCTTCCTTTATATGCATTCTTTACCTATGAAGTGTTTTGTTCCCTATGCAATCCAGTCTTTTGCACCCTTGTTGCCAGGGCTCAGACTTTGTCTTGGGTTGGCACCCTCTCTTCTGACTTGCTCTCTAGTTGTCAGAACCTGAGTTGCTGTCCAGGTGTTAGGACCTTGGCTGTGCTGTGGCTAGAAGTCTCCTGCTGGCTTTCCCACTCTCCTGCCTAGCTGAACTCTAATTCCTCTTTTCCCCTCAGAAGAGGAAAACCTTCTATAATTTACTTCTTCACTGTTTTGCTCCCTTTTTTTGGTGTGATCTCTAGCTTTAATGTCTGTGTAGAGGCATCATTTAATGTTGTGTAGGGAAAAGCTATGAATCATGCCAGCATTACACCACCATCTTGGCTACATTTTGGAAGACTCCTAAACATGATTTCTTACATAACAATATTATTCAATCACAATCATACCACAGCTTGCCCCTCCATTTTCCAATTGATGGTTATCCTTTCAATTTCTAATTCTTTGCCATTAAAAATCTATAAATAGTTTTGTACATTTGTGTCTTTTCCTCATTTTTATGAACTCTCTGGTATAAATACCTAATGATGATATGAAGGGTGCTTTATGTACAATTTAATTGCCCTTTTGGTATAGTTCCAAATTGGTCTCCAGTATGGATGGATCAATTCAGAACTCCATCAATAGTGAGATGTAATGATGGTACTTGGATCCCTTGAAAAGATGTGTAAACTTAGGGGACTTGTTAAGGGAAACTGTAATTATGAGTTAGTTTGGACTTGCAAGGAAAGTACAGAAATGGCCCTTTGTAAGAAAAATGATTTAACGGAGATTACTAGATATATGAGCTATTCTTAGGCTGTTATTGGATTTGTGGGACTACTGCCTACACCCATTTGTCCAAAGGGTTGATCAGGGAGTTGTTATATCTAGACTTAAAGGCCTGGATGGGAGTTGGGCTGTGGAATCCCAATTATAACCTGATTAGATCTTAGCTGTAGTGGAAAAATTATCAATTAGACAGCTAGGGACTTGACTAAGTTGCTGGTTGACTGAGCCATGCAAACAAATTTGTTGATTGTAGAAGGAGGAGTTTTTGGTAATTTGAGTCTATCAAGATAGATGTCAATAGGTAAGCAGTAAAAGACATCAGAAAGTTGACATGTGCTTCCACACAAATCTGGAAAATAAGATTGGTCTATGACTCTGATAATTAGGAAGTAAAAATCTTGATAGAAGAAAAAGTCAAGTTATGTGATTGTGATTCAAGCAAGAAATCATTAATACAGTGCCAAATTCTTATTATGAAAGAAAAGGGGTAAATTATGAGGAAAATATGGGTGTTTGCATCCATAAGAATGTGAAGGGAGGATTGTAAGTTTACATTACAAAAACTAGGTCTGCCTATATTGTTGTCTATGGGCTGGTACTAAGTTAAGATAAAAGATTTAGCCTCCATTTGGTCAAAAACTACCCCACCTGTTTAAGGTAATCTAGTCTTGACCTCCTTTGCACATGCTTAAGGAGGTCTAGATGTTCTTACTCATTAGTATAATGAATAGGACCAGAGAAATGTATAGGAACCAATGTATTGATTAGATTTGTAAACCCAGTCTATGATTGGCATGAGGGGGCAGGAACAAAGTCTTTAAAAGTGCATAAAAGAGTTTGTATTTGGGGATTTCCCTGCCCCTCTTTCCCACCTTGAGAGAGGTATATCACTTTATTAAGATATCTTAATAAAATCCATTTTAATCACTCTGGAAAAAAAATAGTGCCTTCTCTCCGACTTTTCCCATATCACTTCCAACATTGTTCATTTTCTTTTTTGTAATATTAATCAATATGATAGGTAGCACAGTAGATAGACCATCTACCTGGAGTCAGGAGGACCATAGTTCAAAACCAGCCTCAGAAATTTAATAATTGCCTAACTGTATGACCTTGGGCAAGTCACTTAACCCCATTACCTGAAATAAATAGAATTTTTAAAAATATGGTAGATATGAGTCGATACCTCAGAACTGTTTGATGTTTCATTTTTCTAATCAATAAGGATTTTGAACTTTTTTATTTGATTAAAGGAAGATTTAATTTCTTTATCTGAAAATTGCCTGTTCACATCCTTTCATGATTTATCAATTAGAGAATGACTGATAGTCTTAAAAAAAAGTCTCAGTTCTCTATATATTTTTAGAAGTGAATTCTTCATCTGAAATACTAATTGTGGATTTTTCACAGCTTACCACATGCCTTCTACTCTTGCTAGCATTTTAAAATTATTTTTAAAACATTTTTGATCTGATATAATAAAAACATTCACTTTTTTCAATTTAATAATTTTCTTTATGTCTTGTTTGATCATAAACTCCTCTCTATCCTTAGAAATGACAGATAAACTTTTCCTTATTCTACTCTACTATTCATCTTAAGGTATCACCATTTTTGCTTAAATCATTTTCCTATTTTGACTTATCTTAGAACAGGGTTTGAGAATAAGGTTTATGTCTAGCTTCTGCATACTATTTTCCAGTTTTCCCAGTACTTTTTGTAAAATAATGAGTTCTTATTACAGAAGCTAATGACATCGGGGTTATCAAACAGTAGATGACTCTAGTCTTTTGCTACTAGTTCTTTTATTCCTAATATATTCTACTGATCCTCTACTGTATTTCTAAGCCAACACCAAACAGTTTTAATAACTACAGCTTTATAATATAATTTTAGATATGGCAGGGTTAGGCCACCTTCTTTTTTTTTCATTAATTTTTTTCCATTAATTTTTCATTAATTCCCTTTATATTCTTGACATTTTGTTACTCCAGATGAATTTTGTTACTACTTTTTCTAGTTCTATTAATTTTTTAGTAGTTTGATAGTTATGGTAAGTAATAAGTAATGTAATTTAGGTAAATCACCATTTTTATTATATCAGTCTACCTATGAACAGTTGACATTTTTTCCAATTGTTTAGATCTGATTTTATTTGTGAAAAGTATTTTGTAATTGCTTTCATGTAGTTTCTGGGTTTGTCTTGGCAGGTAGACTCTGAAATATTTTATGTTGCCTAGTTACTTTAAAAGGAATTTATATTTCTTGCTGCAGGGCTTTGTTGTAATATATAGAAATGCTGATGGTTTATGTGGGTTTATTTAATATTCTGCAATCTTACTAAAGTGATTGTTTCAAGTTGTTTTTTTAGTTGATCTTCTAGGATTCTCTAAGTGTACCATCATATCATCTGAAGAGTAATAGTTCTGTTTCTTCATTGCCTGTTCTAATTCCTTTAATTTCTTTTTCTTCTATTATTGCTAAAGTTAACATTTATAATAACATATTGAAGAAAAGTGGTGACAATGGACATACTTGTTTCACCCTGATCTTACTGGGGTGGCTTCTTGCTTATCCCTGTTATAGATTTAACTTGTTAATGATTTTAGATAGATACTGCTTATCAGTTTAAGGAAATATCCATTTATTTCCATGCTCTTCATTGTTTTTCACAGGATGGGTGTAGTATTTTGTCAAAAGCTTTTTCATTGTCTTTTGAAATAAACATATGATCTCTGTTAAGTTTTTTGTTTTTGATATGCTCAATTATGCAGATAGTTTAACTAATATTGAGCAATCCCTGCCTACATGGTATAAATCGTACCTGATGACAATGTAATATTCTGGTGATATTTTGCTGTAATATCTTTGTTAATATTGCATTTACAATTTTTACATCAATTCCTTTTGTAGAAGCAAAGACTTGGAAATTGAAGGTATGCCCATTAGTTGGCAAATGACTGAACAAGTTGTGGTACATGCATGTGATGGAATACTATTGTTTGTAAGAAATGAGCAGTTGGACTGAAGAAAAACCTGGAAATGCTTACATAAACTGGTTCTTAATGAAGTGAACAGAACCAAAAGTAATTGTACATATTAAAAGCAACACTGTGTGATGATCAACTATGATGAATTTTCTCATTTCAGCAGTACAATAATCAAAGACAGTTCTGAAGAATTTTGATGGAAAATATCATCCATGTTCAGAGAAGGAAGAACTATATTTGAATGTAGACCAAAGCTTACTTCTGACAATTTTTAAAATTTGTTTTATGGGTATTTCTACCTCTCATTTTTTTCCCCTTTTTATTCTGATTGTTCTTTGACAAAATGATTAATTTGGAAATATGTTTAACATAGTTACCATGTATAATTTATATTAGATTGATCTTTGTAAGAGGGAAGGGAGAAAAATGTGGAACCCAAAGCCTTATCAAAAAAATGATTACAGAAAACCATATTGCATAAACTGGAAAAATGAATTAATTCATTTAAAATTTTTGCATCGATATTCATTTTGGAAATTGATTTATAATTTCATTTCCCTGTTTTGGATCTTCCTCTTTTAATTATCAGCAACAAAATTGTATTATGAAAGGAATTTGGCAGAACTCTATTTTCTCCTATTTTTCAAATGATTTATATGGAATTGGAATTCATTTAAATGATTGGTGGAACTCATTTTAGAATCCATTTGACAAGGGAGATTTTTTTTCTTGGAAAACTCATTGATGGTTTTCTCAATTACTTTTTTCTGAACTGGAGTGATTTAAGAATTTTATTTCCTCTTTTATTAATCTGGGAAATTTATATTTTGTAGGTATTCATCTATTTCACTTAGTTTGTCAGATTTATTATTATATAGTCGGCAAAATAACTGAATTGTTACTTTAATTTCCTTCTCATTGACAGTGAATACACTACCAATTTTTAATACTAGTAAATTGGTTTTCTTCTTTCCTTTTTTAATTGTATCATTCAAATATTTATTTTTTTTAGTTCTTACATAGAATCAACTCTTATTTATTAATTCAATAGTTTCTTACTTTTGATTTTATTAATCTCCCATTTGATTTTTCAAGATTTTATTTTGATATTTAATTTAAAATTTTTGATCTGTTCTTTTCCTAGCTTTTTTAATCGCAGGCCCAATTCATTTATCTCCTATTTTTTTATTTTATTCATGAAAGCATTTAGAAATATAATATTTCCCCTAATAACTAATTTGACTACATCCCACATGTTTTGAGAAGTTATTTTCTCATTATCATTGTCTTGGATGAAATAATTGATTATTTCTATGATTTATTGTTTGATCCACTCATTCTTTAAAATTAGACTTTTTAGACTTCCAATTAATTTTTATTCTACAGTTGCATGACCATTTATTAATAGCAATTGTCATTGCATTGTGATCTAAAAAGGATGTATTTATTACTTCAAGTTTTCTGAATTTGATTATGAGGTTTTTATGGTATATTACATGGCCAATTTTTGTGCAGATACCATGTATAACTAAAAAAAAATGTGAAAAAGTATATTCCTTTCTATCAGCATTCAGGTTTCTCCAGAGGTCTATCATATGTAACTTTTCTAAAATTCTATTCACTTCCTTCACTTCTGTTTTGTTTATTTTGTGGTTATAGTTATCTAATTCTCAGAGAGGGAAGTTGAGGCCCCACCACTAGATTAGTTTTGTTGTCTTTGTCTTCTAATAACTCATTTTAGCTTTTCCACTAGAAATTTGGCTATTATACCACCTGGTGCATATTCATTACTATGGATAAATCTTCATTGTTTTTAGTATCCTTTAGGAAGATACAATTTTTCTTTCTTATCCCTTTTAATGCTATTTTTGCTTTTGCTTTGTGTGAAATCAGAATTGCTATCCTTGACATTTTTGTTTTTTTTTTTTTTTACTTCACCTGAAACATATATTCTGCTCCAGGATTTTACCTTTACTTTGTAACTCTCTGCTTCAAAAGTGTTTCTTGTAAACCACATATTGTAGGATTCTGGTTTTAATCCACTCTGTTATCCATTTCTGTTTTATGGGAGAGTTCATACAATTGACATTCAGTTATGATTACTAACTTTAGATTGCCCTCCATCCTATCCCTCCTCTATTTGCACTTTTCTCTCTCTCCTTTTATTCAATCCCTCCTCCACAGTGTTTTGTTTTGCTTCCTTCCCTTCAATCAGCCCTTCTCCCTTTTTCTTTCCTTTTCCCCTTCCTACTTATTTCTACCCTCCTTTCTGCCCCCCCCCTTCTATCAGCCAATCCTTTCCTTTTCTTTGCCCTTTCTTCCCTAATTCCCTGTAAGGTAAGTTTTTACATCTGACTGCATATACATACATATATACATATATATGCATATATATATATATATATATATATATATATATATATATAATTTCTTCTTTGAGTCAAATCCAATGAAAGTAATATTCTTTTATTTAGGTTTTTTTTTGTTTGGTTGTTTGTTTTTTTTTTTTTTTTAGTCTTTGCAAGGCAATGGGGTTAGGTGGCTTGCCCAAGGCCACACAGCTAGGTAAGTATTAAGTGTCTGAGCTCAGATTTGAACTCAGGTACTCCTGACTCCAGGGCCAGTGCTCTTTCCACTGTGCCACCTAGCCACCACCCCCCAATGAAAGTAATATTCAAATAATTTTCACCCCTCCCTTCTTTCCCTCTACTTTAAAAAAGTTCTTTGCAACTTTTTATGTGATATGATTTATTCTATTCTACTCTCCCTTTTTTCACCAGTATAATCCTTTTTTATGCCTTAATTGTTTGTCATTTCATCAAAAACAACCTATGCCCACAGCCTCTAAGTATACTCTTTCTAATACAGATACAATTCTTAAGAGATATAAAAATATCATCTTCCAATTTTCTCTGCTGCTTACCTTTTCATGTATCTTTTGATATTGTATTTGAAGAGCAAATGTACTGTTCATCTCTGGCTTTTTCATGAGAAATAATTGATAGTTCCCTATTTTGTTAAATGCCCAACTTTTTTTTAAGAAAAATGTTTATTTACTTCCATTCATATGTACAAATATATTTTTAAGTTACAAAATTTCCTTCAACCCTCCCTTCCCATCACCCTCCCCTTTGCAGCAAACAGTCAAGTTAGCATTTCAATGAACAGGTTTACAAATTAGTAATTTTCAGTTTGAGGAATTAGGATTAAGGTAAAGAGATGCATAAGAAATGATTTTTATAGTGTTCATCTGATTCAGGAGGGATGCTTTATGTGTTTGTGATTTGTTTTGTTTTCTTTGTCTTCCTCTTGATGTAAGTGATATAGTCCATAGTCAGTCTAATACAGTTTTCCAAGCTCTCTGGACTGCTGAGAGGAGCTACTGCCATCAAGGCTGTTAATCTCACAATGCTCTTGCTGATGCATACATTGTTCTCTTGGTTCTACTCCCTTCACTCTGTGTCATATCCTATAAGTCATTCCATGCTACTTTAGAGTCTGGCTATTTATAGTTTCTTATAGAACAATAGTGTTCCTTAATATTAATGTACCTTTACTTGTTTAACCATTCCCCAATTGGTGAGCATCTCCTCAATTTCCAATTCTTTGCCATTACAAAAAGATCTGCTATGAGTATTTTGGGACATTTCTTCTGGGTATAGACCTAGAATTAGAATAGCTGGCTCAAAGGATATGAACAGTTTTATTGCTCTTTTTGGCATAGTTCCATATTGTTCTCCAGAAAGGTTGAATCTGTTCACAACTTCCCCAGCAATGCATCAATGTCCCAATCCTCCCACAACCTCTCCAACATTGATTATTTTCACTTTTGCTCATCTTGGACAAACTGATAGATGTAAGATTGTTGTTTTAATTTGCATTTCTGAAATCAATAATGATTTGGAGCACTTTTTTTTCACATGAATTCCCATCTTTTTCACTAAAATAGTAAGCCTGTATTTGCAGGGTAGTTGATCATATTCCAAGTTCTATGATCCTTTAATGATGAAGTTACCAAATTCTGCATATTACTGATTGTGGTTCCTTGGTATTTGAATTGTTTCTTCATGGTTGCTTGCAGTATTATCTCCTTGAATTGATAATTCTGAAATCTGACTACAATATTCTTTGGTGTTGGCATTTTGGGATTCCTTTTAGGAGGTGATTGGTGGATTCTTTCAAAGATTATTTTACCATCTGATCCAAGAATATCAGGACAGTTTTCCATGACAGTTTCATGAAATATGTTTTCCTAGGTTCTTTCTTTTTTGATTATGGCTATTAGGTATTCAAAAAATTTTTTTAATTATCTCTCTAGATTTTTTTTTCCAGGACAGTTGTTTTCCCAGCGAGGAGGTTTTCATTTTCTTCTACTTTTTTTTTGACTGGATTTTGAGGACTCATAAGTACTCATTGAGGACTTCCACTGACCAAATTCTAATTTTTAAGGAATTATTTTCTTCAATTAGCTTTTGCATCTCCTTTTCCTTTTAGTCAATTCTATTTTTTAAAGGAATTATTTTCTTTTTCCACTTGGAAAATTATATTTTTAAAATAGTATTTTCTCTTTTGTCCATTTGTCTAATTCTATTTTTAAAGAGCTGTTTTCTTTGTCCATTTGGTCAATTGTGCTTTTTGAAACAGACATTTTCTTCAATGAATTTTTGAGCTTCCTTTTCCAAGGTATCTTTCTGGAATATCTATATCTATTGTTTCTTTTTTTTTTCCAGTTTTTCTATTTGATTTTTAAAATCCATTTTGAGTTCTTCCAGGAGGACTTTTTGGACTTGAGACCAATTCAAACTCCTCTGGGGCATTACATGTAGTTCTTTTTCCAGTGACTTCTTTTAAGATGATTTGGTCTTGGGGCGGCTAGCTGGCACAGTGGATAAAGCACCGGCCCTGGAGTCAGTAGTACCTGGGTTCAAATCCGGTCTCAGACACTTAATAATTACCTAGCTGTGTGGCCTTGGGCAAGCTACTTAACTCCGTTTGCCTTGCAAAAACCTAAAAAAAAAGGTTATTTGGTCTTTCTTTTTGCCATAGTATCTTTCTATGGCTAGGGCTTACACATTTTTAGTCTAATCTGTGGTTTTAAAAAGTTCAGCTCTAGTCCTGGTTCATGAAAGGGAGGAGGGAGGGAGGGAGGAAACATACCAAACATATTGTACTGGGGGTCAGGAACCTTCTCACAGTCTTTCTGAACTGGAGTCTCAGGTGTGACTGTTTTCCTCTGGCCTTCAGGGTTGCCCAGCCTCAATGCACCAGCTGAGTTGGGTTCTGAGACTTGTAATTTGCCTTTTTAACTAAGGTTGAAATCGTCTTAGTATGCCTGCTTTGTTGCTGGCCTGTTGAACCAAGACTTAGGGTCATTACTTGCTGATCTCCACTGTAGCTGAAACCCTCCTCTTGTTTCCCTGTACCCACTTTCACTGGACTATACACTCTGCCTTCACTGGACTGAGAAAATCTTTTCCTGGAGTTCCTCCAAGATATTGAAATTTGGAAAATTGGTACACTCTGTCTTTAGAGTTTTGATTAATATTAATATAGCATTTTCCCCCAACAGATCACCAGAATTCCTAAATGACATCCTGACCTGAATACTCCTTTTTAATTATCATGATGCCTTTCAACAAACACCTGGCAGTCACTGCTCTAGTGATGGGAGAAGCTACTAAAGTTCAATCTAAAAACCAAAGCTGCAAGTTATGTCTACAACCTCTAAGCAATCTATTTTCTAATACCACACGTGCCAATTAGGATGAATCTCCAAAGTCACATGGTTCTTGGAAGTAGGAGGGTGAAAATTTCATTCTAGACCATACAGCTAAAGAAGAACATTATGGTTCACGTTCTTTAACATAGGATGACAGGGAAATAATTTCCACTAATAGTAGATAATATGGGGAAAGGATTTTTCTGTCTTCTGCACTGCCAAATGGCAGGTTCTTATTCCTTTATTCAAAATGGGTAACAGTCATGCCTTAGTATTGGCAGAAATTATTTCCCCATATCTCTTATAAAAATCTCCTGCATTTTATTAGTTGTCTTAATGAGGGCTGCTGGATGTCAAACCAGAGGGAAAAGTAAATACATTTTGGATTTTTAGTTCAGCAATGCATTCAGATCCACATGGCAGAAATATTATGACTTAAATCCTTCTTACAAAAGCCCAAATCCTATTTTCTGAATGGGTATTGAAATACCTGATTGCATATTCACATTAAATACTGCCTTTCAAGGAGCCAAAGAAACAGCTGTGGAGAAAGACATTTTCTAACCTCCACAAAGCATTCATTCCTTCTAAAGAGAGTTGTCCTCTGTTTTAAATTACTCTAATCATGCTTCAACACAATTCTCAAGGTACCCTTTGCCCCCCATCTAAGCTCCCCAGTTAATGCCGTAGTCTAACATTCACCTATGTTCCTCAATAATATTACTAAAAAGTACATGTATAACAAGAATGAATGGAATGTTTGCCATGTGACACGGACCCAGCCTAACATATATTTCTAAGACTTTGAGAGAAGTATATCTGCATAAAATAAGCACAGAAAATATAATTTGTTGTAAAACCTTTAACAAAGTCATAACCAGATGGTGTCTTATACTGGGGGCCAAGCACAGATTTGGGAGCATTTTGAAATGTCACATCTTGTAGCTGTTCAATAACAAAGCCAACAGTTAAATTTGATGGGGGGGGGGGCTTTCTTAGGTGATGCTGAAGCAACAATTTGTTTTTACAGAGTCATTTGATAAAGAACATATAATCATCATCACCAACAAAAAAAAAACAGTTTATTGGATACTATGTGCAAGCCATACAAATATCTTGCTCTAAGCTAGTGCTGCTTGAATTCATTTTCTACATAAGCATTGGCAGCAGAACTGACATGAACCTAAGTAAAATAATGAGTCTATTGTGTCCAGAAAAATGAATTCAGATGTCAGACCAACTAAACCATCACTAGACTTGTTAAGATTTTCAATGAGTGTATTTAACAATCATAAATTTTTTATAAGTGGAAGGGAACCAAGCAATATCTTTATCATATGAAAGGCCTCCTTCTTTTACCACTTACCATCTTAAACTACAATCTGAGAGTCTTCCTTTCTATCCCTGAAGTTAGTCAGATCTATTATAAGTAGTAAAAATATCTAATTAAATTCAAGTCATTCCTATGTGATTATTCTGTAAGTCAATATGAAAAAAAAGTATATTTGGCAGTACCTAAAGAATACTTGCCTTATCTACCCGGTGCTTATTCTTGACTATAAAATAGGTATGAAGAACAGGACCTGATGTGAACAATATTTAGCTGCAAAGATTGAAGGAATAAGGAAGGAATATTACAGTATCCTCTACTCATTTAGGCCAGGTCTGACTTAAATGTCTTCAAAGAGAAATGACAACAAGAGTGTTATTTAGAACAAAAGTTGTAAATGGAATGGTTTTATATCACAAAGATTCTTATTGTATGACTAATTGAAAGATCTATAGTTAGATTTTCCATCATTATAAAATTAGAAAGAAATCTGACTTTCAGAATGTGAAAGGCCAAAATAGTCAATACCTTAATTTACCCATGAGGCAGGCACTATTAGAAGCAAGTTCCCATATTTTGGCAAAAAGAATTGTGAGAGAGCATTTGAAACAGTCTATGTGATGACTTGAATTACCAAAAAATACACCCCCACACCCCTCCACACCCCCTCACACACACACACACATATATATATATATATAGAGAGAGAGAGAGAGAGAGAGAGAGAGAGAGAGAGAGAGAGAGACAGAGACAGAGACAGAGAGAGACAGAGAGAATTTGCTATCAATCCAAGCTATTTAGATACCATACGAGGCTGATAGTCTATCTACTCTGGTACAGTCAATAAGTTGTTCTTGAGAAGTGACATGAAAGACAAAGACAAGCATAACTGGAAAAGGAGGTGGCTCAATTATGTATTGAGTGAAGTATAACAGATAAATATACTAGTGCTTTCCTGTTTCCATAAAATAGCATGTTCAGTGTTCTTGGGTAAGCTATGAGGGACTTAGATAAAGACTATATAGAATGATTGGAATCGTCAATGAGTGAGGTCATAACTACATTAATATAATACAAGTGACAGTTCTACCCAAATCAGATTACTTGCCCAGAACCATACCAATCACATTACCAAAAAACTATTTTACAGAACTAAAATTTTAGTAACAAAACTTCTCTGGAGCAGCAAAAAGTCAAGAACATAAGGGAATTATTGAAAAAATATTCAAAGGAAGGTTAGCCTTAGCTATATCAGATCTAAAACCATACTATAAAGCAACAGACATGAAAACTTCATAGTTAAGAAATATAATGACTAATGGATTAGAATAGTTACATAAGATCCAGCAGTAAATGACTATTGTTACCTATTGTTGGACAAACCCAAAGACATCACTATTTGACAAAAAAAAAACAGCTTGGAAAACTAATAAGTAATATGGAAAGATTTAGACATAGACCCACATTTCACACTCTTAATCAAAAAAGGTCTAAATGGGAACAGGATTTAGCCATAAAGGGCAATGCCATAGATCAATTAACAGATCAAGAAGTTATCTTTTGGAGCTATGGAAAGGGGAGAAATTTATGACTAAATGATATAAATCGCAAAATGAATTATTTTTACTGTAATATATTTAAAAGTTTTGCATTAATAAAACCAATGCAGCCAAGATTAAAGGGAAAACAGAGATGGATTCAGAACCTGAGTTCAAGTTGCATCACCAGTGTTCCAAGCTTTGGAAGCATGGGCAAGCATCATAATCTCTCTGAGCCTCAGATAAATAAACTGAACAATCAAAACACTAATGGGCCTCTTAGGAGACAATTGAATAAAAGTTCGTACAAACATTTGGAGGAAAAATTATTTGTTATTATTGATATGCCATAGCTATTTATGTTTTCCATTAATAACACCTCAAGGCTATTTTAATGCCTATAATTTGTTATTGGTGTACATGTTATTTAGCCATGAATCAACACTGAAAAATGCTGGTGTCAAAATTATGGACTTATTGACATTGAGAAGCTTGGGATGATTTATAGCATTACATAGTTTCACAAATGTAGGTCTTTTCATGTTTTAATTTCTATTCAATCCTTTATCCACTGATAGCCTCTTTCATGAACCTATCAAAATATTTTATTATTTATGCTCAAAACCCTAATTTAGGTGCTTGGGAGAAACAAAATGTCCATTAGATCATGTCTTCATTCAAGGAGTTGAGAGTTTAAAATAGGAACAACAGGCTATAAAATTCCAGGCACTATTATCCAGGGTATATAGATGATTATGAAAACCTCTTTCAATGATTAGAAATATAGTTGAAAAAAATTTGTAGTGTTCTAGGTCTTCATGAGATTCCATCATCAAATAGAAGCATTTGAAGAATTCTGTCATCAAGTTGGAATTCTTTTATCTGTACTCTGTACATGATAACTTTAATTACTTTGGAAAATATTTTAAGTGATCATAGATGCCCTTTTTAACATGTGAAAATGTTGATATGTCAAGGATCATTAAATATAATTACTTTGATAGCCCACTATAATTTTTTTCTGATTTTTTTATGTTTTCTTGAAACACATCTTGTTTGACAAGTCATTAAACCTGAATTTTGAAATAACAATTCATTTTTGATAACCAACAAAACAGTATGATCTTATCTTCTCTATATATTCATTAAAATGTATAACTCTGATGATGTGGTATGTTACATATAATCATCCATAAAAGTCAGTTTACACTTTATTAATATTTTCAATAAGTATATCTTCAATTAGCATAGAGACTACTCTAAAAAATTGTATAGTAATAATACAAAGCCATTTGATTTGGCAGTTGTTTATGGGTTCTAAATCAACAATTTCATTTTTATTTATAATTTTATTTCATTTTCTGGAATCTCCCATTTCTCATTTATTTTGAAATTTGATCCACCTGTGTGTATAATCATTTGAAATATCTTCAATATGGTTTTCTTCCATATTTATTTGTTCAGATCCAAAGTCCAGATTTTCTAATTTTGTCTTATTTACTTTTGAGGTTTCTCCACAGGGCATTTGAAAGTAATACGGTAGAGTCCAAATGTGATGGTTTCACTACTGCTATTAATAAAATCAGATCTTGAGGTGGCTAGGTGGTTTAGTGGATAAAGCACTGGCCTTGGAGTCAGGAGTACCTGGGTTCAAATCCGGTCTCAGACACTTAATAATTACTTAGCTGTGTGGCCTTGGGCAAGCCACTTAACCCCGTTTGCCTTGCAAAAACCTAAAAAATAAAATAAAATCAGATCATTGTAAAAGTATCAATAGTACCTCCAGAGTAAATTGGAAAGTTAACTAGATTTTATGGCTAACATTGCATTTAGGTCAACTACTTTTTACTGGAACACAACCCATGGGCAAGACCATAACCATATTGACAGACACAAATCTTGAAAAGACCAGAAAGGCAGTAATCAGACTGTGTACTTGATCTGACTTCACAGGATCTGCTAAAAAGCTGACTTGAATTGTTCCTGAAGTCTGGGAACAGAAGGGAAGGTGAAGGAAAGGGGGGAAAGAAAGGGGAAAAGAAAGAAAGAGAGGTAAAAAGAAAGGAAGGGAAGAAGAAAAAAGGAGAGAATGGGGAAAGGAGGAAAATGAATGGAAGGAAAAAAAAGAGTGAAGGGAAGAAAGGGATGGGAGAAGGTCTGATTATCATAATCATATTCAAAAACAGAAAGAAAACTATCAAAATATCTTACAACTAGAGGGAAAAATGAAAATGAAAAAATCTAACAGTCATCTGCTGAAATTATTAAATGAAATCACTACGGACATCATTTCCAAAATCAAAAGAATTTAGGTCGAAGAAAAAAATAGAAAGATTTCAAATATCGGGGCATTACTGTCTAAATATGAGATTTAGAAGAACTAAAACAGAACAGAGAGCACAGAATATTATACTCCACACATTTCCTGATAATAGGAGAAAAAGTGAATAGAAATCTTGAAATAAAAACAGAACTCCAAGACAAAAAAAAAAAATGGAAGGAAACACAATGAGCAATTGAAATAACCTATATGAGGATATAGTGTTTAAATTCTAATTGGTTGGTTGGTTCTTATCCTTTTTAGCAAAGAAGACTCATATGGAATGACTATGTTAGAGACAAAGTATGTTTTGTCTATGACTGATCAGACCAATACATGCTTGTAATGCTCTACTAAACATCAGGCATAAATAATCTATTTGAACACTTGGGATTGGGTACTCTAGTACTTATGTACCTCATGTTTCTTGCTCACAGAGCACGGCACCCTCTCTGATGAAGGCAAATCATGTTAGGTAGTCTTATGGCAGTGTCTCCCATGCTGAACAATCAATTCCAAAGTTGTTAATATAATTCGGAGTATCTATGTATCACATTTTGCTATCATTTCCTGTGAGTGCTTGCTCTGGGTTAGTTATCCATAAAATAGCCTTTTATTGGCCATCATATGTTTGACATTAGATGGATATGGCCAGCTCATTGGAGTTGCATTGTCTTTAGTAATATTTGAATGCTTGGCAATTTAACTCAAGTATGGACATCAGTCTCTGGTAATGTTTCTTCCAAGGTCATCTTCAGAATCTTCTTAGGACAAATTAAATGGAAGTGATTCAGTTTGCTTGCATGGTACTGGTTCAAGGTTTCACAGGCACAGAACAATGAGGTCAGGGCAATTGTTCTATAGACATCAATTTAGAATCCAGTCTAATTACTCTTTTCATTCACACTTTGGTTCTGAAACTTCCAAATACTGAGTTGCCTCTGGTAATGCATATGTAAATCCCATTATCAATGTGTGCTTCCCAGGAAAGCACACTGCCAATGTAAGTGAACTTGTCCACAGTATTCAAAAGTTCTCCTTTTGTGGTAACGGATGGTTCCACATATGGATGATGTGGTGCTGCGTGATGGAGTACCTGTGTTTCTTTAGTATTAATTGGTAGGTAAATATAACACAAGAACAGAGAATTGATCAATACTTTGCTTCATCTCAGCAGCAAACAAAAAATCATGTAACACTCTCTCCATTTTAGGCTTGTAGTTTTGTCAAGTTGAAGAATTTACCATCAGTATGCCAGCTGACCTTGATGCCATGTTCATGCTCATTGAAGACATTTGATAACATGAATGAAAACATCAGGCTAAAAAGCATGGGAGCACTCCACCAGTGACTAGAAAATTGAGAGACTTATTGTCCACCATCTAGAACCTAGTCAAGTATACTTCTGTGAATGCTGATGAATGGCTATGGGTTACCAATTTTTGACATAATTTTCCATTCACCCTCACAAATGATAATATCAAAGGCCTTGGTAATATCTAAAAACATTGTACACAAACTGTTGTTCTGCTCCTGGCATTTTTCCTGGAGTTGTTGGGCAACAAACACCATATTGATTATTCCTTGATCTTTTCTGAAATTACACTGGCTCTCAGGGAGGTGACCATCTTCCAGGGAAGGAACAGTCTACTAAGGAGGACTCTGGAAAGAATCTTACCAGCAATGACTAAAAGAGAAACATCCCTGTGATTCTCACAGGACAATTTATTCACTTTATCTTTATAGACATGGACAATGGAGGCCTCCTTACCCTCCCGAGTGATAATCTCCTCATGACTTATAACCTGGAAACTTTCAGTTAGTTTTTATATAAATAGTAGACCCTCCTTCACCCTTCACCTGCAATCTCAGCTGAAAAAGAATCAGCACCAAGCCCTTTACCGCAAGAAAAGAGCCTACTGGCATTCAAAACTTCTTAAAAATTCTCCAATTAATAATTACCTAGCCTTGGGTAAGCCACTTAACCCCCCCCAAAAAAATATTCTCCAAATCATTACTGATTAGAGAATTGAAAATTAGAACGACAATGAGGTATCACCTTGAAAATATCAGATTGACCAAGATGAGAAAAAGGGAAAAGATGAACAATGTTGGAGAGTTTTGGGGAGTATTGGGACATTGATGCTTTTGCTGGTGGAGTTATGAACAAATCCAACCCTTCTGGAGGACAATATAAAACTATGCTCAAAGAGCATAAAAATAAAACTGTTCATACCCTTTGACCCAGCAATTCCAATTCTAAGTCTATATCCGGAAGAAATTATAAAAAATGGGAAACGTGCTATATGTTCCAAAATACTCATAGCAGTTCTTTTAGTAGTGGCAAAGAATTGGAAATTGAAGGGATGCCCATCATTTTAGGAATGTCTTAAACAAGTTATGGTTCTTGAATATCATGGAATAATATTGTTCTATAATAAACCATAAAGGATCATACTCTAGAGAAGCATGGAATGACTTATGGAAACTGATGCTGAAGAAAGAGAAAAGAAGCAAGAGAACAATGTGCAAATCAATAACATTTTGAGATGAAGAACTTTGATGGAAACAGCTCCTCTCAGCAGTTCAGAGAGCCAGGACAATTATGTTATACTGGCTATGGACCATGCTATACCCATCCAGAGGAAGAAAAATAAAACAAACCATATGCAAAAAACCAATTCAGAATCTGATGAGCACTTTATTAAAATTATCTCTTATGTATCTCTTTTCCTTAATCCTAATTTCTCATACAGCAAATAACTAATCTGTGAACATATTTACATATTTGTCAAAATATGCATGTACAGTGCTAATCTGACTGTTTGCCCCTGAGGGAGGGGGGATGGGAGGGTAGAAGGAAATTTTGTAACTTAAAAAAAATACACACACACACTGTGTGTGTGTGTGTGTGTGTGTGTGTGTGTGTGTGTGTGTGTGTGTGTGTGTTTATGGATGAAAATAAATAAAGAAAAAAAAGAAAAAAAGTTTTTGTAGGGAGCCAAGATTAAAGAGAGGGAATTCTCCTAGATCTCCCTCAGACCACTCCAAATATCTTTAAATAATGATTTCAACAAAATTCTAGTGGGAGAATCCACAAAAAAGAGTGAGTGAAACAATTTTCCAGCCCAAGACAACTTGGAAGATCCACAGGGAAAGTCTGTTTCACTGGGTTTGGAAAGAGTTGTCAGCTTAGCTCAGGCCACATAAGACTGTTGTTCTGCTCCTGGCATTTTTCCTGGAATTGTTGGGCAGCAAACACCATATTGATTATTTCTTGATCTTTTCTGAAATCATACTGGCTCTCAAGGAGGCGACCATCTTCCAGGGAAGGATCAGTCTACTAAGGAGGAGTCTGGAAAGAATCTTTCTAGCAATTACTAAAAGAGAAACATTCCCTGTGAGTCTCATGGGACAATATATTCACTTTATCATCTGAATATCTGGAAGTGCCTGGGTCAATTGCAGCAGTGGCTGTTTCCAGACCTCTCAGCCTAGGGATTGCCAAGGAATATTGGGAAGCTCAACAGGAAAACTCTGCCACACCACAGTGAGAGGGCAAACCAGGCAAGTAGAGTCCTTAGCTCAGATCCAGCCTCTAGGAATCACCAGCCAACCTGGGGAGTCACCCAGCAACTGTTTCCAGAGCTCTCAGCCCATGAACAATAAAGGGGTGGGAGGAGACTACAGAAGCCTCTTTTCTATCCCTGAGGCAGGATCCTGTTGCTTCACTCATAATCAGATCCAGTTTTCAAGCTGGGGCCTCAGTCTCAGGAAAAGGAGCAGAAATACAACAAAAATTACTGCAACAGAGTAGGGATCTCCTTCATGATTCCAATGCAGAAAGGAGTTCTTCTGGTCATCCACAGACCAGAGTACAGATCAGAGCCTCTCATAAGACATTGGAGGAATTGAGAACTTGCAGGTCCCTGGGGATGTCTGTGAAAACAGCTTCAAAACTTTCAAAAGTTTGGGATAGTGTGTCCACCATCTTGGAAGTAGAGCCCCAACTTAACAAAGGGCTAAAATCAAGTCATAGACTTGGGAAATGAGGAAACAACAGCAGAAAAATATCTGACTTTAGACAATTACTTTGGTCCTATGGAGGATCAAAATACATACTTAGAAGAAGGCAACAAAATCAAAGCACCTGAATCCAAAGCCTCCAAAAAAATATGAATTGGTCAGTCTATAGAAGAGTTCAAAAAGTAGAAATGAGAGTGATGTAGGAAAATCATGAAAACCAAGTCAACTGCTCATAGGAAGCCAAGAAAAAGCAAATGAAGAAAATAACATCTAAAAAAACCAGTTTAAGTCAAATGGAAAAAGTGGCCCGAAAGGTCAATGAGGAGAAGAATTCCTTAATAAGCAGAATTGGCCTGATGGAAAAGAAATATAAAAGCTCTCTGAAGAAAATAATTCCTTGAAAGGTAGAAGAGAGTTAAGGGAAGCTTATGATTTTGTGAAAAATCAAGAAACAATAAAACAAAACCAAAAGAATGTAAAACTAGAAGAAAATGTGAAATATCTCATTGGAAAAACAACTAACCTGAAAAACAGATCCAGAAGGGATAATATTAAAATTCCTGGACTAACTGAAAAATTATGACCAGATAAAAGGAGCCTAGAATTCATTTTTCAGGAACTAATACAAAAAGCTTCCCTGAAAACCTAGAACTAGAGGGTAAAAATAGAAATTAAAAGAATCAGCCAATAACCTCTTGAAAGAGATTCCAAAATGAAAACTGCCAGGAATATTAAAGACAAATTCCAAAACTCCCAAGTCAAGGAGAAAATATTATAACCATCCAAAAAGAAGCAATTCAAATATTGTGGAGCTACTGTCAGGATAACACTAGATTTAGCAGCTTCTACAGTAAGGAGTTGTAGGGCTTTAAATATGATATTCCAAAAGAACTTACAACCAAGAATCAACCATCCAACAAAACTGAACATCCTCTTTTAGGAGAAAAGATGGACTTTCAATGAAATAGGGAACTTTCAAACTTTCCTGATGAAATGACCAGAACTGAACAGAAAGTTTGATTTTCAAGTACAGGAATCAGGTGAAGCATAGAGAGGGTGGATGGGAAGGGATGGGAGGGACATATTATGAGGGATTTGATGATCTTGAACTGCTTGTATTCCTGCATGGGGAGAAGATAATAATAACTCATATGAGCTTTCTCATTTATTAGGACATTTAGAAGGAGCATGAATGGACAAGGTATAGAAGGGAGTTTGAATATGAAGATGTAATATATTAAAAATATGGAGTTACTGGAGGAGAAAGGAGTGTACTGGGAGAAAAGAAGAGGAGAGGTAGAATTGGGTAAGTTATTTCACATAAAATAGGCAAGAAAAAATTTTCTCAGATGTATAGAAGAGGGGGAAGTGAAGGGAGAATTGAGTGAGGATTATTCTTTTCAGAAATGATGCAGAGGGCATCTGAGTAGCCCAGGGGAAAGAACAACAGTCCTGGAGTCAGGAGGACCTGAGTTCAAATCTGACCTCAAACACTTAATAATTACCTAGCTATTTGATCTTGGGAAAGTCACTTAACCCCCTTGCTTTGCAAAAACAAATACAGAAACAGAAACAAAAAAAAGAAGTGACTCAGAGAGGAAATAACATACACATTCAATTGGGTTAAGAAATCAATCTTACCCTAGAGGAAAATAAGAGAGGAATGAGATGGAAGAAAGGTGACAGGGGAAGGGGAGAGGTGTGTAGGTTAGAAGAGAGGGAAGATGTTGGGAGGGGTAGTAATCTGATACAACATACTTTTAAGGAGGGACAGGATAGAAGAAAAGAGAGAATAGCATTAATGAGGGTGGGGGAAATAGAATGCAAGGAAATACAGCTAGCAATAGCAACTGTGGGTGGGTAGGGAATATCAAAGCAATTTCTCTGGTGGACTTATTTTTTAAAATTTATTTTCATCCATATGTACATGCATATTTCCAAGTTACAAAATTTCCCTTCACCCTCCTCCCCTCATCAGGGATGAGTCAGGTTAATATTTTACATATATATTTTGTTAAATATGTTTTCAAATTAGTAATTTTTGGCATGAAGAATAAGGATTAAAGGAAAGAGACACATAAGAGATAATTTTTATAAAGTGTTCATCAGATTTGGAAGAGTTATGTGTGTGTGTGTGTGTGTGTGTGTGTGTTTGTGTGTGTGTGTGTGTGTGTGTGTTTTGTTTTGTTCTTTTTTCTTCCTCTGGTTGGGGATAATATAATCCATAACGAGTCAAATGCAGTTGTCCTAGCTCTCTGGAAGAGGAGCTGTTTCCATCAAGGTTGTTCATCTCATAATGTTGTTGTTGATGTGTACATTATTCTCTTGGTTCTACTCCCTTTGCTCAGCATCAGATCCTGTAAGTCATTCCACACTTCTCTAGAGTCTGATCCCTTATGGTTTCTTATAGAGCAGAAGTATTGTATAGAATTCATGTATCATAACTTGTTTAACCATTTCCCAATTGATGGGCATGCCCTCAATTTTCAATTCTTTGCCACTACAAAAAGAGCTGCTGTGAATATTTTGGAACATATAGAACTTTTCCAATTTTTTATAATTTCTTCTGGATATATACCTAGAATTGGAATTGCTGGGTCAAAGGGTATGAACAGTTTTACTGATCTTTGGCCATAGCTCCATATTGTGCTTCAGAAAGGTAGGATCTATTCACAACTCCACCAGCAATGCATCAATGTCCCAATCCTCCCACAACCTCTCCAGCATTGATCATTTTCCTTTTTTCTCCTTTTGGCAAATCTGATAGGTATGAGAAGATACCTCATAATTGTTTTAATTTACATTTCTCTAATCAATAATGATTTGGAGTATTTTTTCATTTGAAAACTGTCTGTTCATATTTTTAGACCATTTATCAGTTGGGAAATAACTTGTGATCTTATAAATTTGATGCAATTCTCTATTTATTTTAGAAATGAGACCTTTATCAGAACTCCTGATTGTGAAGACTGTTTCCTAGCTTTCTTCTTTCCTTCTAATTTTTGCAGCATTTATTTTATTAGTGCAAAACCTTTTTTTAATTTAACACAGTAAAAATCATTCATTTTACAGTTTATAAGGTACTCTAATTCTTGTTTGGTGATAAATTTATTCCTTTTCCATAGATGAGATAGAGTATTTTTTAGTCTATCAATTTATCTATGGTATCCCTCTTTATGTTTGAATCCTGTACCCACTTTGACCTTATTTTTATATCAGGTGTGAGATGTGGTTCTATGCCTAGTTTTTGCCAACAATTTTTCCTTTTTCCCCAACAATTTTTTGTCAGATTTTGAGTTCTTATCCCAGAGTCTGATGTCCTTGGATTTGTTAAACAGAAGATTGCTGTAGTCATTTGCTGTAGTTTCTTTTGATCCTATCCAAAATCACTGATCAATTACTCTATTTCTTAAGCAATAACTAGCAATTTTGATGACTGCTGGTTTGTATTGCAGTTTTAGATATGGTAGAGCTAGAGAAACTTCCTTTACATTTTTTTTCAGTTCCCTTAATATTCTTACTCTTTTGTTGCTCCAGATGAATTTTGTTATATTTTTCCTAGCTTGCAAAAGTAGTTATTTGGTTGTTTGATTATCTGATAGACTCATGATAAAGATAGAAATGATGCTATCTGAATACAGACTGAGGCACACTTTTATCTCAATTTTTTTGAGGTTTCTCTTTCTTTGGGGAGGTGTGTTATGTTTACTTTTACAACATGATTATTATGGTAATGCTTTTCATGGTCACACATTTTTGAGTTACACTAAGTAACTTACTTTCTCAATAGTGGGAAGAAAGGAGAGAATTTGGAATTCAAGGTTTTGGAAGTAAATGTTGAAACTTGCCTTTTCATTTAGCTGGGGTAAAAAAAAGAAAAGAAAGAAAAAGAAAAAAAAGAAAAAAGTTTTTCAACATTCTTTTAGTTTAAACTTCAGGGTAGAATCCCCCACCTACTGCAGCAATCAGACCATGGTTGGCTAAGCAGACAATTATTATGACACCCTTTCTGGACTCCTTCTCAAAAGGCTGCTTAGATATCCTGGGAGCTGCCAAATCGATCTGTTGTTTCTAGAAAGGAGAGGACCCTATGATCTGTAGTAAATGTGTACAGGGTTATGGCTACAGCTCCCAGCTTCATCACTTGCCTGTTACCCCACAACTATGAGATAAAAATGGTGATGTCTTTTTATTTATGTGTAAATTAGATTTAAGAGAAGCAAAGCTGTGTGATGTCTTTTGCCTTAGTTTTTCATTCAAAGTCATCCAAAATCTAGTGGCAAGGCAGAGTCAATACAATTGATGATGGTTTGAGATTCAGTGAATAACCTTGGTGTCTTCAATGTCTAACCAGTCTCTAAGCACTGCACAGCACCTGTTTTATATGCCTTCCCTAAAAAATATATATCTTTACTTTTGTTCATTCTGCATTTTTGTAGCTAATGATTTGTTATAATAGAATGAACTGGAATTGCTTTTAGATGTCATTAGAATTAATTGCTCTCATTGGGGTGTAGGTTTGTTCAGGGTGTGAGGTACTTTTCAGGGCTGCTTTACACCTTTTATGTCTACCTGAGCCATCTCCAAGTAGCTACCTGCCTCCCAGCAGCTATATTTTGCATGAAAGCCACACCTTAATAAACCACTTCAGCAGATCAGGTAAACCAGGTTGAGGGCAACAACAGGGTCTCAAACTCACAGTGATTTGAGGGGTGTCTACCCCAAGAATGTAAACCATGTGAAGACATTCTAATAAGAGATGATGATACAAGTTTACCCTTAGAACCCTAATTTTATCAGGGGGTTAAAGAGGGGATCAAATAAGACTAAAGGTTTGGGATAAATTGGATTGAATTTGATATGGTCTGATAATCTTAAAAAAATAATATAATGGGGGAACAGATGAAAAATATGGAGATGTACTTATCTCATAGACCTATAGAGTACCAGTAGAAATCTCTACAAACAGAAAAGCAGTTTAGTGAATTGGCAACAGTAGAATATCATGTTCCTCTAAATTGGTCAAAAGAGGGCAAAATACATAAGCAGAGTTTGGGGGAGGAAAATACTGAGCCTAACTTAGGAAAAATAGGTTAAGAGCTGAAACAGTTAAGAAAATACAAAGAGAAAAAAGAGAGTAATAAGAGGAAGGAAGAGATTACAAGGAAAGAAAGAAAGAAGAAACATGTTTTGTACAGGAGGCTTTTTTTTGTTTTTTCAAGATTATGTTGCAGTGTGAGAGGGAGATAAAAATTATTTTTTGTTAATTTAAATAATTCTTAATTTTTAAAAATGACTGATAAAAGATGATATACACTCGTTTTGCTTAAGCAGTTTTCATTTTTTCCAAGAGAAGGTTTAATGTCATAGAGAGAGGAGGAAGAGGGTTATTGGAAAATTATTTCCCAAGAAAACAAATCATCAATAATATGTGAATTTCAAAATCAGTTATGAAAGAAGTACTAGAAGATCTGTTTCATTTAAAACCTGTATATTGTTCTTTGAGTCTATCCATTAATATTGTTAGAAAGATTTACTTTATATAGGTCTCATATCAAATTCTCTACTTATTTTCTCCTCAACTGATTTTTTTAATATTTTATGAGTCAGCTCTTATTTTTTTCCTTCTCCCTCTGCAATGTTTTGCATATGAACTTTACATGCAACCAGTGTTCCCCTTGGTAAAAGTGATTCCTGATTTTTTCACAAATCAGAGCTGCTTTATACCTTTTATATCCTCCTGAGACACCAATATTTCACATTGTTAAACTTCCCTAAGAAATCTATATCTTTAGTTTTGTTCATTCTGCATTTTTGTAGTTAATGACTTGTTCTAATAGAATGAACTGGAATTGTTTTTAGTCATACACCACAATCCTTATCTTAACTTTAAAACTTCTGTTATTAAAAAGAAAAGGGTGGAATTGTGAGAAATGTAGGGTGTTGGTCTTCACAGGGTGTGGAGGGAAGCCCTTAGGGAATCCATTACAAAGGGGGAATGGCCTGGCCAATCACAAGACTGGAAGAGTCTTCCTAATCCCATTCCAGGGATACCAAACCCCAATAGTCAAGAGTGACCTAGAGATCTTGACCTAATGCTACTGAGTTTGTGCAATTAGGTAATTGAATATTAACCCACATGCCCCCTGTGACAATTGGGGTTCTTTAGCATATCATGCATCAGATAATGTTGGGAGGGATCAAATTAGAGGTATGCCATGGAATGGATGGAACTCTTAGAATGTAACTCAAGCTCTGAGAGCCTATGAACATCCAAGAAGGAGGAGAAAGAGTTTCTGAAGAACATAAATTACCTGACTTGGAAGACTAATTCATGCTTCATGCCTAGGTGAAGTACCTGTACCTTGTAAGGTATATCTTGCAAGGTTCGTGAATAAAATGTACAATTTTCTCTCAAAAACTAAAATTTTAAACTTCGAAGCTTCATGAATTAGCATGAACTAAAATTTCATTATTGAATAGGAAAATCTCATGATTTTCTTCCATAAACTTAATAAAGAAAAAAGGAAGGGAGGGAGAGAGGGAGGGAGGGAAGGAAAGAGGGAGAGAAGAAGGAAGGGAGGAAGGACAGAAAAAATTACAAAGAAGGAAGGGGGAAAGAACCCGATGACAGAGTAAAGGCAGAGGACTCCCAAAACTCTCCCCAAATCAAATCAAATGCCTTTAATAGATACATTCTAAAGTGCCAGGATCCACAAAAAAAGACTAAGTAAAGCAATGCAGCCCCAGCTGCACATCCAGGAACAGAGTAGAGATCATCTGGGTCCATGACAGTGGTGGTGTTT
Source organism: Macrotis lagotis (assembly GCF_037893015.1). Classification (NCBI taxonomy): domain Eukaryota; kingdom Metazoa; phylum Chordata; class Mammalia; order Peramelemorphia; family Peramelidae; genus Macrotis; species Macrotis lagotis. The sequence goes on along the minus strand of NC_133662.1, from coordinate 124,672,929 downwards.
TCCAGACTTCTCAGACTAGGGATTGCCAAGAACAACTTGGAAGGTCAACAGCAAAATTGCTGCAACACAGAAAAATGACACACAATCCAACACAGGTCGCAGCTGTGTAGACCTGACCACATGGACCAAGATCAAGCCTCAGGGAGCCACTTCCAGAACTCTAATTCCACCAAAGGTAAGGGGTTTGGGGGAGACTGCAATGGTTTCTTTGCTATCCTTGTGATGAGATTCTTGTTTTGCCCACATTTAACTCTGGGTTGCTGTCTGGGACCTGAGTACCAGGAAGAGGAAGACAAACACAACATGGCACACTGTCTAAGTGGAAAAGGGTCTCTCCTCACAGCTCTAGGGGAGAGGAAGGTGTTTGTGGTCATCCCCAGGCCAGGGGAATAGTCATAACCTCTCATAAGTTCTTGGAGGAATTGAAAATTTGCAGGCCTTGGAGGAAGTTCTGAAAACAGCTGCAAAAACCCTCAGAAGTTTGGGAAATGAGTAAACAGAAGAAAAAAAAAATCTGAATATAGACAATTCATTTGGTTAGCTGAAAGATCAAAATACAAACTTTGAAGAAGAAAATAAAGTCAAAGCTTCTTCATTCAAAGTCACCAATAAAAATATGAATGGTCTTAGGCCACAGGAGAGTTCAAAGGATTTTGAAAACCAAGGAAGGGAGGGAGAGAAAAATTGGGGAGATAAATAAGAGCAATAAAGGAAAATCATGAAAACAGTGAGAAACTTGGTGAAGACAATACAAAAAAATAAGCAAGAAAATAACTGTTTAAAAACCAGACTGGGTCAAATAGAAAAAAGAGCAATGAGGAGAATACCTTAAAAAACAGAATTGGTCAAATGCAAAAGGCGATGCAAAAGTTCTCTGAAGAAAATAATTAATTGGGGCGGCTGGGTCACACAATGGATATAACACTGGCTCTGGAGTCAGGAGGACCTGAGTTCAAACCAGTCTCAGACACTTAATAATTAGCTAGCTGTGTGACCTTGGGCAAGCCACTTAACCCCATTTGCCTTGCAAAAACCTAAAAAAAACAAAATAAAATAATTAATTAAAATATTGAATGGTGCAAAGGGAAACTTATGACCTTATGAGAAATCAAAAAACAATAAAACAATACCAAAAGGATGAAAACAGGGAAGAAAATGTGCAGTATCTAATTGGAAAAACAACTGACATGGAAAATAGATATGAGAGATAATTTAAAAATTATTAAACTACCTGAAAGCCATGACCAAATTAACCTAGATGTGATTTTTCAAGAAATTATTAAAGAAAACTGCTCTGATATTCAAGAATCAAATGATAAAATAGAATTTGAAGGAATCTACCTATCATCTCCTGAAAGAGACCACAAAATGAAAACTGTCAGGAATATTATAGCCAAATTTCAGGACTCCAAAATGAAGGATAAAATATTGCAAACAATCAGAAAGAAGCAATTCAAATATTATGGAGCCACAGTCAGGATATCACACAATAACACAGGATAGCAGCTTCTACATTAAGGGATTATAGGACCTGGAATATGATATTCTAAAAGGCAAGAGAGCTGGAAGGATCAACTACCTACCAAAACTGAACATACATTTTCAGAGGAAAAGGTAGATATTCAATGAAGTAGGGAACTTTTAAACTTTCCTGATGAAATGACCAGCACTGAATAGAAAGTTTGATATACAAGGACAAGATGTAAATGAAGCATAAAATTGATAAATAGGAAAGGTAAATCATAACAGATTTAGTGATGTTGAACTGTTTATATTCTCACATGGAATGATGACATTAATAACTCATATGAACTTTCTCATTGATTAGGGAAGTCAGAAGGAGTATATCAAGACAAGGCACAAGTGGGAGTAGAATTTGTATGTATAATATATTAGGAAGATGGAGTTAATGGGTGAGAGAGGAATGTACAGGGAGAAATGGAAAGGAGAAGTAGTATGGGTTTAGTTTCACATAAAAGAGGCAAGAAAATATTTTTGTAGTGGAGTGAAAGAAGGGGAAAGTGAGGGGAGAGAACACCACTTTCATTAGAATTGGCTCAGAGATCAATTAACATACACATTGAATTGGGTATAAAAATTGATCTTACCCTAAAGGAAAGTAGTAGAGGAAGGGGATGGGAGAAAGGGGGTGGGGTGATAGAGTAATTGATAGAAAGAAGTGAAGGAAGGAATAGTCAGATACAAAAAACTTTTGAGGAGGGACAGGGTGAAAGGAGAGAGAATAGAATAAATGGGGGAGGAGAGAATAGGATTGAGGGAAATACAGCCAGCAATAGCAAATATGGGAAAAATTTTGAAACAAATCAAGATACCTCATTCCTCATACATAGAGAATTAAGTCAAATTTATTTTTAAAAAATGAGTCATGGAAAATGACAATGGGATGGAATCAAGATGGCAACATGAGAACAGTCTTTCCTCAGAGTTCTCTCAAGAATATGCCAAAAACCTTAAAATTATGACTCTAACTAAATTTTTGAGATACAGAACAAACAGAAAAATCCAGTGAGGCAATTCTCCAGCTCAGGGTAACCTGAAAAATCATGGGAAAACTCTGTTCCTCAGGGGTGGAGAGGGAGGCACCAGAGCCAGGATTATCTTGCCTGAGTGAAGAAGCTTCTGTCCTCCAGGAACAGCCAGCTGGACACCTAGATGTCTGGATTATAGGGAGCACTCCCAGCAGTAAAAGCAGTTTCCTGACCTGTCAACCCAGGGAACACAAAGCACAACTTGGAAGATCAACAAGGAAACTTCTGCCAGAGTGAATGGGAGCCAGTGTGACCCTCAGCGCATCTGCAGCCATCGGCTGTGGCCCTCATTGCAACCCAGATCCTAGGAAACAGAAGCAGGCACACAGAGCCATCCAGCAATTTCTCCCAGAGTGCTCAGCCCATGGAAGGTAAGGTGGGGTGCAGGGAGGATGGTGAGAATTCTCCTCTGGCCCTGGGACAGAATTCTTGTGCTTTGTCCATATTCAGGCCCTGGTTACAGTCTGGGGACCCCTATTGCTATCACAGACCAGAGCACAATCAGGAGAGCAGTCAGAGCCTCACATAAGACATTGAAAGAATTGAGGTCCTTTCAGGGGTGTCCTAATAATACTCAAAAGCTCAGATAACATCCCAAACAAGGCACAGGCTGGGAAATGAGAAAACAGAAAATAAAAAAGGAACCTGACCATAGACAATTGCTTTGTTCCCATGTAGGACCAAAACACACAATCAGAAGATGAAAAGGTTCCAGCTTCTGTATCTAAATCCTCCAAGAAATATATAAATTGGTCTCAGACTTATTCAGAGCTCAAAAACAGATTTTGAAAATCAAGTAAGGAATGTAGAGTAAAAATTGGGAAGATAAATGAGGGAGAAGCAGTAAAAACATGAAAACTAACTCAACAACTTAGTCAAGGAGATACAAAAAAATAAAAAAAAATACTGAAGAAAATAACATACAAAAAATAAATTTAGGTCAAATGAAAAAAAAAACAGTTCAAAAATTTGAGGAGAAAAATACCTTAAAAAGTAGAATTGGCCAGATGGAAAAAGAGATAAAGTTCTCAGAAGAAAATAAATCCTTGAAATGTAAAATGGAGCTAAAGGAAGCTGATAACTTTGCAAGGAATCAAGAAGCAATAAATCAATATGAAAAGAAGAAAACTAGAAGAAAACATGAAATATTTCACTGAAAACCAACAGATCTGGAAGACAGATCTAGAAGAGTCAATTTAAAGATTATTGGGCTACCTGAAATATATGATCAGGAAAAGAGCCTTGACTTCATTTTTAAAGGATTCCTACAGGAAAATTGTCCTGATATCCTAGAAGCAGAGGGCAAAATAGGAATTGAAAGAATCCATTGATTTCCTACTGAAAGACATCCAAAAGAATAACCCCCAGGAATGTTATAGCCAACTTCCAGAAAACCCAAGTCAAAGAGAAAATACTACAAGCAGCCAAAACAAAACAATTCAAATATTGTAGTGCTGCAGTCAGAATTACTCAGGACTTATCAGCATCCACCTTATGGCGTCATAGGGCTTGGAATATAGTATTCCAAAAGGCAAAAGAGCTTGAAATGCTCTAGAGAATCAACTGTCCAGCAAAAAATGAACATCCTCTTTTGGGAGACAGATGGACTTTCAAGGAAACTGGAATTTCAGATGTTCCTGTTGAAACCCTCATCGCAATCCAGAGCTGAGTAGAAGGTTTGATCTTCAAGTACAGGACTCAGGTGAAGCATAGAGAGTAGACAAGAAGGGTAAATTATGAGGGATTTAATGATGATGAACTGTATGTATTCCTGCATGGGAAAACAATACAGATAATACCAATATGAACCTTTTCATTTATTAGAGCAGATGGAAGGAGTTTTTATAGTTGAGACAAAGGAGGGAGCTGAATTTGAAGGTCTAATATATTATTTAAATGGAGTCAATGGGAGCAGGTAGATCATAGGAGAGAATAATCAGATATAATACATTTTTGTTTTTACTTTTTGCAAGGTGGTAGGATTGGATGATCTGTCCAGGACCACAGGGATTGGTGGGTCCTGAGTCTCTCAGATGGTATGTAGGCTTGGCGCCTCTTGGCCCAAGGGCTGGTGCTCTCTTTGCTGTGCCACTTGGCTGTTCCACAGCACACTTTTGATGAGGGACAGAGTGAAAGGGGAGAGAGAGTATAATAATTGGTAGTGGGAAGAAATGGATGGAGGTAATTACAATCAGCAATATCACCTGTGGAAGTAACTTCTCTGATGGGGTTATGATAAAAACTATCCACGACAGAGCTTCTGTTATCAGAACACTAACTGAAGCACATTTTTTTTCTCTTTCTTTCACTTTATTTCTCATGAATTTTTTTATTATTTTAGACTGGGGGGGATTATGCTTATTCTTACAACAAGAAATCTATAAATGATGAATGTAAATTTAAAAAATGGATCATTCACCAATTGATAAATGATATGAATAGTTTTCAGAAGAAGTAATCAATGCAATCTATTTAAATCATTTTTGACAGAAGAAATGCAGGTTGAAACAACTCTGTGGTATGACCTTATACCTATTGGATTGACTAATGTGACAGAAAGAGAAAATGACAAATATTGAAGGGGATGTAGCGAAATCAAGACATTGGGGCACTATTGGAGGAGTTTTGAAAGTTTTCAACAATTCTGTAGAGCAGTTTGGAACTATACCCAAAAGGCTATAAAAAACCTTGCCTTCCTTTTGGCCTAGCAGTGCTGCTGCTAGGTCTGTATTCCAGAAAAGATGAAATACAAAAAGAAAAGTACCTATATGTATAGGAATATTTATAGCAGCTCTTTTCTGGAAGCAGGGAACTTAAGATTAAGGTGATATCCATCTGCTGGGGAAGAATTGAACAAATAGTGACATGTGATTGACAGGAAATGAGGTTCCACTTTGGGATATGATGAATGGGATGCTCTCAGTAAAAAAAATAAAGAAAATTAAAAACCTCATATGAGCAGCTGAAATGGGGAATTTACTGTATACAAAGCAACAGCATTATTGAAGGATTATCAACTGAATTATCTCCCTTTTCTCAGCAATGCTGTGATCCAAGAGAACTCTGAAGGATTTATGATAAAGCTATCCATCCCAAACAGAGTTGATTGTGTCTGAATACAGATTGAAAAATACTCATTTTTCTATTTTAAAAAAGTAATGAATAATCAATGGAGGGAGAGATGGTTTCCATCTGCAAGTTGCTCCATAGAAAAATACACCCTTCCAAGAATGAGCTGATCATGTGAAATGTATTCATTGCTGTATAAATCTAGCCTTAGATACTCAATAGCTTTCCAACTTTCTCACTCTCCTCTTCCCTTTGATCAGAGGACTGTTTTTCATGGCAATAAATTTCACTAAAGCTTTCTTTTCAAGAGAGAAGAATTTGAGCTTTCCAACTCAGTACACTTTCTGTCTGTAAAACTGTTTGGATTGTATTGCACAGAACAAGATAATCTCAAGACATGATCATCCACAAACCCTCATGAGTAATAGATTCAAAGGCCTTGGTCAGAACATTGTATACAGAAATGCTTTTGGCATTTCTCCTGTTTCTGTGAGGCAGTAAAATAAAGGCACACCAACTCTTGATTAGATGACCATCTACCCAATGTAAGATTAGTCTATAAGGACATTGCCAAGAATCTTCCTAACAATGATTAAGAAAGATAACCCCTATGATTGCTTCTATAGGAGAATCTATTTATGTTTTCTTTTATACAAATGAACAGTGAAGATACCTTAATCTCCAGTGGAGTGGGACAGGGGTGGAACCTCCTCTTGACATATAACTTGGAAGATTTCAGTAGTTTTTCTATGAATGGAATCACTTATTACATAAATTCCTTTTGAAATGCAATCAGCACTGGGCACTTCGGCATATGATAGAAGCCTAATGACATTCAAAACTTCATCTATTGAAAGTTAAGCTAAAGAGGGATTGACAGCAACATTCAGTATATCATTAGAGGCTTCAGCATTGACTGATGATGATCTGTTGAGAACAATAGTAATCAATGAGCTTCAGCATTGAGTAATTGAAATAGCCCATATATCTGACCCACAAAGCATTCAAATGATCTATAGAGGCACTTCGTATTATTATTATCAATTTAAAAGTCAATTTAATTTGCCTTTTTATTGAACCAATAAGCAGTCTCTCTAAGCTTCCCTTGCAATTTACTTTTTTCTTTTTATATTTATTTCTTTTTATTTTGTACAAATGATTTTTTATAAATTTCTAAAATATTCTTGTTTAAGAGTAAACATAATACCCCCTTCCCCAAAAAAATATAGACCCTCATGAGCAATAAAGGAAAGAGGAAAAAATTAAATTTAATATTAAAAAATAATAATAGTGGAAGCTAGGTGGAGCAGTGGATGGAGCACCAGCCCTGGAGCCAGGAGCACCTGAGCTCAAATTTGTCCCCAGACACCCAAAAATCACCAAGTTGTGTGACCCTGGGCAAGCCACCCCAACCCCATTGCCCTGCAAAACCAAAAAAGAAAGCAAAATAAAATAAAATAAAGTAGAATAAAACATAATAATAATAATAATAATAATAATAATAATAATAATAATAGGGGTAGCTAGATGGTGCAGTGGACAGAGCACCGGCCTTGGGATCAGGAGCACCCAGTTCAAATCCAGCTTCAGACACCCAACAATCACCCAGCCATGTGGCCCTGGACCCATTAGCTCCTCAAACCCCCTCCCCCCCAAAAATGATTATGATGATGATGATGAAAATAATAATAACAATAATAAAAATAATAATAAATAATAATAATAATAATAATAATAATTCTGTATTTCAGCACCATCACCTGTGTCTCAGGTGGATCATATTCATTATAAAAACTCCATCACAAAACCTACTTCCATATTTTTCTACTGTTGCCATTGCTGATTGCAACTCCCTCCATTTGTACTTCCCCACTACCATATGCTATATTTTCTCTCTCCTTTCACTCTGTCCCTCTTCTTAAATGTGCTGTAGGTTAGCTGAGTGGCACAGCAGACTGATCACCAGCCAAGAGTCACGGAGCCCACATAGCACCCCTAAAGCCCAGTAACCACCTGGCCCTGTGGTCCCAGATAGGCCATCCAATCCCAGTCCCTTGCAAGAAGTAAAAAAAGAAAATGTGTTATATCTGGCCACTCTCCCCCATGGTTCACCCTCTCTTCCATCACTCACATTCCCCCCTTCCCCCATCCCCCTTCTCTCCCTCTTACTCTAGATGTCTATACCCCATTGAGTATATATGTTGTTTCCTCTCTGAGCTACTTCTGATGAGAGCAAAGGTTCCCTCATTACCCTCTTGCCTTCCCCCCTTCCACATCATTGCAATAGCTCATAGTAATAAAAAAATCTTATTATATGAAATAGCTTAGCCTATTCCACCTCTCCTTTCTCTCATTCCCATTACATTTCCCTTTTAGCCATTGACTCCATTTTTACAATATATATCTTCAAATTCGGCTTTCTCCTTTGCTTCATCTATAAAAGATCCTTCTACCTGCTCTATTAAATGAGAAGTTTCTTATGAATATTATCAGTATCATTTTTCTATGCAGGAATACATGTAGTTCATCATCATTAAGTCCCTCATATTTTACCCTTCTCTTCCCCTCTCTATGCTTCACCTGAGTCTTGTATTTGAAGATTAAACTTTCTGTTCAGCTATGGCCATTTTAACAGGAACATTTGAAATTCTCCCAGTTCATTGAAAGTCCATCTTTTTCCCTGTAAAAGGACATTCAGTTTTGTTGTGTAGTTGATTCTCAGTTGAATTTTGAGCTCCTTTGCCTTCCAGTATATTATATTACAAGCCCTATGAGCCTTTAATGTAGTTGCTGCTAAGTCCTGTGTGATCCTGACTGCAGCTCCACGATATCTGCATTGTGTCCTTCTGGGGAAGATTGGTGGATTCTCTCAATTTCTATTTTGCTCTCTGCTTCTAGCGTATCTGGGCAATTTTCCTGTAGGAATTCTTTAAAAATGAGGTCAAGGCTCTTTCCCTCATCATGACTTTAAGGTATACCAATAATTTTTACATTATCTTTCCTGAATCTGTTTTCCAGATCAACTGATTTTTCAACGAGATGTTTCACATTTTCTTCTAATTTTTCATTCTTTTGATTTTGAAGCATTGTGTCTTGATTTCTTGTAAAATCAGCAGCCTCCCTCAGAGAGTGTTCTTATTTCTTTTTCCATCTGATCAATTCTGCTTTTTAAAGTATTCTTCTCCTCAATAACTTTTTGAACTGTTTTATCCATTTGACCTATGTTGATTTTTAATATGTTATTTTCTTCAGCATTTTTTTGGATCTCCTTGACTAAGCTGCTGACTTCTTTTCCATGTTTTTCCTGCATCTCTCTCATTTCTTTTCCCAATTTTTCTTCTATCTCCCTCACTTAATTTTCAAAATCTTTTTTGAGCTCTGTCATAGCCTGAGCCCAATTTCCATTTTTCTTGTAGTCTTTAGATGCAAGAACTTCTACTTCCTCATCTTCAGATTGAATATTTTGATCTTCTTGGGATCACAAACAATGTATTTCTTAATGGTATTACTCTTTTTTCACTGTTTACTCATTTCCCCAGCTGGTTCCCAGTTTTGGGGTGCTTTATGAGCTTTTTAGTATTATTGGGACATCCCCCCGACAAGGATCTCAGTGTGTGAAGCTCTGTCTTCCCTCCTGGTCTGTTAATGACCATAAGTGCACCCCTCTGCCATGGGGCTGAGGTTGGGGAGGCCCTGCTTTTCTATGGGGCCCTAGACTGTGTTCAGGATCTGAATGTGGTCAGAGTCCCAGAGTCTTGTTCCAGGCACAGAGGACAGACCTTGGAAGTCACTCTCCACTCCCCTAAATTAGGTATGCTGAGCACTCAAGGCTAAGTTTCCTGGGGGCTCCTGCTTACCAGCTCTGCCTGCTTCCCATTCCTGGATCTGGGCTGCCACAGGCAAGCTGGTCACTCAGTGATCTGAAGGCTGGGCTTCACGCATTTACTCTGGCAGAGACCCTCCCCCTAATCTTCCAAGTTGTTCCTTGGTGCTCCCCATGGTTTAGGTCAGGAAACTGCCCTGCTGCAGCTCCCAGGAACGCTGGGTCTGCCTCCAGGAAGCTGAAATTCCTCTACTCTAGCAGGTCACCCCTTTAATCCCATGGAGTGGAGCCTTTCCATGGTGTCTCACTATATTTTAGAGTCATTATTTTATGAGTTTTGAAATATTATAATGAGAGAACACCTAAGAGAGGCTCTTCTCTTCTCCTGTCATCATCTTGGCTCTGCCCCTTCCAATTTACTTTTTTAAAAATTTTAATCTTGGCTCTGCCCCTTCCAATTTACTTTTTTAAAAATTTTAATCTTGGCTCTGCCCCTTCCAATTTACTTTTGATGGAGTTGGCATTGCTTTCTTAGATACAGATGTACAGTTATGCTGGCAACCCTTGTGGAATTCTTGTAGCTTCTGCATTTCCCCATCATTTTCAATATACCAGTCCTGATGTTTGCAAGTATTTTGATCCTAGTGAATAGATGCAGTGTTGCATACTAAATCTCTTAAAGCTGCCTATTTTTTTCCTCCCCCATTGTAACCAAACATGTGTTGCCTCAGTTCACCCTCCAAGTCATACAAACTGTCCATACAGGGAGAAGAACTTTCATCTGTTGACATCAAGTCTTCTGATAATTATTTTTCCTTTGGGCTTCCACTCTTATTGGATGAGTGTTTAAAGTGGAGAGGATGAGTCTATGATCAACCTTTCACTCTATGCCACACAGTGGCATCATCATTTTCAGATTCTATTTATCTCTTCTTCTTACAATGACATATTCTATTAAATACCAATGTTTATTTTAAGGTGCACACAAAAAGTTTATTTAAGTAAATGGAAGATATACTTGTGAAGAAAAGTTCATGATACACACAAATATTCTGTAGTAAATGTGGTAAGTAAGCAGTAAGAATGCTGCTATTGCTTTTTCCTACTCCACTCTTCCCAAAGACTCCCTACAATGTCTTATAATCTGTGATTACCCTGGCATTACACTTGTCTTTTTTGGCATATTAATGATGAAGGTCTCTAGGTCTTCATAATTTTTTTTTCTTTAGTTCTCATTAGGATTTGTCATGGTTGGAGCATATATTCCATAACAAGCATAAGTGGCATGAGTGTCATTCATTCACTTTGTTGACTTGATTGAATTTGATTGTGAAAAATACACCAGTTTCACAACTTTCTCATCATAGCAGCCACTTTCTAAAAACATGTAACTAACTTTTACTTTAGTAAACTGATCTTCATTTGTCAGCTTTGTTTCACTCAGGGATATGACCTATTGAGTTTTCTCTCAATAAAAGCTGTTTGCCTTCCAAATGTGCTGATTTCATATTGGTCATAGGCTTGCACACATTCAATGAACTGATGATAAATGTAATTATCTTTGCAAAAATTTTTGCACTTTTTTGTATTTTGAATATAATATTAAGCAACCCATGGTTAGGTTAGATGGAGCAGAAAAATTTTAGAGCACCTTTGCTAGCTTTTTCCTTATAACAGCAGTGTGATTCTTAAAAGTAAAACTGTCTACATACCTAAGAGGCTGGTGAATCCCATTTCTGCTTTGTCCATGGAGAAGACAACCCTATGCTATGTGTCCAGATTGTGGCTACAATTCTCAGTGGATCTGCACTTATTATTTAATCACTTACATGTCACCACATGACTTTGAGTAGGAGTAAAATTATAAATTGATAAAATAGTGAATATTAAAATGACAAAATTATAGGGATGATATATTTTGATCCACACAAAAATTTGATTTAAGTGAAGCAAAATTGTACTTAGTTGTCATTCTTACTCTCTCTTTCAGAATCACTGAAGTCCAGGGACAACACAAAAGTCAACATGACTGACAAGGACCCAGAAAACAGTAGATGAACTTGTGTTTTCTTAGTAAGACCAAAATTAGCACAAGAAGCAGAGAATTGATCAATGTTTTGATGCATTCAGAGGTTTCAATGAGTGCACAATCATCTGCAAACAGAAAATCATGCACCAATACTCCCTCCACTCTGGTTTTAGCTTGTGGCCTTTTCAGGTTGAAGAATTTATCAACAGTATGGTAGCTGACCTTGATGCTGGTTCATCCTCAGTGAAAGTGGTTGATAACATGACTTAAAACATCATTCTTGAAATCATAAAAGCAAGAACACAACTTAGGAATATAAAGATTTATGAATGGTAACTGGGAAATCTCAAGAGCATCATCCACTGTCCATAATTTGGGGAAACACACCATCATGCAATTGACATACAACAATAATTTTGACATAATTTTCTGTAAATCCTAATGACTGACGATGTCAAGAACCTTGGTCAGATCTATAAATTTTGTATACAGACAGACCTCTGTTCTGTTCCTGGCATTTTTCCTGGAGTTATTGGGCAGCAAACATCATATTGACTGCTCTTCGTCCTTTCCTGAAAAAACACTGACTCTTAGAGAAGTGACCATCTTTCAGGTGAAGGATCAGTCTATTAGGAAGGACCTAGCAAGAATCTTACCAGAAAGGCCTAAGAGAGAAAGACCCTTGTGATTGTCACAGAACATTACATTTAAATAGATGGACAATGTGGGCAGCTAGGTAGCTCAGTGAATAGACCACTGGCTGGCCCTGGAGACAAGAGGACCTGAATTCAAATCAGGCCTCAGACACTTAATTATTACCTAGCTGTGTGACCTTGGCCAGGTCACTTAATCCCATGGCCTTGAAATAACAGAGAGAGAGAGAGAGAGAGAGAGAGAGAGAGAGAGAGAGAGAGAGAGAGAGAACAAGCAGTGGAAGCATTCTTGAATTTTGGAGGAGATAAGAGGAGATAACCTCTTCATGCCATATAACCTGGAAAATTGCAGTCAACTTCTGATTTAGCAATGTACCTTCCCCACCCTGGATATCTCACCTGGAATAGAAAAAGCACTAGATGATTTGCTACTTCGCTACTTGAATGGAAACTAATGGCATTCAAAGCCTTTTCTTCAGTTGGACAGACTGACTTCAACTTGAGGAAAACAGTCAATGGCTTCTACATTGATAGATGACAGTCTGCTAAGAACACTATAGAAGTGCTCATTCAATCTCTCTAGGACCATTTCACTATCACTAACATTATGGCTCCATCAGCACTGAATAGTTGAGATGTGCATTTGGTATTTGACCCATAAATAACCTTCCAGGCATCATAAAAGCACTTTGGATTGTTACTATCTGCATAAAACTGAATTTCATCTGCTTTCTTACTTCCTTGTTGATCTGGTCATGGTTGGATAACCAGACAACCTTCTTTTTGGGGGAGGGCAAGGTTTTGAGTTCTCTCTCTCTCTCTCTCCCCCTTCCCTCTCCACCCCCCCCCCCGAATGAAAGCAATCTGACAAACGATCTTCATTTTATCCATGCTAAGCAGATGTTGTAGCCCCTGACTAACAGGAGTATTATTTTGGCTCAGGAGAGAAATGAAACATGTACACTCAGGTGGGGATGCTAGCAGGACAACTAGCCCAGCCATTTTTTTCACAGTATCAGACAGTTCTATTTATATCAGAAAATCACAAAATTAGCATTAAGATAAAATAAAGACATTTCCCAAGCTTTAGGATGTAACCTAGGAGGATGTAGCCTAGGTCAAGAAGTTCAGGTACTGGACTATCATCAAGAGAGGTCATTTGGTGATGCAATTTGTGTTACCACAGCAGAATAGCTTAAGAGCCTTCAGCTCAAGAGTTACCTAAGCCTGGGCTTTAGTCATAAACTGACCTTTCACCCAGACTTACCCGGGAAGATCTACAACAAATATATTTATATTGCTCATGTTGTGAGATCTAAATGAAAGAACAAAAATATTAGAAAGAGGAAAAAAATGACATAATATATGACAACTTTTAAAAATTGAAGATAATAAGCATTGGTCTTCATATAAACTTCACAGTTCTTTCTTTGTATATGGGTGGTATTTTCCATCACAAGTCCTTTAAAATTGTCTTTTATTATTGCACTGCTCAAAGAAGACAATTTTTAGGGCACTTTTTTTGGTCCTATCAGTACACCAGGAGGTGAGCAGTGTGATCCTTAAGGTTGTTCATTCACTGTTGGGGGTGGCACCTGCAGAATCACACTGCTGTCAGTGGGGAAACATGCTCATGACCTGTGTTTCCAGTGTGCAGGGTTGTGACTACAGCTCCCAGTGTATCTGCAACCTCCTGCTTTGACTTTTGTCTGTTGCCACAGGATTTTGAGATAAGAATGGTAAAATGGTATGGGTGATATCATATCTTTGTGTAAATCTTTATATTCCTAGCATTTACTACAGTTCCTTGAACCTAGTATATTTGTTAATAAATGTTTTTAAAATTGAATTCTGCTGTGGCTATTTTGATAGTTTCCTTTGGGAAAATAGTATCTCCTACATATCAAAGATTATATATACTTAGTGGCTAGCATAAGACTTTCCTTAGTAATGTTTCATTAGTAGTTATTAAATGTATATAATGGTTATAAAACATGGAGCAAAAACACATGAATTATATTTCCACATTTTATTGTCATTACAAAAATAATTTCTCATTGAATTAGCCACAGACCAGATATACTTCTAATTTCTTAAAAAAGTGATAGGTATTTTTCCTATGTAGCAGTCATTTAAAAATACAACCCTTAAATTATGGATTACTGTTCTAGGAAGAATCTAGAAGTCCACATTTTTGGTGATTCATTTTCTTAGGGAAGAATTTTTTTATGAACACATTATAGAAATTTGATGCTTAACAAATGTTTGAATAATAAATATAATTAATAATTAAAGTGTTTCTGCTGTTTTAGATTAAGATGAGGAACATACAGATATATCAGTTAATTCAATAAACATTTATTAGTCATTTTTCTGCAAGGATTACTTATTCTAAGTTATGGAGATACAAAGAAAAAGCAAAAATAGTCTCTACCTTCAAAGGACTTGCATTCTAATAATGGATTAAATTGGTATATAAATGGATAACTATAAGATTCTTGAGTAGAAACAAAACAACATTAGAAAGAATGGTATTTTCAGTGATCCAAAGTAGATGTGCATGTACTAATCTAGTCAAGTTATTCTACTGGTATTGGAGAAATATGTAAACAGGAGTAATGAATGAGTTAAACTATTCAAGTCATATAGCCACATAAGTTTTGATTATTTTCTTTTTTTGCAGTATGAAAAATGATTTTTACTAGTACTTTGTTCTTTAATTCAAAGTGACATAGCTATTTTGAATAAATATTAGAAATAAAGGTGGAAATAGAGTCACTCATTTGCTTCTATTTTAAGAAAGAAGAGGACAGGAGAGAAAGATAAAGTTAGTCTGTTAATTAAATAGAGAGGAAAATTCTACAACTAAAATTCATGATGCATTTCAATTCCAAATTGCCAACTACAGCAAATCAAAAGACAATAAGAGATTGGAAGAGGAAAATCATTGCTTTTTGTTGTGTTTAAGGAAGGCTTCATGAAGAAGGAAACAATTGGGCAGAGCTTTGCCTTCTTGGATTTTCTGCTTTGTTGGAGACTTGAAAATTCTGTCCTGTGGTTAAGTCTATGTGCTCAATAGAACTTCTATTATAAGTGAGTTATCCTAAAAGTGGCAAACTTCCAAGTTAACTTTTAACTGTTTATAATATAGAATATAATTATTTACTTGCAGAGGAAGGAAAAAGCTATAAAAGAATAATTGGTAAGTGAGGCAAATTCACATATTTGGACTGCATATAGATACCTAGACTGTGGACCGTTTACTAATTTTCCTCAATTGGATGTTCATTCATATACCCCCTAAGTCCAGAATCTTTACTGTTTCCCTCTTAAAACTTTTAGGAACTAGACTTATTCTCATAGACATCTTCCTCATTTCAATTTTCTTCTGAATTTTCTTCTTGAACAACAACAAAATCTAGCAGTATATGCCCATTAGTAATTTATTCATATACATTATTAATATATGCTAAAGAAAACATACTTTATTAAATTTAAATATTATATATTCAAGAAGTTTGCTGTTATTTTATAATTATATGGCTAACACTTAACATGCTGTTTTTTTCACAAATCCTTTACAGAAAGTTTAGTACACTTCCATTATCTGATCTATCATTATCATCTATGGAAATGCAATGAGAAAACAAAATTTCAAATATAGAAAATATTAATGGGTAGGGACAGCAATAAAGTATGCTTTTAATTCATAATAATTATAAAGTTTTTTATTCTATACAAAACAGTGTGCAAAGAAAAAGGGGAGAGATTTGTTATTTCCATCCAACTAAGAGCATGTGGTCAGGACTAACAAAGTAAACTTTAATAGCACATAAATGTAAAGTCTTGCTCTTAGCTTGAAGAAGTCAAGTGGATAAATATATATTTTGGAGATAAAGAACTTAATTGTAGTCTATATATACCAGAATTATGGATTTTAGATTACAATAAACTCATTGTAACTGATGAAAAAGAATGCCAATGTCATCTTAGACTGGATGAAAAATAGTGTCATCTATCATATTTTAACTAAAATTTTGCATTTAATTTTAAGTGTTGCATTGTCAAGATAGTGTATGGCTAGGAAAGGAAAGCAGTTTTCCAAAGGGACATAAAATCCTGTTGTATAATTATATGATGGAGGAGTGAAAATGATCAACCTGGAGAAGGGAAGATTTGGGAGAGAACATGATTTCTGTATTTAGCTATTTGTAGGTATTTTATGTAGAAAAGACATATTACACATAATTGAAAAATTAAAAGAAGGACAAAAAATTTTCCTTTTTCTAGAGGGAAAGAGATTTTGGCTAAATATAAGCATGAACTTTCAAATAATTAAAATTGTCTGAAGATGAATTATACTTTCTTAGAAGGTAGTGACTTCCCAATCACTGAATTATTCAAAATGAAGCTGCATATCTACTGCTCAAGGATGTTGCAAAAATCAAACAATATTTATTATATACTCAGCATATTCAGGCATTGTGCTAAATATTGGGAATACAAGGACAAAAGTGAAATAAACCTCTGTCCTCAAAGAGTTTATGTTCTATAGTAGGTGATCAAATACTTACATGTTTATGCTAAATAACTACACATAAACGATGTCAAATGAAATAAAAATTAATTACAGGACAGGGGCAATTAAGGAAAGAAGTCATCAGGAAAAGTTTCAAATTATATGTAGAATGTGACCATAGCTTTTAAGAAAATTAGGGATTTTAAGAGTTGGATCTGAGGAGTAAATCAATTACACTCATGGGAGAAAACCTGTGAAAATGTTTAGAGATAAGGTATGTCATGTGTGTGGATAATATCAGTTGGTTTAGATGAATCAGAGAGTGTGAAGGAGAAAACTATACAATATGAAATGACAAACAGTAGAATTTGCACTTAATCCTAGAGGTAATAGAGAGCTACATAAGTTTATTGAGCAGGATGATGAGATGAGAGGATTCATATATAAGGCAGAAAATTCTATTATATAACTTCAAAGCTATCTTATATTTCTAAAACTCTAGTCTTTTCAGTCACTGAAAGAGATTGATTTCTTTTAGACACTTGGCAGTGGTTAACTCTGTTTATGACCTTGGAACAATATCCTTCTGGGTTTTCAGGGAATTTACCAATTAAATTTCTATTCCTTGTAATTTGTTATTTTATCTCTACCCTTGACTGAAACTTCTCGCATTAAAAGTACAAAGAATGTTTTATTTGCTAATTCCAACTACTTTTTTTGACCTAACATTCTTATGGATAGATATGCACACCATCACAGATCATTCCCCTAATTGTTCTCCTGCAGCTTACCTGACACCTCTCTATTGGTTCTCCTCCTAGCTACCTGACTATTCTTTTTCAATCTTCTTTTTTTTCTCTAATGATAATGATACCAACAAGAGCAATAATGATTATAATTAGCATCCAAACCATGATGAAGGAAGAGGAAAGTTAATCAGGATGAAATACAACTTAACTTAATGATAGATAGGACTTTTATGGATCTCTAGTAGAAACCTTAAAAGACTGGCAAATTAGACTCTAGAAATGCTACTGAACAAATAGTATTCTGGTCAATTTGAGAAATATTCAAATAGTTGAAGAAATAGAGCAAATGGAATAGAGTTACAAGCTAAACCTACTTGCTAGTATATATAATGATGACTAATAACTTATCAAACCATAAGAGAGAGTGACATGGATTAAAGCCTTGCATATTCAATACAGGATCACAAGAAGATTGTAAATAAATATCAAAAACTGATTTCTTTAATTCTAATACATACAACTTGATACTACTAATCTGTGTATTCTAATTGATTATGATATTAATAATAATAATCTTTAAATAAAAGCTAAATGAAATAAAAAGTGACAAAAGTTGAAAGAGAGAGAGTTTTAAGAATTTGAGGTCACTGAAAATCTTCACTTAATAATAGCTAAAGAAATTATTACTAATTTTTTAAAATATGTGAAAAAATACCACCAATTCCTGAAAATGATCTGGAAAAAGAAATGGACATTTGAGAATGGATTTCTGAAAAATCTCTTTTTGGATAAATATAGATAATTTGTGAAATTATACAAAAACAGAAATTTAAAAAGGCTATTATTTATTCTCTCCATCATGAAAACATTTCTCAAAATATTTGGCAGAGTATAAAACATTCCAAAGCTTGAATATAGCATTTTATATGGCAACCTTGTGACATTAATAAATGTGATAAAAAGTGGAACTATCAAGGAAAGATAACAAATACTATCATGACAAAACTCATTAGAAAAAAATATTCACATGGATAATCTTTGGAAGATCATATCAATCCTTAGAGTATAGCAAAACTTTAATGTGAAATAGCATAACTCCCAATTAAAGACAACCTAAATGAAATTGGCAGAAAGGAATCTGGAAAATAAAAGTATTTCAGAAATTCTAGATTTCCTTAATAATTGAATAGAACATTCAAAATTTTAAAGCAATACCAGGAGGAAAAGTAGCCTAAAGAACAAAATAGTGGATAGAGCACAGGCCCTGGAGTCAGGAGTACCTGAGTTCAAATTCGGCCTCAGACACTTAATAATTGCCTAGCTGTGTGACCTTGGGCAAGTCACTTCAACCCTATTGCCTTGCAAAAAACTAAAAAATAATGATAATTACCTAGTTTGGGCAAGTTATTTAACCCCATTGCCTTGCAACCCCCCCCCCCCAAAAGGACAAAATAAATAATTCAACATCAATCAAAATTTTTACTAGAGAGACTGAAGAAGCAAAGAAATTAGAAAAGAGAGCTCATAAAGAAGTATGCACAAAACGATTTCTGGTCATATATATAACAAAACACTCAATACAATGAAAATCAAATTGTATCAAATGAAAACCAAAACTTATACATTATATTTATTGTGGTCAGAATAGTTGTATCAAAGTAGAACTATGTATGACTTCCAAAGAAAAGAGAAAGACAAATGAACAAATCTTTCTTGCCTTTTACCCTCCTCAAATAGTCATGTATGTATTTATATGTTTAAATTTTTATCTCTGAAATCTACAATTGTTTTTAATTCTGTCTTTACATCACCAATGGCTAGCATAGTTCCTAACACCAAACTTATTTTGTAGCAGATCTATGCTTCCATTGGAATTAGGAATCCATGATGAGGGAGTTTATTCTGTTTATTAAGATCATCATAATATTTGAATGTTGGTTTTGAAAGTGTTGCCTGAGCCTTTGAGACATTATAGTGTTTTCTCAGGCTTGTGTATCCAGTATATTCGAGTGATGAGATTTGAACAATGGTTTCCTGACTTAGGGATTCACTCTGGAACCTCTATGCCCCTCTGCCTCTCACAGTACTAAGTGTGTAATAAATTCTCACATCAGATTGAAATGAATTGGATTTTCTGCCAAGGATTAGCTTCAGTTATCAAAACAATATGTTTAGAAGAGGGAAAATAAGATCAAGCTAATTGTTTAAAATTAAAGACAGAGAAAAGTTGATTAATTGATAAATTTCTTGACTTTTCTAAAGAATGTTTAATATCACATAAACCTAGACTAAGACATTGGGGGTAATGACAATTATCCCCCCAAAACTACAAACCAGGAATTCCCACTAGAGCTACAAACTCCAACTTCTTGACAGTTTTAGCTCTGTCCTCATCCCTGATAATAAGTAATGTGTCACAATGCTAAAGGATTAGAGGCTTTCATTGATGCACTTAGAGGTTTGAAAGGGGAACATTATAACATCATAGGACAAGGTTAAAATTCTCCAAAAGTAAGTGATGAATGGTGTACTGTTGATTTTAGGCTACAAGATTAATGTGCAATTGTTTAATAATCCATTCTCTCATTTATATCATAGGGATTTACTTTTAGATAAAGGAAGACAAGCCGAGGTTATTGCAAACACTGCAAATAGTGATTCACTGATCATTGTTGCCAAGTCAATTTTAAGTTTTTAAACCTTCCAATTAAAATAATCTATATTTTTCTGAAATTTAAATGAGTTGCAAAGAAAAATGTCATAAGCATTAAAATGAAAACAAACATCTTATAAATAGTTTAGGGTTTCATTTATTTTAATTTAATCAGGGTTACCTATAACTTGACTTTTGATATAAAAACAATATTGTTTTCTCTAAAACAATTATGTAAATCTCATAAATAAGATTAAAGAAAAATGCAGGTGGCAAATAATTTATTCATCTGTATGATAATACAGTTAGAAGTATGAAATGGAAAAGCAGTACATTTGTAATGAGAATATTGTGCAAATCTTGACACCAAAATTTACTAACATTATGACTTTGGACAAATTGCTTAACATCCCTGAGTCTTAGTTTTTTCATTAGTAAAATGAGAAATTTGATTGACATATGACTTCTGAGATACATTTTACTTCTTTTTTTTTTAGGTTTTTGCAAGGCAAATGGGATTAAGTGGCTTGCCCAAGGCCACACAGTTAGGTAATTATTAAGTGTCTGAGACAGGATTTGAACCCAAGTACTCCTGAGTCCAGGGCCGGTGCTTTATCCACTGCGCCACCTAGCCACCCCGATACATTTTACTTCCAAACCTATCTGTAAGTCATAGCCATATTATCCCATATCATCTCTAGTTTTTCTTTTTAAGTTCTATAAAATTTTCCCAACTTAATGATTATATTTTTTGAGTGACTATGGGAATAAGGAACTGAGACTGGAAGAAAAACTGAATCTCAAACTGATCTAAGAATTGTTTCTTGACAATGTTCAAAAATAGAGACTATCTTTACAGAAAATTAAATATATTTTTATACACTAAGACTAGATCTTCAGAATTCTTTGTAATAATGGAAACATTTCATGAAATGTATGATTCTAATAAATAGAATGATATGTTTATTTTCTACTTCCCAAATCATATAGCAAATTCCATGATGGTAGGAATCGGGAAAAAGTCTCCCATTCCACTCATCCAGAGCACCTAAGACAGATAAACTTGGCATTCTCCTTTCACTTATATGTTAAAATGATTTAGGAATTTCTAAAGTTCTTAGGAGGAAGAAAACTCAAGTCATGAGCATAAGCAATAAAAGAAAGGAGGAGATACTAATGGTAGGAGGAATTGTGCATTGCAGACAAAGTAAGAGTTCAGATATCTGAGCTAAAAACATGTTTTAAATATTCTTGTACATGTGGATCTTTTCCCCCTTTCTTGTGATCTCTTTGGGATGCAGACTTAGCAGTAGTATTGCAGGACCAAAACTGGATCAGTTCACAATTTCATCTGCAATGCATTAGTATCCCAGTTTTCCCACAGGCCTTCAAATATTTATCATTTCCCTTTTTTATTATATTTTCCAGTCTGATAGGTATAAGGTGGTATCTCAGAGTTGTTTTGATTTGCATTCCTAAATAACGAAATTTAACATGGTATATAAACATTTTTTTTTTATGTTTTTGCAAGGCAATGGGGTTAAGTGGCTTGCCCAAGGCCACACAGCTAGATAATTATTAAGTGTCTGAGGCTGGATTTCAACTCAGGTACTCCTGACTCCAGGGCCAGTGCTCTATCCACTGTGCCACCTAGCAGCCCCTTAAATCAGCATTCTTAAAGATGAAAGTAACATGATACATAAAGATTGACTTGGCCCTCTTATTATTATCAGGTTCTGTGTTTTTTTTTAAGTCACCAGAAGAATATGTTGAAGATATTTCTTAAGCTCCCAGTCTGGAGGGGAGGCCCTGTGCAAAGTAGCACATGGAAAACTTGAATTTCTCATTTATACTATGAAATGTCTAAATAATAAAAAATAATAATTATGCACATGAAGAAAAATATTGTGGAGATTCTGCCATAAGTTCTAGTTCATTAAAATGCTATTACAGTTATTGATGAAATTAAATAGATTTCTAGTGTTTTAAATGAAGAGAAATAAAAATGAGAGTAATACTATCTCGCAATAGATAGTAATTTATAGTAATTAATAGATAGTAATCTACTATTACATAGATAATTTAGATGTCACTATATAAATAGCAATAGCTATTTATTATTATATGCTTTTGCAAAAAAAACAAACAAAAATGAGGCATTTACTAAGAAAAGAAATTTTGGTAAATATAGGAGAAAAAAGAATATTATGAGAGTTAACATAATGGCCTGGAATACTAAAATGTATATGTTCATTATTTCAGTGGCAATACTGAATTTTGGAGCTTATGAGAAAGAGTAATTTAGATCTTCAATATAGATTTCTTGTACTATATCTTACCTTACAGAATTCAGAGTTTTTGACTTCCAAGTTCTTTTGGAAAACATAATCCTTAAATGATCTCAAAGCAACATGTCCTTGAAATCATTGTTTTAACTTCTTCTGATGTTATAATTTCACTTTCATTTAAGACTTTACCAATCAGTTATCAGTTCTGTTTTTTTTTTCTTTGTGGAGATTCAAGGTTTTTTTCTTCCAATTTCTGTGATACAGTCCATAAATTCTACTGACACAATTCTTATTTCTCTTTTCAATGTTCTCTTTAAAATTCACATGGTCCTCTGTCTCATCAGAAGTTGAATCATTTTTACCTTATCTTATAATAATATTTATAGATGCCTGAATTCTTCTTGTATCTCTACAATGCATAATTTCTTCTACCATTTATGTCTCACCTATTGTTTTATTTGCTTATTCTCAAAGTTTGAGTTTTCTTCCTTCCTAGAATTTTACTAATTTTATTTTTTTCCTTTTTTCCTTCTATTACTCATTATCTAACTCCCTCTTTTTTTGAAGTAGTTTGCCATCTCAACTGGGGGGGGGCAGAATTGCCCCCCATAAGTAATGGACTCTTTTCCTTAGGTTTAGTGAAGTATCACATATTATTCCCTTGAACATGAGTATTTCTTTTTTAATTCATATATATTTTCCAATTATGCATAGAGATAATTTTTAACATTCATTTTTGTATAGTTTTCTCCCTCCTACCCTTTCCATTTCTCACCCAATATAGATTATAGATAGACAATCATGCTGCATGTTTTCATATTGGTCACACTGAAAGAAGAACCAGAACAAAAAAGGGCAAAACAATGAGAAGGGAAAAGCAAAAAACAAAATTAAAAAGGTGACTGTAATATGCTTTAATCTGCATTCAGATTCTATAGTTATATAAGAATGTGAATGGCATTTCCATCACTATTCTTTTAGAATAGACTTTATTGTTATCTTTTAGAAAAGTTAAGTTCATTATAGTTAATCATCCCACAATGTTGCTATTAAGGTATACAATGCTCTCTTGGCTCTGCTCCATTCTCTCATCATCAGTCTTCCCAGGTTTTTACTGAAATCTGCCTGCTTATTGTTTCCTATAGAGCAATAATATTTCATTATATTCATTTGCCACAACTTGTTCAGTCATTCCTCAATTGATGTACATCCTTTCAACTTCCAATTTTTTTGCCACTACAAAAAAGAGTAGCTATGAATATTATTGTACATGTTGGTTCTCCCCCTTTATTGTGATCACTTTGGGATACTGACCTAATTGTGTTATTACTGGGTCAAAGAGTATGCACAATTCAATTTCCTTTTGGACATAGTTTCAAATTGCTCTCCAGAATGGATGGATCAGTTCAAGGGTTCACCTGTAGTGCATTAGTGTCCCTGTTTTCCCACATCCCCTCAAATATTTAGCATTTACTTTTTCTATCATATTATCCTATCTGATAGACATGACAAAGTTGCTTTCCTTTGCATTTCTTTAATTCATAGTGTCTTAGAATGT
Organism: Macrotis lagotis; assembly: GCF_037893015.1. Classification (NCBI taxonomy): domain Eukaryota; kingdom Metazoa; phylum Chordata; class Mammalia; order Peramelemorphia; family Peramelidae; genus Macrotis; species Macrotis lagotis. The sequence goes on along the minus strand of NC_133662.1, from coordinate 124,649,039 downwards.
TTCATATGTTAGCCTAATTTCTTCATCTGAAAACAGCCTGTTCATATCTTTTTTATCAATTGGGAAATGGCTTGTATTCTTATAAATTTCACTCAATTACCTATATATTTTAGAACTGAGGTCTTTATCACAGATCATAATTATAAAAATTCTGCTTTCCTTCTAATCTTAGTTTTATTGGAATTGTTTGTGCAAAAGTTTTTCAGTTTAAAGTTATCAAAATTATCCATTTTGTATTTCATGGTGTTCTCTACCTCTTCTTCAGTCATAAATTCTCCTCTCCATGAACTTTGCTCTGCTTATTGGCTTATGGTATCATCCTTTATGTCTAAATCACATACCTATTTTGACCTTATTTTTGTATATAGTGTGAGATGTTGTTCTCTGCCTAGTTTAGGCCTTCCTATTTTTCAGTTTTCCCATCAGTTTTTTGTAAAATAGTGAATTCTGATCCCAGAAGTTGGAGTCTTTGGGTTTATCAAACAGTAGTTTAGCAAAGATAATTACTACTGTGTCTTATGAACCTTATCTAATACACTAATTCATCAGTCTATTTCTTAGGCAATACCAAATAGTTTTGATAACTACTGCTTTCTAATATAGTTTTAGATCTGATAAGGCTAGGTCACATTCCTTTATATTTTTTTCATTAATTCCCTTGATATTCTTGATCTTTTGTACTTCCAGAAAAATTTTGTTATTATTTTTTCTAGTTCTTAGAATTAACTTTGAGTAGTTTGATTGGTATGACACTAAATAAGTAGAATAATTTAGGAAAATTTTCATTTTTATAATATTAGCTCAGACTATTCACGAGCAGTTGATATTGTTCCAATTTTATCTTGTTTTGGCTTCTAAAATAATAGATCATGGAGAGAGATGAAAATGATGTATTTCTAATATATAATTCCTACTTTACAGAGACTTAGTCTTTCATTTTGTTGGTCATATGACTAGAAAATCCGATGTGGAAGAATATAAAGAACAAAAAATTGTATTGAACTTTCCCCCACTATTTCATTTTATGAATACAGTAAAACTCAATTGAACAAATTTTCTATCTTTTCTTTACTACAAATATTTTATGTGTGTATATACATATGCAAATATATGCATTTATGTGCATATATATTGAACATATGTATATACATATATACTTTCTCATACTTTAAACCTGTTTTTCAAGTTTTTAATGTTTTGTTTTGATTTTAGATTTGTTAGTTTCTATGTTTAAATTATATGTAAATTTAAATAAATATAATATTAAAAGCACACAATTAACCATGAATAGCAAACTGATGATGGGCTAACTTTAAAAATCCTCTGAAAGAGAAAATGTTCTTCCCTCTTTTTTGGAGGGGTGAGTTAAAAAGTTTAAATTGATGTTTTCTCCAAATTAAATTATATCCTTGAATTTTATCAATTATCTTGTTTATAACAAAGATGGGAAAAGCGAAGGTGCTCCTTCACTCTGTTATTAACTCTGTCTTTTGAAAGTAGAAATTTTTGATTCAAAAGAAGGAAAGTCACTTGAAAGAACAATTCAAGGCAATTTAAACTTACTTTATTGGTATCTGAATGTCCCCACTCCCTCAACTTGTATTTTTTAATAGATTAAGAGGATTTTAAAAAAAAATGTTCATCATCTATCAAAGGTGAGCAGCTACCTAATTTGTAGGAACTTCAATTGATTGTTAAAATGAATGTGCTGTTTTTAGGCATTTTATACACAATAGAAGTTGGATCACATAACAATGATTGCACTCTCCACTAATAAAATGATGTTTCAAAAAAAAGATCTCATATTTTTTTTGTTCAGATTGTTTAATGTTATGATCCCTTCCTCTACTTTCTTTCTCTGTCCACACGTTTCCCACACCTTTCACTGTGGCTTTTCAATATAGTGAATTATGGAAGAGAAATTGTCACCATACACTCTCCCTTCCCATAACAGTCCCTAGTTTCCTTAATACAATACAAAATCTTTATGCTGCACTATAAAAAGAATAATGAAATGGTTTCCCTCAGAAAGAAAAAACAATTGATCATAATAATTATATATAACTCTATACTCTAAAATATACCAAAGACCTATCTATTTAAGTTAGCAAAGAAACATGCACAAGAGTATAAATTTAAAACAAGTGTTTTTTTTTGTTTTTATGTTTTTTGCTACTGGTGAAATAGACTCAAACCATGTTTTAACAGAGGAATGGATTGAAATATTTAGTGAAATTTTCATTGCAATAGAATGCTCTAAGAACTCCAAAGTGTTTTGATTCTTTTACAGCATACTTTGAGGATGATAATATAGTTATTAGTCCCATTTAATAGATGAGGCTATAGGCTCAGAAAAACTAAGTAAAATGCTCATAATTATCCAATTTGCTCAAAGTGGAGGAATTCAGCCCATTGAAGAAGAGTATTTTGTCCATCATGAATATTGAGATAAATCACAACCACTTAGGATGTAGCTTGAAATACTTAAAAAGGAGAACATTAAAGGCAAACACTGAAGAAGCAGTTTATCTTGAACACTTGGATGACCAGAGGAGACAACAGATGCTTCTGAGCTCAGATTCCATGTTTCTAAATAGTGAATAGATTCTATATTTCAAAATCTTCATATTATAATCTGCTTTTGTAAGTAAACTTCCTTAAAGAGAAGGAAGATAAATTCTTGCAAATTATTAAATTGGGATTTTTATATGAATCAGTTTAATGGTGCTATGAGTTAATGTGCTCAAATTGATCACTCCCTCTTCAAGAAGATGGCAGAAATTCTATATATTCAGAGCTGGAAGGCTATATGCAGGTTTAACTAACATTAATCTGACATGCATTCACCTTAAACTCTTTTATTGTTTATGTGTGTGTTGTGGTAGAGGACATAGAACACAGCTAGTTGCTTTATTTATATGCAGACAAATATCTATAAAATGAATGATAAAATTATTCAACTGAGAATGAGAAGAATTTGGTCCATATGTCATCAACAAGAAAGTATCAGGTGAATGAAAAAGAGAATTGGATTTAAAAAAAAAAACAAAACTAAAACCCCTGAGTATCATTTCAACGTTAGTAATTTCTCCCCTGACAATCTGGTTACAGCTCCTAGCCCAGTTTCCAAACTCTCATGAGAATCAAGAAATACTGCTGTTTCTGAGTGAAAGGGAAGAGAAATTTATTTTCTAGGCAGAGTAGTTGCTTTCTGGGATTACAAATCTCAATTTACAATTGTCTGAAAATAAGAGTTCAATTTTCCCAGCCAAACCCAAATCCAACTCAGTTTGAAAAAACTCATTTGACATTTTTGGCACTAGGCACTAAGAATAGTAAATGGTGGAAGAAAATCTTATCAAAGCTGGCAGACTCTTGGATTTAGTGAGATTCTCTAATATTTGGTGAACCAAGAAATAGAGAAGAAAAGTACAGATTTTTCTATCCATGTCTTTTACTTGGGAAATACTGGGTTCCCCATCACCAGAGACTTTCAAATGAACTTTGACTTTGTCAGGTATATGGTAGATGAAATTCTTGTATGAGAGTCAGTAATCTCCAGGGTTCCCTTCATCTCTCAGACTCTGAAATACTTTAGTTCCAATTTCAAGTATTGCTTTGTATTATCCTACATTGCAAGTGCACTTTGGAAATTCATAAAGTAAAATGTCAGGGCATCATATAAAGTAAGCAATTAGTAGTAAAGCTGATGCTTTCTTATGACAACTGAGAAAACATGTTCCTAAGTGTTCACAATGTGGAATTGTTGCAAGAATTTTATTCTGAAATTTGTCTCGGCCATGGACTTCTGTTAAGTCAGGTAAAATTAGAGTTGAAGAGGAGGCTTCATGACAAACTGGCCAGATTTAGAATCAAAGAAACAGTGCAACACTAGGCATTTTTGCTTATTACCAATTTGCTCAGAATTATATATATATATATATATATATATATATATATATATATATATATATATATATATATATAAACTATTTTGATTATGTGGTAGAAAATAAGAACCAAGAAAACAGCATTAGGAGAGCTTAGATGCTGAATTCATCTGCATGAAGTAATGCTGTGAGAAAATTCTAGAATCTCCTGTTGAAACATTTAAATAGTACTTAAAAGAATCATTCATAACAGAAACATATACTTTTTTTACTTTTATTTTATTTTCTAATTACTTGCAAAGATAGCTTTCAATAATTCATTTTTGGTAAGATTTTGAGTTCCACATTTTTTCCTTCTCTTCCTTTGCTCTCCTTTCCCCATGAGATTCAAACATCTGAAATAGGTTATACATGTACAATCATGTTAAACATTTTTCCATATTAGTCATATTGTAAAAGAAGAATCAGAACAAAAGGGAAGAAAACTTTAAGAAATAAAAAATACTACAAAATTTAAAAAGTGAAAATAGTGTATTTTGGTAGGTATTCCAGTTTAACAGTTTTTCCTGTGGATGTGAATGGTATTTTCTATTTTTTTAAATATAAATATTTTATTTGTTTTCCAATTATATACAATAGTAGTTTCCACCAATCATTTTTACAAACTTTTGAATATTACAATTTACCCCCCTTCCCTTCCCACTCCCTTTGCCCCTCAAATGACAATCTGATAGTCTTTACATTTGTTTCTTGCATATAAGGAGATTGAATGTGCTGAGAAAAAATAACCTATCTTAAGTAAGAAAGAAAATATTGGGGATAGCAAAATTATGTAATATATAAATGACTTTTTTTAAAAATTGAAGATAATAACCTCTGGTATTTTTTAAACTCCACAGATCCTTCTCTGAACACAGATGGCATTCTCCATCACAGATCCCTAAAATTGTCCTTGATTATTGCATCAAGGTTGATAATCACCTCATGTTGCTGTTAGGGTGTACAATGTTCTCCTAGTTCTGTTCATCTCACTCAGCATCAATTTATGCAAATCTTTCCAGGCCTTTGTGAAACCCATCCCTCTCCTGATTTCTAATAGAACAAAGGTGTTCCATCTTAGACATAGACCACAATTTGTTCAATCATTTCCCAGTTGATGGTTATCCCCTTGATTTCCAATTCTTTGCCACAACAGAGCTGCTATGAATATTTTTGTGCGCGTGGGGTTTTTTACTCTTTTTTCGTGATCTCTTCAAGATACAGAGCCAGTAGTGGTATTTCTGAATCAAAGGGTATCCATATTTTTATTGCCCTTTGTATAAAATTCCAAATTGCTCTACAGAAATGTTAGATCGCTTCATAGCTCCACCAACAATGCATGTGTGCCAGATTTCCCACATCCCTTCCAACATTGATCATTATCCTCTCTGGTTATATTGACCAATATGAGAGGTGTGAGGTCATACCTCAGAGATGCTTTAATTTACATTTCTCCAATAAGTAAAAATTTAGAGCAATATTTCATACGACTATGAATTACTTTGATTTCCTCATCTGTAAATTGCCTCTGAATATCATTTGACCATTTGTCAATTGGGGAATCGATTTTTTTTTATAAAATTGACTCAAATTTATATATATTTTAGAAAAGAACCTTTTGTCAGAGACACCAGTTGAAAAATTGCTACTATATTTCTTTTGATCTTGGATAGAGTGATTTTGTTTGTGCAAAAGCTTTTTAATTTAATGAATTCAAAATTACACAATTTTTTTATGCTATCTATCTCTTCCCCATTCATAAACTGGTCCCCTTTCCATGTATCTGACAGGTAAACTATTCCTTGTTCTCCTAATTTGCTTATGATATTGTCTTTTATATCTAATTCGGCACCCATTTTTATTGTATCTTGGAATAGGGTGTGAGATGATCCAGTTTTCCTAGCAATTTTTATAGAAGAGTGAATTCTTATCCCGGAAGCTGTACTCTTTGGTTTTATCAAGCAGAAGATTACTGTGATCATTTCCTGCTGTCTCTTTTGTACCTAATTTATTCCACTGATCCACCACTTGATTTCTTAGCTAGTATCAGACAGTCATGATGACTGTTGCTATATAATATAATTTTAGATTTGGAAAAGCTAAGGTGTATTCTTTTGCCTTTTTTCCATAAAATTCCTCATATTCTTGACTTTTTATTTCTCCATATGAATTTAGTTACAATTTTTTCTAGCTCACTGAAGTAATTTTTTTGGAAGTTTGATTTATATGGCACTTAAATAAGTAGCTTAACTTAGGTATAATTGTCAATTTTATTATTTTAGTTCAGTCTATCCATGAGCACCTGATAATTTGTCCAGTTATTTAGGTCTGATTTTATTTGTGTGAAGTGTTTTATAATTGCTTTCATAGAGTTTCTGAGTTTGCCTTGGCAGGTAGAATAAGTATTTTATGTTGTCTGATGTTATTTTAAATGGAATTTCTCTTTCTACCTCTTGCTGCTGTATCTTGATGGTAATACATATAGAAATTCTGAGGATTTATGTGGGTTTATTTTATATCCTGTGACTTTGCTAGAGTTGCTAATTGTTTCCAGTAGTTTCTTAGATGATTTTTTAGGCTTCTCTAGGTATACCATCATATCATCCACAAAGAGTGAGTTTTATTTCCTCCTTCCCAATTCTAATTCCTTCAATTTCTTTTTCTTCTTTTATTGTTGAAACTAACATTTCTAATAAGATATTGAATAGTAGTGATGATAACACACATCCTTGTTTCACCCCTGATCTTATTGGGAATGCTTCTACCTTATCTTCATTGCATATAATTATTGTTGATGGTTTCAGATAGACACTGCTTATCATTTAGGTTTTTTGTTTTGTTTTTTTGCAAAGCAGTGGGGTCAAGTGACTTGGAAAAGGTCACACAGCTAGTTAATTATTAAGTGTCTGAGGCCAGATTTGAACTCAAGTCCTCCTGACTCCAAGCCAAGGACTCTATCCACTGTGCCATGTAGCTGCCCCTGCTTATCATTTTAAGAAAAATGCTTTTATTCCTATGTGCTCTAGTGTTTTTTATTAGGAATGGGTGCTGTGTTTTGTCAAAGACTTTTTCAACATCTATTGAGATAATCTTATGATTTCTGTTAGGTTTGTTATTGTTATAGTCAATTATGTTCATAGTATTCCTAATATTGAACCAACTCTGCAATCCTGGAATAAATCCTGCTTGGTCATAGTGTATTATCCTATTGATAACTTGCTGTCATTTCTTTGCTTTAAGATTTTTGCATCTATATTCATTAGAGAAAATGGTCTATAATTTTCTTTCTCTGTTTTGACTCTTCCCGAGTCAAGTATCTGTAGCTATATTAGTGTCAAAGAAGGAATTAGGCAGAGTTCTGTCTCCACCTATTTTTCCAAATAGTGTATATAGAATTGGAACAAATTGTTTCTTGAATGTTTGAGCAAATTTACTCATGAATCCATCTGACCCTGGACACTTTTTCTTAGGGAGCTCAATAATGGCTTGTTGAATTTCTTTTTCTGAGATAGGGTTATTTAGGTATTTAATTTCCTCTTCATTTAATCTGGGCAATTTATATTTTTGTAAATATTCTTCCATTTCATTTGGATTACCAAATTTATTTGCATACACTTAGGCAAAATGGTTCCTATTTATTACTTTAATATCTCCTCATTGGTGGTGAATTCACCTTTTTCATTTTTGATACTAGAAATTTTAGTTTTTTTCAATCAAAGTAACCAAGGGTTCATCTATATTATTGTTTTTTTCATAAAACCAATTCTTGATTTTATTTTTTAATTCAATAGCTTTCTTGCTTTTGAATTTATTAATTTCTCCTTTAATTCTTAGAACTTCTAACTGGGGGTTTTCAATTTGTTTTTCTATAACTTTTTAAGTTGCATACTCAGTGTATTGATTTCCTTTTTCTCTATCTTATTCATGTAAGCATTTAAAGATATAATATATCCTCTAGTGACTGCTTTGACTGTATTCCATAAGTTTTGTCATTATTGTCATTTTCTTGAATGAAATCATTAATTCTTTCTAAAATTTGTTGTTTGATCCACTCATTCTTTAAAATAAGTTTATTTAGTTTCCAATTAATTTTAGGCTTAGCTGTCCATGGCCCATTATTGCAAATGATTTTTATTGAACCATAGTCAGAAAAGGATGTATTTAATATTTCTGCCTATCTGCATTTGATTATGACATTTTTATTGAACCATAGTCAGAAAAGGATGTATTTAATATTTCTGCCTATCTGCATTTGATTATGACATTTTTATGCCCTAGGATATGGTCAGTTTTTGTGTGGGTGCAATGTACTTCAGGGAAAAAAGGTACATTCCTTTCTATCCCCATTCAATATTCTCCAAAGGTCTAGCATGTATAAGTTTTCTAACATTATATTTACCTCCTTAACTTCCTTCTCCCTCTGAGAGAGGGAGGCTGAGGTCTCCCACCAGTAGAATTTTGCAGCCTGTCTTCCCATAACTCATTCAGCTTCTCCTCTAAGAATCTGGATTTTATACCACTTGGTGCATACATGTTTACTATTTAATTTGTTTCATTGTCTGTGGTAACTTTTAAGAGGATCTCATTTCCTTACTTACCTCTTTTAATGAGATCTATTTTTGTAGCTTCATTGTCTGAGATAAGGATTGTTACTTCTGTCTTTTTCACTTCAGCTGAAACATAATCTATTCTGCTCTAGCCTTTTCCCTTTATTCTGTATGTATCTTTCTGTTTCAAATAATTTTATTATAAGCAGCACATTGTAGGATTCTGTTTTTTAATACACTCTTCTATCCTTCAAAGTTATAATTACTAACTTGTTATTGCCGTCAATGCTATCTTCCCTCTGTATTTTTTCCATTTTTTTCACCTTATCCCTATTCCCCAGTATTTTGTTTCTGAATACCATCTCCTTCATTGTGTTTTCGCCTTCTATCCAATCTCCCTCTCCTTTCTTTCCCCTTTTTCCCTTTACCCCTTCTTCCAATTCTTCCTTCTGTCAGTTAATCTTTTCCTCTCCCCTTCTCCTTTCCCCTCTTAATATTTAAAAGGTAGGATATGTTTCTAAACTCAACTGAATGTGTGTGTGTGTGTGTGTGTGTGTTTAATCCCTCTTTGAACTAAATCTGACGAGAGTAAGATTCATGTGGTTCTCACTTCCTCCCTTCTTTCCATCTATTGCAATAAGTCCTTGTACCACTTCATATGAAAGAATTTACCCCCATTTAATCTCTTCCATCCTCCCATCTCTTTACTGTGTTCCCCTTTTAAATCTCTTCTATCATAGTCATAGACAAATCATGAGTGTCCACTCCTTTTGGCTAAGTATATTCCGTCTAATAGAGTTACAATTCTCAAGAGTTATGACAGTCTTTCTTCAAGGTGGGGATATAGCCAGTTTCATCTCATTGAATAAATTTTTTTATTTCCCCCTTTTTTACCTTTTCATATATCTCTTGAGACTCCTGTTTGAAGACCAAATTTTCTGTTTAGTTTGGTCTTTAGGAAAAGTTGAAAATTTCCTATTTTGTTAAATGTCCATCTCCCCCCATGGAAGAGAAGGCTCAGCTTTGCTGGATAGTGAATTCTTGGTTTCATTCTAAACTACCTTGCTCTTCAAAATATATCCAGGCCCTTCCATCCCTTAATGTTGATGCAACCAGATCCTGTGTAATCCTGACTGTAGTTCTTTGGTATTTGAATTGTTTCTTTCTAGCCACCTGCAGGATTTTCTCCTTCATCTATTAGTTCTGAAATTTGGTCGCAATTTCTTGGTGTTTTAATTTTTAGATCCCATTTAGGAAGGGATCTATGCATTCTTTCAATGTCTATTTTGTCCTCTGATCCTAGAATATCATGGCAGTTCTCCACTATATCTTGAAATGTGGAACTAGACTTTTTTGTTTCAAGGTGTTCAGGAAGTCTTATTCTTCTTTAACGGTCTCTCCTATATCTATTTTCTAGGTCTGTGTTTTGTCAGTCAGGCATTTTACATTTTCTTCTTTTTTTTATTTTCTTTTTATTTTGTTTAACAAATTCTTGGTTTCACATGAAGTCATTACTTTCCACAGATTCCAATCTTTTTTTTTTATATTTTTTTTTTTCAAGGCAATGGGGTTAAGTGGCTTGCCCAAGACCACACAGCTAAGTAATTAGTAAGTGTCTGAGGTCATAATTGAATCCAGGTACTCCTGACTCCAAGGCCGGTGCTCTGTTCACTGCACCACCTAGCAGTCCCTCCAATCTTTTTTTTTTCCAAGGCAAATGGGGTTAAGTGGTTTGCCCAAGGCCACACAGCTAGGTAATTATTGTCTGAGACTGGATTTGAACCCAGGTACTCCTGACTCCAAGGACAGTGCTTTATCCACTATGCCACCTAGCTGCCCCCAATCTTTTTTTTAAGAAGAGTTTTTTCATTTGCTTTTGCGTCTCCTTTTCCAATTGGCCAATTGTATTTTTGAAGGAGTTTTCCATTTGCCCAATTATGTTTTTGAAAGAATTATTTTCTTTTTGCAATTGCCCAATTGTAATTTCAAAGAATTTGTTTTCCAGTTGTCAGATGTTAATTTTCTCTTCCATTTCCTTTCCTGATTTTTCTATTTGATTTTTAAACTCCTTTCTGATCTCTTTTAAGAAGTCTTTCTGGGGTAGCTAGGTGGCATAGTGGATAAAGCACTGGCCTTGGTGTCAGGAGTACCTGGGTTCAAATCTGACCTCAGACACTTAATAATTACCTAGCTCTGTGGCCCTGGGCAAGCCACTTAACCCCACTGCCTTGCAAAAAAAAAAAAAAACCCTAAAAAAAAAGGAGACTTTCTGAGCTGGAGAGCAATTCACATTCTCCTCTGAGTCTCTAGTCCTCTCTGAATTAGGATCCTTGTCTTCAAGGTAACATTCAATGGACTTCCTTTTACTCTGGCCTTTCTGCTTTGCAGGATCTTTTCCCATCCGGTCTTGTGCTGGTGGAGGGGGTTGGTTCACAGATCTTCTGTATTGAGTTACCTAGAGACCTTGCCAACTTCAGAGGCTTACTCAGTGGGTCAGCCTGTAGTGAATGACAGAAGCTTTCTCTGGCTTATCTATGATGCTGATTAGTTGCCCACTCCCTAATACTGGGGGGGCGGGAGGGGTGGCAGGATCTAGGTTGTCCTCACACAATGTGGGCTGCGCCCTGGTGCTAGATCATTAATCTCCTCAATCTCAAATCAGTGCTGGGGGAGATCTGCTGTCCACACCTGAGGTGCAGATACCTGGGGTGGGGGATGGGGCAATTTGTTCTGGAGAAAGTCACCATGTTCTCCTAAAGGAATGGGGGGCGACTCAGATGGAAATACAGGGACTCCTTTGAAAACATGGGTGCTCATGGCCTGGGTCTTCCAGACCAGCTAAGCTTACTGGATAGATATCTGGGCCACCACAGTGGAGATTTCCCACCTGCCATGCACACAGCAAATGCTTCCACTGTTGTTCTCTGCTCCTCTGCTCTCTGTGTCCACCCCCCACTCAGTTTGCCCACATTCCCCTAAGACGGTCCTTGTTGATATATTTTCTTCTCCTCAGTTCTCTGGGTTCTGTAGTTTCAAAATCTATTAGGAGGCTTGGTTCATATTAGCTCTGAGGGAAAGCCAGAAGAGCTTAAAACAGTACATGGCTTCTCTCTGCCATCTTGGCCAGAAATGTTAATGGCATTCTCAATCACACCTTTAAAAATTATCTGTGATCACTATATTGTTAAGAGCTAAGCCTATCATAGTTGATCTTCACATATGGTTGTATTTAAGGTGTATAATGATCTCCTGGTTCTGCTGTTTTCACTTGGCATCAATTCATGTAAGTCTTTACAGGTTTTTCTGAAATTCACCTATTCATAATTTCTTACAGAACAATTGAAATACATCACATTCAATATACCACAACTTGTTCAGTCATTACACAATTGATGGGTATCCCCTCGTTTTCCAATTCTTTGCCAATTAAAAAAAAGAACTAATATAAATATTTTTGTACATGTGGGTCCTTTTTCTTTTTTTATTGTCTCTTTTGGATACAGATCTAATAGTGGTATTGCTGAGTCAAAAGGTATATTCCAGAATATATAGATCAACTTACAACTCCTCCAATAGTGCATTAATGTCCCACTTTTCTGACATCACTTCCCACATTTATCATTTTCATTTTATTTCAAGTGTGAGTTAGAACCTCAGAGTTGTTTTAACTTGTATTTCTCTAATCAATAATGATTTAGAGTTTTTTCAAATGACTATAGATAACTTTAATGTCTTCATCTGAGAACTAACTGTTCGTATCCTTTGACCATTTATCAGTTTGAGTAATAACTTGTATTCTTGTAAATTTGACTCAATCTTCAATTTATTTTAGAAATGAGTCTATCGGAAATGTTGGCTGTAAAAATAATTTCTCCAGTTTTCTAAATTTCATCTAATCTTTGAATTTAATTGCTCAAAATCTCTTTTAATTTAATGTAATCAAATTGTCCATTTTGCATTTTATAATATTCTCTATTTCTTATTTGATCATAAACTCCTTCCCTCTCTATTGATGTGACAGATAAACTGTTGTTTTATTCTCCTAACTGACTTATGGTATCACCTTTTACATCTATATCATGTGTGCCCATTTCGAACTTATCTTCATACACTGTGGAATATGTTGGCTTTTGTCTAATTTGTGCAATATTATTTCCCAGTTTTCCCATCATTTCTTGTCAAATAGTGATTTTTATCCCAGAAACTGGAGTCTGATCAAACATTACATTACTATAATCATTTGCTACTGTTTATTTTGTACCTAATCTATTCCACTGCTCCACCAGTCTATTTTTTAGCCAGTACCAAATAGCTTTGATGACTGTCATTTTAAAATATAGTTTCAGATATGGCATAGCTAAGCTATTTTTATTTGTCGTTTTTTCATTAATTCCCTCTATATTTTTTACCTATTTTTCTTATACATGAATTGTGTTACTATTTTTTCTATCTCTATAAAATACTTATGGTAGTTTGGAATGGCTTTGAATAATTAATTTAATTTAGGTAGAATTGTCATTTTTGTTATATTAGCTCAGCCTACCCATGAACAGAACAATTGACATTTTTCCAGTTGCTGAGATCCGATTTTAATTATGTGAAAACTGTTTGTGTTTATATAATCTCTGCGTTTGTTTTGGAAGGTAAACTTACAACTATTTTATGTTTTCCACAATTACTTTAAATTTATCATTTTTCTATCTCTTGCTGCTGGACTTTGTTGGAAGAAAGGCCAAACTGACAATTAACCCATTCAGAGACAGGTTAGGAAATATTGGATAGTCACATTCTATGCTCAGATATCAAATGCCAGTGCTTGCCCAGGACTGATGGAGTCTCACTGATACAGGAGGATGAAAAACCAATTCAAGACCAAGATACTCCCACTGTAGTCAGACCATGATCAATAGTCTGTTCTGTTTCTTATCAGGCCATGAGATGGGATGATTCTGGTAAAGGCAAATGAGAAGGATGACTTGCACAGCATATCTTCACCATAATAAATGCAATTCTACATGTCCTGCAACCATTCACTTAGTTGGTTGGAGTGATCCTCTTCGATTCAAAAGGATGATTAATAGCAATGACAATATAAAAAAAGGTTGACAGGTTATGTGGATTTACTTTATATCCTGAAATTTTGCTAAAGTTAATTGCTTCAAGTAGTTTTTTAATTGTTTTTCTAGGGTTCTTTGAATACATCATCTGCAAAGGGTGATAGCATTATTTCCTCTTTGCCTATTCTAATTCCTTCAGTTTCTTTTTTTATTATCTTATTGCTAAAGCTAACATTTCTAGTACAATACTTAATAATGGTGGTGATGACAGGAATCCTTATTTCACTCTTTATCTTCTTGGTAAAGTTTCTAGCTTATCTCAATTATATATATATATATATATATATATATATATATATATATATATATATATATATATATATATACTTGTTGATGGTTTAAGATAGATACTGATTATCATTATCATTTTAAGGAAAAATTCATTCATTCCTATGACCTCTAGTATGTTTTTTTAGGAAAAAATACTTATTTCAGCACTGCTGTTGTTTACTTAGTATAACAGAAGCAAAGGGAAAGAAAGAGTAAAGGCAATCCTGATCCTCTAAGGGGATTAGCCCCAGTAGCCACATTGTATCAACAACCTAAGGGTCATGAGAGGATAAGCAGTAAGGAAAGTATAGAAGCATGAGAGGCTAGTGGAGAATCACACAAGCAATCTAGCTTCACAAGAAGACAAGTTATCAGAGGATAAGCAATAAGGAAGGGAATAGGGTCAGGAGAGTTTATTTGGGAGATCATACTCACCCAGAGTAGGCTCTCCTCCCAAAGGAAGACAAGTAATCATGGAATAAGCAGTAAAGAAGGGTCAAGAGTTGTGAGAGGTTATTTGGGAGATCACACTCACCCAGAGTCAACTGTCCTTCAAAAGAAGACTAGTTACTGTCTTGTATTTTTAATAGGAATGAATGCTGTATTTTGTCAAGTTTTCCAAAATCTATTGAGATAATCATAAGATTTACATTAGTTTTGTTATTGATATGGTCAACTATTATGATAGTTTTCTTAATATTGAACCAGTCCTGCATTCCTGGTATAAATCCTGTATTGTCCTAGTATGTGAATCTAGTGATAAATTGCTGAAATCTTTTTTATTGAAATTATTTGAAAACTTTGCATCAATATTCATTATGGAAATTGTTCTATAATATTCTTTATCTGTTTGGCTCTTCCTTGTTTAGGTATCAGCCCCATATTGGTATTATAAAATAATGTTGTCAGGAGTCCTTCACCTATATATTTCAAATAATTTACATAGAATTAGAATTAATTATTCTTTACATGTTTGATAGAATTCACTTTTGAACCCATCTGACTGGAGATTTTTTCCTTAGGGAGTTCATAGATTAATTGTTCCTTTCCCCCCCCCCCTAAAATGGGGTTATTCAAATATTTTATTTCTTCTTCTTCTTCTGTTAATCTGGGTAATTTGTATTTGTGTAAATATTCATCCATTTCATTTAGATTGCCAGATTTATTGGCAAAGAATTGGTCAAAAGAGCTCCAAATTTTTACTTCAATTTCTTCTTCATTAGTAGAGAATTCAGCCTTTTTTTCAATTTTGATATTATTAATTTGGTTTTTCTTCTTTCTTTTTTAATTCAAATTAACCAAAGATTTATATATTTTATTGTTTTTAAATAAAGCCACTTCTGCTTTATTCACTAGTTCAATATTTTTCTTTCAATTTTATTAATCTTTCTTTTGATTTTCAAATTTTGTAATTTGGTAATTATTTCAGGATTTTTTTATTTGTTTATTTTTTCTGTTTTTCTTGGTTACATACCCAATACATTGATTTCTATTTTCTCTATTTTTTCCATGCAAAAAATTAGAGCTTTAGAATTTCCCCCCATTGAATTCTTTTGACTGCATCCCATAATTTTGGTATCTTGTCTTATTGCCATTTTCTTGGATGAAATGATTGTTTCTATGATGCGTTGTTTGCCCTGCTCATTCTTTTAATTAGGTTATTTGGTTTACAATTAACTTTAGTCTATATTTTCATGGTCCTTTATTTCACATAATTTTTATTGCCTTAAGATCTGAAAAAGATGCATTTCATATTTCTGCCCTTTGCAGGTGATTGTGATTTTAATGCCCTAATACATGGTCAATTTTTGCTACGGTGCTATATAACCACTGAAGAAAAAAGTTATATTCCTTTCTATCCCTGTTCTGTTTTTCCAAATGCCTATCATATCTAATCTTTCTAAAATTCTATTCACCTCCTTAATTTCTTCCTTATCTATTTTGTGTTTAAATTTATCTAATTCTGAGAGAGGAAGGTACCCCACAAGTATAGTTTTGCTATCTATGTTCCCTTATTTGTTCAGTTTCTCCTCTAAGAATTTGGATGCTATATGACTTGGTATATATATATATATATATATATATATATATATATATATATATATATATATACTTTCTTTCTTTTTAAATTTTTTTCCATTTATTTAAGGCAATGGGTTTAAGTGACTTGCCCAAGGTTACACAGATAGGTAATTATTAAGTGTATGAGGCTGGATTTCAACTCAGGTATTCCTGACTCCAGGGCCAGTGCTCTATCTACTGCATCACCTAGCTGCCCCATATATACATATATATATATTTAACATTGATATTACTTCATTGTCTATGGTGCCTTTTAGCAACATATAATTTCCTTCCTCATCTCTTTTAGGAAGATCAAATTCTGCTTTTATTTTTTACTTCCACTGAAGTATAATATATTCTGCTCCAATCTTTGACCTTTTTTCTGTATGTATCTCTGTTTATAGTATGTTTTATATAAACCCATATTGTAGGATTGTGTTTTTTTAAATCCATGCTGCTAAATGCTTCCATTTTATGGGAGGGTTCAGCCTATTCACATTCGCAATTATGATTACTAACTCTATATTTCCCTTCATCCAGTTTCCCTCCATTTATAATTTTCTCTCCCCCTGTACCCCTTTTCCACTCCCCAGTGTTTTGTAGAAGCCTCACTGTTTAGCCAAAGTTAAAATGATGTGAATCCCATTTCAATACTTTGCTTTATCAAAGAGTTTTGAGTTGAACTGTGTGGTACAATGGAGAGAACTCCAGGACAGGAGTCAGGAAGATATGAGTTTAAATATACCCTCAGACATTTAATAGTTATTAGATTCTAAACAAGTAATTTAACTCTTGACTTTAGTTTCCTCATCTTTATAATAGGGATATTAATAGCACCTATTTGCCTGGTTGCTATGAGGATAAAATGAATTAGTAGTTATAAAGCACTTTGCAAAGCTTAAAGTCATCTATAAACACTATTATCGTGGTGGTGGGTGGTGGTGGTGGGGGTGATGATGATGATGATGTTGATGAAAATTTTGTATATATATATTATATATATATATATTTATATATATATATAAATATATATATATATATATATATATATATATATATATATATATATAATTCATGCCCCTGGCTTACCCTAAAATGTTGCCTGCATTGTCACATATGAAACTGTTGAGGAAATATTTATTTTCTCTGGGCAGATTTTCCTCATCTATAAAATAAGTCATTTGAGCTAAAAGACCTCTTTAATCTCTTCTATCTTTAAATATATAAACTCAGAATCCTTACCTATTCTCTCATTTATACACTGATATTGGAAGGCTTGGTCAAAATGTTAATGAATTTTGAGAGGGATTAAATATCATAGGGCAACATGTATAGCATTTGGAGTTACTTCAGAGGCTACCTAATTCAATTACTTCATTTTACAAGTGAGTAAACTGAGATCCAAGAAAGTTCAGTCATTTTTCAAAGGTCACATAATAAATGTCTGGGACAGGATTTGAACTCACAGCCTCTATCTCCAGAGGCAGTATTTGTCACCTGTAGTGAAACACAGAAGCCCAACTGTAAGGTCCATGGGGACTAAAAAGTGTCCAGAAAAGTAGTTTTGCCCCATTCCACACTTAATTTATGACACCAATGATGTTATTGAAAAGAACACACCTCTCCCGGAAAAGAACCAGTCAGGAAAAGAACCTGTCCCAATCTGGTAGTTAAAAATACACAAACTGTTATGACTACCCAATGATAAGAGGTTATTTTCATGCATTTTAAAGGGTAACAAAATAATTTTTGCAAAGCCAATTGGAGCTATATAACTTTCTCCTGATCACACAGTTAGTAAGCAGCTGAGTTGGATTTGAATTGAAGTCCTCTTGACTGTAGGGTTGTTACTCTATCCACTGCACCACCTATTTGCCCCAGCATTTCTATGTTCATAATATTCCACTCATCCAGCTGATACCTCATCATCTCATACCTAGACTATTTCAATAGACATGTGACTGGTTTTCTCAAATATCTGACCACATCATCCTTTACTGAAAAAATCTCTAGTGGCTCCCTATTAACTCAAAGTTCAAATAGAAAATCATCTGTTTGGCCTTTAAAGCCAGTCACAGTCTAGACCCCTCCTCTTTTCCAGTTTTCTTATCCTTCATCCCCTTCATCTTTTCTACAATCCAGCAACACAGGGCTCCTTGCTATTTCAGTCATGGCACACTTAGCTCCATATCTTTTCATTGCTATCAGCCAAGATTGCAATTCTCTACCACCTCACTTCTATTACTAAGCTTTCCTGATGTGGTTCAAGACTGAGATCAAATCCTGTCTTTAGCATGAGCTCATCCTCAATCTCACTCCCCAAGTTTTAGTACCTTCCATTTATACTGTAAACATATTGTATGGACCATTTGCGTAGTACATCCTCCTTTTGAAAGAAAACTCCTTGAACCCAGTTTCTGCCTTCCTTTTAATGCCTGGACGATAGTAAATATTTAATAAATACTTTTGACTTGACTGACATCCACTATGCCAGCAGAATTCTTGAGCAAAATCAATCCACAGCCTTCTAGTAGTCTTCTCAACAAAAGAACGGCAGTTCAGGGTATTTTTCTCGCAAAGATAAGAAGCTGAGCATCTTTTGGCTTTTAAAGTCAATCCTATGTCCCAAGTGATAAAGCCACAAAAATGAGAAAAGTTGTAAGAGCAGAAAATTTAGGCAGGGAAGAAAATATGGAGGAAAAGTGTTAGATATGATAGGGAGACATTTACCCAAGGAGGTGACCAATAAAACATCCTAAGAAACTGAGGAGATTAACTATACTTTTAATGATGTTAGCCAATTATCCAAAGATGAATGGAACGAATCCAAATCCTCTATTCCCTCCTAGAGAAAATTCTGGGCAAGGCAGTGCAGGTAGGAGAATTGAGACTAACTGATCAGTTAGGGTAGTGATATTTAATTGGCACTTTAAAGAAGAGACATTATGGTTGTTTACAAATTATTAGACTAGTAGCCTCCCTGTTGCCTTTGTTAATTTATGATTATTTACAAAGGAAAGGTCAAATTGAAACAAGCTTATTAAGCTAAAGATAAAATATATAGTTTCATGAAAGACTTTAGAAGGCACTTAGTTGGGTCAGCTAGGTGGTGCAGTGGATAAAGCACCAGCCCTGGAGTCCAGAGTACCTAGGTTCAAATCTGGCCTGGGACAATTAATAATTACCTAGCTATGTGGCCTTGGGCAATCCACTTAACCGCATTTGCCTTGCACAAACCTAAAAACAAACAAAGAAGGCACTTAGTCAATTTGTATATTGTCTCCCCCCCACACACAAGCATTTTATTTATAAGGAAACTGAGGCACAAAAAGATTATGTGATTTGCCATGAATACAAAAGTAGAATCCAAGGTAAGATTTTAGTTTTAATTTTAATTTAATTTTAATCCTCTTCACTCTTAGATTATTACTCTATCTCCTATTTGATGCTTCTTCTATAAATGTCATGACTCTTCTTTTTTTAAATTTCATTTCTAATTTATTAAATAAAACACGCATTTCCATAGCATAGTATTGTAAAAATATGTTTGCATCTGCAAATCTATTATGTACAACTTGTTTTTAAAAATATAATAATGTTATCATATAAAATTTTTCTTCCTTTCCTTCAACACTAGAGATGGCTACCATTAGAAATGCAATACATATTTCTATTTATCAGTTCTTCCTCTGAATGCAGATAGCATCATCCTTCATATACACTTTTTGTTAATTTGAGTAGTTATAATAGTTTAAAATGAGTTAGTTGCTCAAAGTTGTCCTTAAAATAATATTGTTATTACTATTTATAGTATATTCTCTTGGGTCTTCTCATTTTGTTCATCATTTCATGCAAGTTTTCCATGCTTTTCTAAGATCACTGAGCTCATCATTTCCTATAGCATAGTAACATTCCATCACAAAATGTTCAGTCATTTCCCGGTTGACAAGCATCCCCAATTTCCAGTTCTTCACCACTACAAATATAACTGCTATATCTATCTATCTATCTATTGATCAATCCATCCATCCATCCATCCATCCAGCCAGCCAGCCAGCCAGCCAGCCAGCCAGCCATCAATTGATCCATCGATTGATCTGCTTTATCTATCTATCTATGGATCTATCTATCTCTGTATATGTATAAATACACACATATACATACATATATATATATATATATATATATATATATATATATATATATATATATACTTTTCCTTTTTCCCTAATCATCTTTGGAAATAGAACTAGTATTTCTGGGTCAAAGATTATAAGCAATTTAATAATTCTTTGAATATAATTCCTGATTGCTCTCCAAAGGGGTTGAATTAGTTCACAACTACATCAACCATGAGTTAGTGTTACAAGTTTTCCATATCTCCTCTGACATTTATCTCTTTCCACTTCCATCATTTCAATCAATTTGACTGTCATAAAATGATATTTCAAGGTAGTTTTAACTTGCAATTCTCTAATAATGATTATGACTATAAATAATTTTGATTTCTTCATGTGAGAACTGTCTGCTCGTATCCTTTGACCAGTTAGCAAATGAGGAGTGACTTTTATTCTTATTGAAATTATATATTTGACATATAAAGACAATATTCCTCCAGTTTTTCTGCTTTACTTCCGATAATTGCTATATTTATTTTTTTGTAAAAACACTTTTTATTTTAATGTAATTAAAATTATTTATTTTGTACTTCCATCTGTTTTCTCTCATGCATAAATTGTACACAATTGTGCTTTCCCTCCCCAGTCAGTCCCAATGCATTTGTTTTCATCTGGGATGGCAGCCAGGAGAGAAGTATTATTTTACAGACTTCTTTCCTCCTGGGCACTTTGTGAGTTGTGACTGCATTTGGAACACCTTTCCTTAAGGCAGGTTTGGAGTCTTCTGGTTACAATAATATTTATTTAGATTTAGCCCAGTCTCTGTCTATTGTAAAAATCAGGCAGAGGAAATCATCATGAAAGAAAAAGGAGTCAGACAGTGAACAACAGGGAATTATAATTAGGGGACAGGGGAGAGAGAAGCTTGAAATTATCAATGATCTTAGGAAGGAGATGGTTCATGTCAAGAACTTAATAAGATAAACCAATAAAACAAAAGGAAATATGTTAACAACAAAATGTAATATGGCTTCCAGTTCAAGTAAACAAATTTCAAAAAATGAATTTTACAAAACTAAGGAAAATGACTTAAATGGTAACCTAATAAGGCAGAGGAATCTGTGGATTCCTAAGAAAGCAGGGGATCACAAAAGGAAGTTCTTAAATAGATTAAAAGGAAAATAATAATCGCAAAAATAGAATTTATAGGTTATAGATATAATTGAAATTGTAGAAAAAGATAATCCATGGTACTGAGTCTCATCAAAGAAACAAAAAAATAACTTTTGGGTAATGTAAATATACAGACATGAAGGACAATTGAAAGAAGAGAAGTCAAAAAGCAATAAAATGTGCTTTTTTAAAATTAACATAAAGACATATTGATCTCAATGACAAGATACATAGAATTATTAAGGATTATAAGTTTCCCAGGTGAACACAAGTAAAAATAACTAAACAAACACAATGAAAGGAATAATAAAAGAAAGTTGCCCAAATCAAAGAAACCATAGATTGCTAAAAAATCCAAACAAAACTAAATCCAAACAAAAAAAAAAACCCTACACTACAAACTACAAGGCACCTAGTAAAACAACAAATTATTAGGATTGAGGGAAAGATACATAAGAGATAATTTTTTAAAGTGTTCATTCGATTCAGAAAGGTTGATTTTTTTTTTTCTGTATGGTTTGTTTGTTTTGCTTTTCTTCCTCTGGTTGGGGAATACTATAGTCCATAACCAGTCAGATAGAGTGATCCTAGCTCTCTGGACTGCTGAAAGGAGCTGCTTTTAGGCTGTTCACCTCATAATATTGTTGCTGATATGTACATTGTTCTCTTGGTTCTATTCCCTTTCCTCAGCTTTGGATTCCATAAGTCATTAGTTGCTTCTCTAGAGTCCGACCATTTATGGTTTCTTACAGAACAATAATATTCCATAATATTCATGTACCATAAAACAACAAATTCTGCTAATGAACAGAAGAAAGATTTTCAGATAAAAAGGAAAGGAAACTCAAATAGCACAAGATGTTAGCACACATCAGAACCTCAACACAGAATAGAATAAAAGCAAGAGCTTATGACATAGCCTCCAAACTTGAGATAAGCCATTGATGAAAAAAGAAAGCTATCTTTAAAAAAAGGATTTGAAGGCATACCTCAAAAGAAAAACAGAACTGAGGAAATTATCTGCCTTGCAAACAACTCAGATAACAGAAATACAAATAGGTATATGAAGACAACAATCCAGAACAACAAAATGACAGAGATTATTTAAAGAGATTACTTTCTAAATGTCCACATGGACATAAAGCAGAAATCAAAGAGTAGTGATACTGGAAAAATAGGCCTGAAATAAGGGAGACTAAACCTCACAATACTTAACCTACAAGTGAATCAATGTTTATTTTGGGGACTAAAAAAGGAAAGGAAACATAAAAGGAATATAAGTTAGGCATAAGATAGTGGAAAATGAGTGCTTTATTTCATTCAAATCAAAGATTAACAATGAAGGGAAAATCATTTCTTTACTATCCCAAGAAGAAGAGAGGCTACAAAAGAATAGACAAGGAAACAAAGGGAGGGATTGAAGCAGGGGGAAATGAGGGAAAATATTATTCAATGGTAGGAAGGATCTTACTGAAGAATTTTCCTATGGGGCCCATACAAAATAATCATCCTACTTCAGGGGGTAGGGTAATCATGGTGCCTGGAGGAAAGTTACAACCAGGAAAGTGAGAGAGCACGAAACAAGGAAGATTTCAAGGAAAATGGGAAAAAATTAACATGAAGAGGAAAAAGGCAAATAACAAACTGTACAATCTGGAATATAAGAAAATTAATGCCATAAGACAATATCCTCTAACTCAGCTGAAGAAAATTTTATTTCAAAAAGCAAGGTACAATCTATAAAGTAAAGACAATTTTGTAGAAACTGTTTAGAAGAGGCAACTCAAAATGGCTATCTTAGAATTTTTAATCTCAGGAGGAATATAAAGAATAAAGAAACATTGTATAGACAGAAAAAAGATAAATTATAAAATGAGGGAACTAAATAATTTTTAGGGAAAATGACAAAAAATAAAAATGTTAACACTAATAAATTAGTTGAAAGGGAAGAAGAAAAAAAAGGAGGAATTTCCTTGACTACTTAAAGAAAAAAAATAGGGGAAGAAATAACTAGATAAAGGAAGAAAGAGAAAAAAGAAACTAGTAAGAAAAAAATTCTAAAACTAAGTAAAGGATAATAAATGAGTCTTGCTTGTGAGGTAAGGGAAAAAGAGCCAGTGAGAAGAGAATTTTCTTTAAAAAGATTGAACTAAACTTTCTGAAGAGCCAAAATAATATGTTTCCAGAGGAAGAAACAGAGGAATTCTAATTAAAATTAAGAAATCATATTAGAAATATTTAGAAGAAAATTTAAAGTAACTCTCAGAACATTAAATGTGAATGAATTAACAAACAATGACAGATTGAATTAAAGTAACAGATGAGGAGCTATTAGGTCATGTCAGAAAATTGCAGTGACAAAGGTAATGCTACATGCCTGCACTCTTCCGGTTTAGACAGCAGACAGTAATGGGTAGCAGTATTCACAGACACAGAAATTGTTGTGATGGAAATGAGAATACAAGTTCCAAAAGATTAGAGACCTGAATGGCCTAGGTTTGTCTAGTCATGGTCTTTGGTGATCCAGTTTGAAGGGTGAATGGGAGGAAACCATGTCATCCAAATGGGTGACTTGCCTAACAAAGAAGCTGTATCCAAAAGAACAGCATAGGTACATCAAAAGGGAAGATATCAGATTCCTGCAGTGACAGAGATGGGAACTTCTTTTACCACATTTCCCAAATATCAATATATTCTATGGGCCTACTGTAGTTGTGGGCCTATGAGGGGAATGTTTTGTTACCAAAGTTCATTTGACTTAATTTAGCAAAGGCCTTTGCTTTGAACTAATTGTGCTAACTGCCTAATTATTAAAGGTTAACAGAATGGTAGATGAGTACAGATAGACAGTATTTTGAAACTAGAGAAGCCAAGCTATGAATTTGAGCTTTCATGCACAATTTTTCAGTCTTCATCCTCTACCTCTGAAGAGAAGTTAGGAATGTAAACTTGGTAACTTTTATTTTTAATGTCTGTCAGGCAAATGACCTCATTGGCTGTTACTTCAGAAAAGAAGTAACAGTCTGGTTTCCCATCTCTTTTTAGATCTCTCAAAGTCAACAACTCCACAGATCAATAATGTATTAATCAGTCAGTAACAAAGGCAAGTGCATTTCCTATAGAAGCTATGTAAACTCTAAAAATAAGATCCCTGAGAAAAGCTAATTCATACTAGCCTTTCTCAATCAGCTTTTTAATTTCTCCTACCTTCTTATTTCTCATTGCATAATATGTGTGTGTATATGCATGTATGTATACAAGCATACAAACATATAATATTTATATACAAAGATGGCAACTACTATAGTCAAAATTAACATTGGTATACCATGAGTAACACTTGCATGGTTTGACTCAGGTTAAAATTTAGTGAATTCATCTGAAACAATGGATGAATAACAATAATGATCAGATATTGGTGAAAATATTTTTTCACTTAATATTTATTCATGCCCTTTTTAATTCTACTTTTATTTACTGACATACCATTCCTACTTTGTTACAAAATAGCAAATCAATTAAGTAATGCCAACAGGAACCAGTACTACGTCTGATGCCATATGCAGCCTCTTGAACCTAGTAGCCCAGGATAATGTTGATTTTTTATCAAGTGGTTGGAGGTAATGGGGAGTGATTAAAGGAAAGAAGCTATAATTTCCCTAAGGCTTCCACAAAGTAGACACTTCTCTGCCTCCACCATCAGGGTAGGCAAGGCAGCCAATTATTGTTTCATTAACAAGATTAATTAGTACAGGTGGTTCTTGATGATCTAAGACATTTGCTATACTGAGATTTCCCTTGGCTTAGAAAGACTGACTAGTAACTTAGAGTTGATTAGCACAGCATAATAATTGACCTTCTGCAGAGTTGTAGTCAAAGTGGGACTTATATTAAGGATGGTATAAGCAGTTGTCTAAGTAGTGTGGCATTGCTGAAGGATCTCCCTGTTCCGGTTTTATACCCCACTGTTCTAACAAGGAGCCTGAAATGTTATGAATCATATGTGGTACCCAAATTTCATTTTTATTTTAAGGGAAAGAACCTTCCCCTTATTTTAAAGGAAACAATTTGATTCTGATTGAACTCAGAACTTTTTAGCTCCTAATCTTGTTCTATTTTTAATTGCCTTTGTGACCTCAAGCAATCTACTTTTCTTGATCTTACTTTCTTCACCAACAAAAGGAGCATGTTGGATTTAGTAATCTCTAAACTCCTTTTCAACAGGACAGAGACATTAAATGAAGAGTCATGGCAATTGAGTTCTAATCCTAATTCGGTCCCTAGTTCTGCTGGGAAGCAGTGTCTACTATAATCTGAGATTCCTACAGAACTAGATCATCTATTACATATTCATTTGGATTCAAAAATTGAAGGATCCATTTAAAATTGAAATGTTTCTTGGGTTAGAAAAGTAAACCATTGTCAGTAATTAACACATAATATTAAATGACAGAAAAAAAGAGTATTGAGATAAATTGTGTCTACTTCACAATTTTATTTTAGGTTTTTGCAAGGCAAATGGGGTTAAGTGGTTTACCCAAGGACACACAGCTAGGTAATTATTAAGTATCTGAGGTTGGATTTGAACTAGACACTCCTGACTCCAAGGCCGGTGCTCTATACCCTGTGCCACCTAGCCACTCCTACTTCACAAATTTTCATGGAATTGATCTTGAATATAATTATACATTTTGCTACAAATGTCCATCCATTACTTCATATCGATGATCATCCTTTAGATCATAATATCATAGTATTTAGAGCTAGAAAGAACCATCAAGATCATCAAGTCTAATTCACTTTAAAACTGAGAAAACTAAGGCACAGAGAAGTTAATATCACATAGTTAAAATAATGTAAATATTGACTTTATATAATTCTTTATATTTGTCCAAGAATTTAAATTCAATGTCAAATTTGAGTCTCACATAAGTTTGTTATTTAGGTTCTATTTTTATTGCATTTAACAAAACCAAAATTTTAAAACCTATATTTATATCTTCTATTTTTTTACTATTTCCATAAATAACTTGACAAAAAAAGGAAATCAATAGAAAGAGTTGAGTCAATAGAAAACTTAGAGATAAACCAGCAGAATAGAATGAAAAAAGTGTCAAAAGAAAAGAAGCAATGGACAATAATTTAAAAACAACAACCAGAACTTTGAGATGTCATTACAAAAGCAAAAATCTATTAAAAGAATTAATCCAAATTAATCAGTTATGTGATGGGTCATGTTTTTGTTCTTGAATTCCAACAAATAAATATTTTAAAATTGTAATTCAAAGTTGAAAATAATATTCCAGGGAAATAACTGGTTTTCTCCTTATCTATCATGAGAAGGAGGATATTTTATCATTGCCTCAAGGAAACCTATATAAAATGCAGGAAGGTGTTGAAGATAACTAAGATTGAGGCTTTGACTTGATCCATCTTGAAACCTACCCCATTTTTCATTCAGTGCATTCTAGAGGTGAAGACTATATTTATCTCTAATGGAATGCTAACTAATGCAAATGTTGAAAGACCACAAAGTAATGCTTTGCTAAGTTATCAGTGTAATTCTTGAAGGAGAAATCATGATAAAGAAGATAAATGAATCCTATTTTGGGAAAAATTCTACTTTTAAACTCACTTTTAGTATTATAAAATTAGAAGAATGAGGTTTCTATGAGAGCAGGAAGACTTTTAGAATCAAGAAAAGCTTCCCTCCTAAACTAAAAGATAAGAATGACATGTCAAATTTAAAAACACAAATGGAATCTCCTTTCCTCTTGACCCTTTAGAAGAAAAGAGACAAGCAAAATGTTTATATATATATATACATATATATATGTATACATATATAAAACACAAATATTAGAAGCATTAAAATCAATCTGGTACTCACTTTCATCTCATATCTGAACTATAGCAGTAGCCTGCTGGTTGATCTGTCCACTTGAAGTCCCTTCCTACTCCACTCCATCATCTATGCAGTTGTCAGGCTACAATACAAGTTTGTTTCCTTCTCTTATTCAAGTAATGCAGGGATTCCCTATTACTTTCAAGATCAATTATAAAATCCTGTAACATTTTTAAAACATCACAACCTGACCCCTCTCTAATCTCAAGTCTTCTTATACTTTATTCCCTTCCAGGCATCTATGTCCAGGGGCACTAGTTTCTTTCTTGTTTCTCAGGCACAGGTCAGTCTACCTCCTGATCATATATTTTCAGTGGATTTTCCCCATAAGAGGAATTCTCTTTGTCTCTGACTTCTCTTTGTCTCCTGACGTCTCTGTCTTCCTTAAGGTCCCATCTAGTATTCTCAGCAATACAATGATGTAAGACATATCTGAAAGGTTTATGAAAAATGCTATACATACCCAAAGAAAGAACTGATTGGAGTCTGAATAAAGATTGAAGCATACTTTTTTACTTTATTTTTTGTTTGTTTGCTTCTTTATGTGATTAATATCAAAATATGTTTTGCATAACTACACATGTGTAACCTATATCAAATTGCTTGCTTCCTAAATGAGGAGAGAAAGAGAAAAAAAGTGTGCAATTATGAAAATGAATGCTAAAATTTTACACATAATTAGAACAATAAATGAGCACTGTATGACTACTTATCTTCCTTCATGTTTGTTTCTTCCTTCTCAGAATATTTCCAGGAGATTCATCATGTATTTGTACACAGTTGTTTACATATTGTCTTTCCCACTGACTTGTAAGACCCTTAAGAACAAGAACTGTCTTTTGACTTTCTTTGTATCCCTATCATATAGCACTATGACTGGAATATAAGAGGAACTTAGTATATGTTGTTGGTTTGTAGGCTTATTCTTGTTGTTATTTTTAATACATATTCTTGGGGCGTCTAGGTGGCATAGTGGATAAAGCACCGGCCCTGGAGTCAGGAGTACCTGGGTTCAAATCCGGTCTCAGACACTTAATAATTACCTAGCTGTGTGGCCTTGGCCAAGCCACTTAACCCCATTTGCCTTCCAAAAAAATACATATTTTTATCTAAATGGAATGATTTGCCTATAATTTTGCCAAAAGTGTTCCCAACTAACTAATTTTCAATCCTTGGTAACCCTAATCATATAAATCTCCCATTCCTGCCCAGGATCTGTTAAGAAATCATAATAGCTAATATTTATATGACACATTAAATATTGTCAAACACTATGTGGATGTGTTTGTATGAACAAATTAGAACTGATTTTGATTTATAACATATACGTATACAGCATAACAAATATGTATATAAAAATAAATATATATACATAAATAAATAACTATATATATACATATGTATATATATATATATATATATATAGATATATATAGATATAGATATATTTACTCCAGTGGATATGCAACTTAATGTTTGTATTCTATCCCAGGATATATATTGCAGGCCACTCATGTCTTCCCATCCTCTAGAACTTTTATCCATATAAGCCCTATAAGGCCTCAACAAAGGGTCTACCCAATGTGGTGAGGGTTTTTTCTTCTCAACATATCACACATAATCTCAGTTAGATTCACTCTATTATTCAGCAATTCTCCTACTTTAGTCATTTCACCTCCATTTCTTATTCACATTAGTTACTGCAAAAAATCTTTTTTTTAAAACATTGCTCTTCAAAAAAAATCCAACCATACCCCCTACTCACCCCCTACTTAATGCAGATGATTTAGCCACCTACTTCACTAAGAAAAATGAAATCTCTTTGACATTAAATCCCTCAACTCAACTCCTCCACTCTCCCTAAACTTCTCACAAAAGTATTTATTCTTTCCTCCTGCCTTACTTTCTCAAAAGTAAAGTTACTCCTACTCCTTGCTAAAGCTTATCCTTCTACCTATGTTGTTGATAGCAAGGACCTTGAAGACCTCACCCCAAAGAATCACTCCCTTCATCTCTGCACCTTAAGTCTCTTCCCCCAAAGTGGTACTATTTATCTACACACATGCACAGGAAGGAATTATTAAGTGTATGTCAAATGTCCGTCACTTTGCTAAGTCTTTACAAATATTATCTCATTTGATCCTCACAAGAATCCTGGAAGGTGGATGCTATTGCTATCTCCATTTTACATTTGGGGAGTTGCCCAGAATTACAAAGCTAAGAAGTGTTTGAGGCTGAATTTGAACTTAGATGTTACTGACTCCAAACCCATTGATCCACTGAGCCACATACTTGCCTCCACAATATACCTCTTCCCCTTTTAATGCTTTTTCTTGAAATGTCATCTAACCCCCAGGGCTATTTTGATGTTTGAATTAAATAATAATTGTAATGAGCTTTACATAGTACCTGTTACATAATAAGGGCTATGTAAATGTTAGTTATTATATTGATGATAAGGATGAGGATGATCAGGTAGTCCAAATACCTCTGCTTGAAAAACCTTTGATGATAAGAGTACTCACTTTCTCCTAGAGTAAACTACTTTTTGTCAGTTCTAGTGGTTTGAAAGTTGTTTCTTTTTTTTTTTACCATCAAATCTAAGTTCCCAATCATCTTCTGGTTCCTTTTTTATTATACATATGGAGCCGAAACAGAATGAATATAATCCTTCCATATTAATATTTGAAGAGTACAATGTCTGAATTTGTCTTCTACTCCAGAATGACCATCTAATATTTCTTTAACATGCTACTGTATCGTAAAATTTTTGGTACCTTGATCATTTGGGTCACCCTTTTCTGAAAATCTTCCATCTATTTAGTAAATCTCATATCTTCTCTTTCATCATCCTTGGTTTCCTACATATCTTAACTAAAACCTCACTTTCTCTAAGTTTTTCTTCAAAAATCTTCTATTGACTATCTTCAAATTTTCTAGTATTTATCCTTTTGTGCATGTTTGTTAAAATGTTGTTTCCCTATTATTCTGTAATAAAATTGAGAATAATTTTTCCCCCTTATATTCCCAGAATTTAGAACATTGGAACATAATAGGTGTTAAATAAATGCTTAGGGACTTGACTTTATAGTTTGATTTATTTTTGATTCCCTAATACCTATATGTTTTCTCATTATCATTTGCAATGGACTTTTTACATTTCCTTTTCCTCTACCTTCAGTTCATCCTTCCATAATGATTCAACTTCACTGTGTACAAACTTGACCATGCTTTTCATATGCTCTGAACATTTCAAAGGTATTGAAATTATAACATTCAAAATCATTTCCTTGATGTTCAAAGCAGATGGTTGTCTGATACTACCTTACATTTCTTATTTAATATCACAGTACAGAATTTTTCAGTGTTCTTTAGGCAATCTCACAATACTTTGTGCCTCACACTCTCTTGCCCCTATGTTTTTGTTCACACAG
Source organism: Macrotis lagotis (assembly GCF_037893015.1). Taxonomy (NCBI): domain Eukaryota; kingdom Metazoa; phylum Chordata; class Mammalia; order Peramelemorphia; family Peramelidae; genus Macrotis; species Macrotis lagotis. Next base: position 124,618,482 of record NC_133662.1, on the reverse strand, counting down.
TGCCAGATTACTTCCTCTTGACCACTCTTGTCCTATCTGAATTCCTATGCATAACCTTGCTCTGTCTGACACTCCCAAACTTCCCATAGCCTCTCATAGCATTTTTCAAACATCTTATGCACTGCTTATATATCAATTGATACTAAAATTATTTGCACATGTGTCATAATTTCCTACTATTCTCTTAACTCAATAAGGATGGGGATTGCTATTGTTTAAACTCACTGTCTCGAAGAGTCACTTACTTCAGTTACCTGCACAAAATAGGCATTTTATAATTTTTTTTTTGAATCAAAACAGATGAGGTGATTCCTCAAAGTTCTTTTTAATTCTAAAATTATATGAAATCAAGTATACTTGAGATTTTATCCATTCAATGTTGCAAAATCAGATTTTTTTTCTCTTTTAAAATACAGTTACAGATAGAAAGGACTTCAGTGGTCATCTTCAACATTTACCCATGCCTGAAATGGAATTCTTTTAACCACCTCCTGACAAATGTCCATGTTTAAAGACCAACACTTAATTAGCTGGTGAAATATTCTATTCCTCTTTGACTTAACATATTTTCATGGAGTTTTCTCTTTAGTAACCCTAAATTTAGTTTCCAGAAACAAACATAATAAATGAAAGATTACAGTCTCTCTTACATACAAAAGTACTTCAAATACCTGACAATAGCAACCACATTTTCCCCTCCCTCCTAATTCTTCCCCTGGTTAAATATTTATTGTTTCTTAAATCCATCCTTATATGGAGAGCAATGATCTTGAGGACTTTTTACTATTATGACTGTCATTTATTGAATTTTCAGTTTCCAATGACTCATGAAATATAGTAAGCAATTTTTAAATGCTCAAATTTCAATTGTCTTCAATAATTTATATTTGATCAGTTTTTTACATTAATTAATTTCTCTTCCAAGTATGTTAAGTATTAAATGATTTCTACTGATCCTTCATTTTGAATTTATCCTCTCTGAATACTACTGGCATGATACAATAGAAAGCAAATTTAGGTAATTTCCAAGAGAAATCGCTAATTTTTTAAGCTGTTTCAGACTAGTAACACTATTAAATGGTAAGTTCTTGTTCTAAAATCTTAATGCATGATACTCTTTAGCTATTCAGAAGCAAAAGTAAGTGCCCACTCCAGAAGATAGTGCCAATAATACTTTTATATCCAGGAATGTGCTCGAACCTTTGTAAATCAGCTTTGAAGAGCTGACTAATAAGTTCATTATGAGCATTTACATATCAGGAATTATCAAATGTACAAAATATGGCTTGATTTATTGTATTGCTGATTGCCTAGACATAAGAAAGTGGTGCAAAATTAAATGTTAAAATGTTTCATGAGTAGCTTTTTTGGGAAAGTTGGTTGTTAAATATTTACCAGCACACCAGTGATAATACTAAGTAACTTACAGGATTATTGTGAGAACAGTGTTTTATTAACCTTGAAGTACTAGATAAATGCATCATTATTTGAAACTTATTAATCTATTTGGACATCATTATCTTTTTTGAGACATTTAACTAATAGTATACTTAATTCCCAAACCTTTCAGGTTTACAAAACACATTCCTGGTTAAATGGGTGACAAAGATCATTATTCCCATTTTTAAAGATGAGAAAACCAAAACTCAAATAATTTAAATTTCTCACTGACTAGTAAGTATAAGAACTAGAATTTGAACTCAAATTTCTTTCTTCATCTATCCATAAAATTATGTTAATCTCCCTAAAGAGATTAAAGTCTAATTATGTAGCCTCCATTAAATATTAAATACCTCCTGATGAGGCCTTTTTGTTATATTAATAACCAAACTTCATGGATATAGTCCAAAATAGAGTTGTCTTTTATTTAATTCTTTTTTCTTTTCATTATATTTAGGTACTTTGTGGTATAATTGAGTTCTAGATCTGGAGTCAAGAAGGCCTGAATTCATCTAACTACAGTAACTTACTAGATAGGGAAGTCATTTAGCATCGATTTGCCTCAGTTTATGAAGTGCTTATTAGCTAAGCACTATGCTAAGCACTTTTTATAGGTATTATTTCATTCCATCTCCACAATCTTGTGATTTAGATAGTATTATCCTTATTTATCACCTCTTCACATGGTTGTAATGAGAATCAAAAGAGATATTTGTAAAAAATGTTTAGCATAGTGCTTGGCAAAAAGTAGTCACTATATGAATACTTATTTTCTTTTTTCCCCTCCCACTTCCCCATTCACAGAAAGAAGAGTTACACAAGTCTCAATGCTCAGGCCAAGAAAACATTAAGGTCAATCAGAATTTAGGAAAAAAATGTAGGATTTTTACTTAAATATATTTTAAAATGAGGCATAGTGATTCTTTAATACATTAATTGTTTAACATATGAAATATCTTACAACTCATCCCAAAACAATAAAGTTCTGATAGTGATTCCCACCTCCTACAAATTCCAAGAAAATCCTACTTCAAACTTTGAATCTTCATTCCTAAAGAGAGAATGTTGATAATAACAGTGGGAAGCTATCTGTAATTCTATTAAGCAAGTTTCACAGAGTCTTAACTTCCTTTTGGAGGCAGACAGAAGGGACTTCACATAACACCTCATGTAAAAATGTAACACCTGCAATCACTACACTGCAATTTCAGGATTTGGTATAAATCCACGCCTGGCTACGAGAATTGAACTTCCAACATCTAGCTAGGGGCGAGAGCAGAACCCACTGTGATCCTTCATTCTCAATTTATCCTCTCTGAATACTACTGGCATGATACAATAGAAGGCAATTGCAGGGAAATTCCAAGAGAAATCACTAATTTTGTAAGCCCACTTATCCTAGCTGACACTCACTGGAAATGCCATTGATATGATAGACTTCAAATTATAGCCTCAAGAGTGTAATTTCCCAAGCATATGTGCTATCTCAGTCCTTAGGTGATATATACTATAAAAATGCATGTCTCTCTCTTTTTCTGTACCATCTTTTCTTTCAAATAAATGGTGTGAAACTTTCCAATAAAATGCAACTCATTCAGTTGCTCCCTCCAATGGATTAATTTACATCTTAAGTGATTCAGATAATTGTATACTTGGTATGCAATGAGGATATAAGCCTTTTCTTGCCTTACATTTCTCACTTCGATGAAGTGTCATGTGGAGCCAAGTCTGGCTGGAAATATGTGTAATGGTATTTAAAAGTTGACATGTAATATCCTGTATGGTGAAAAGTAAAATGGGATTTTTAGATATTTGTTGGTAGCAACATCTTTTAAATTGGTAAAATTTGAAGGGACCCATGTTTTATTTCTGATAGAGGAGAGCTACAAGAGAAATTATTTCAAGGACACTAATTAAAAGAGACCAGACACAAATGGAATCTTAATTTTTTTCTCTGACATAATACATTTTGGAAGATGACATGAAGAGATTATAGCACTACCAGTCCTAATAATTAGGACTTCAAAAATCTCCAATCCAAAATTTGGAGATAAGGGAAGGAGACAGTGATCTTTGACAATGGATTCAAAATTTTGTTTCTTTGGGCAAAGTATTTGTGAAAATATAAGATAAAAGTAACAGCAAAATAGTGTTATGATTTCTCCCTTTTTTTCTTTAGTACATAGGTTTTTTCCCCCCACTACTTTAAAAATTTTTAAATCATTAACATATGATATGTAACAAATTCATATTTGAGAATCTATAATTTTTTCCAATTAGGAAACTGTAGCTCAAAGTACCCCAATAAAATACTGAGTTAAGACAAATTGTTATATAATTAATACCTTTGGTCTCATAATCTATCTACCAGACTGTCATTGAATGAAGTAAAAAAATAATGCATAAAATTTTTAAAGCATTATTTGATATATATATATATGTATATATATATATATATATATATATATATATATATATACATTTTTTCAGTAGAAATACTCCTGGGACAAACTGCTATTACTATATTATTCTTCTTAAGAATATTCTTGGCAACATGGCAACATTTGACCCAGCAATAACACTACTGGGTCTATACCCTGAAGAGATTATAAAAAAAGGGTAAAAACATCACTTGTACAAAAATAGCAGCCCTGTTTGTGGTGGCAAAAATATTGGAAATTAAGTGAATGTCCTTCAATTGGGGAATGGCTTAACAAACTGTGGTATATGTATGTCATGGAACACTATTATTCTATTAGAATCCAGGAGGGATGGGAATTCAGGGAAGCCTGGAAGGATTTGCATGAAATGATGCTGAGAGAGATGAGCATAACCAGAATAGCATTATACACCCTAACAGCAGCATAGGGGTTATGATCAACCTTGATGGCCTTACTCATTCCTTTAGTGAAACAACCAGGAACAATTTTGAACTATCTTCAATGGAGAATATCATCTGTATCCAGAGAAAGAATTATGGACTTTGAACAAAGACCAAATACTATTACCATTAAATTAGGGGGGGAAAGTTAGTTATTATGTAATTTTACTATCTCATACTTTCTTTTTCTTCCTTAAGGATATGATTTCTCTGCCATCACATTCAACTGAGATCAATGTATACCATGGAACCAATGTAAAAACTAACAACAGAATGCTTTCTGTGGGGGTTGGGGGAAGGAAAGCAAGAACGGGGGAAAATAACTCCAAATAAATAAAATCTTTCTTAAAAATGAATGTTCTTGGGACTTTTTCATTTCTGAAAAATTGGAAAAGGTTTGTCTTCTTGAGACACCCTGAAAGCATAAGATCCTAGAATCATATATTTAGAACTGGAAATGATCTTTTTTTTTTAACGATATTATTTGAGTTTTGCAATTCCCCCCCCCCCATCTTACTTCTCCCCCTCCCCCATGGAAAGCAATCTGTCAGTTTTTACTTCGTTTCCATGTTGTACATTGATCGAAATTGAGTGTGATGAGAGAGAAATCATATCCTTAAGGAAGAGAGGAGAAGTCTAAGAAGTAATACTATCAGACAATAAGATATCTGTTTTTCTTTTAAATTAAAGGGAATAGTCCTTAAACTTTTTTCAAACTCCATGGCTCTTTATCTGGATACAGATGGCACTCTCCTTTGCAGACAGCCCAAAATTGCTCCCTATTGTTACACTGATGGAATGAGCAAGTCCTTCAAGGTTGAACATCACCCCCATGTTGTTGTGACGGTATACAGCGTTTTTCTGGTTCTGCTCATCTCACTCAGCATCAGTTCATGCAAATCCCTCCAGGCTTCCCTGAAATCCTGTCCTTCCTGGTTTCTAATAGAACAAGAGTGTTCTGTGTATACATATATCAGTTTGCTAAGCCATTCCCCAATTAAAGGTCATTTACTTGATTTCCAATTCTTTGCCACCACAAACAGGGCTGCTGTAAATATTTTTGTACAAGTGATGTTTTTAACCTTTTTCATGATCTCTTCAATGGATGCTGTATGTTCATTTATGTTTTGGGAGCAGTTCCATATAGCTCTCCAGAAAGGTTGGATGAGTTCACAGCTCCACCAAGAGTGTAGTAGTGTCCCAAATTTCCCACAACCCTTCCAACAATGATCATTATCCTTTCTGGTCATATTGGCCAATCTGAGAGGTGTGAGGTGGTACCTCAGAGAAGCTTTAATTTGCATTTCTCTAATAATTATTGATTTAGAGAAATTTTTCATATGGCTACGGATTGCTTTGATCTCCTCATCTGTAAATTGACTTTGCCTATCCCTTCACCATTTGTCAATTGGGAATGGCTTTTTGTTTTAAAAATATGACTCAGTTCTCTGTATGTTTTAGAAACGAGTCCTTTGTCAAAATCATTAGTTGTAAAGATTTGTTTCCCAATTTACAACATTTCTTTTGATCTTGGTTACAGTGGTTTTATCTATGCAAAGGCTTTTGAATTTAATGTAATCAAAATCATTTAGTTGGTTGTTGGTGATGTTCTCCAACTCTTTCTTAGTCATAAACTGCTCCCCTCCCGTAAATCTGACAGGTAAACTAGTCCTCGATCTTCTAATTTGCTTATAATATAGTTTTTTATGTCTAAATCCTGTAACCATTTGGATTTTATCAAGGTAAAGTGTGTTAGGTGTTGTTCTAATCCAAGTTTCTTCTATACTAACTTCCAATTATTCCAGCAATTTTTATCAAAGAGGGATTTTTTATCCCAATAACTGGACTCTTTGAGTTTATCAAACAGCAGTATATTTGCACCTAGTCTATTTCACTGGTCCACCACTCTATTTCTTAGCCAATAACAAACAATTTTGATGACTGATGCTTTATAATATAATTTTAGATCAGGTAGGGCTAAGCTACCTTCTTTTCTACTTTTTTTTCATTAAGCTCCTGGCAATGCTTGACTTTTTATTTCTCCATATATATTTACTTACAATTTCTTCTAACTCATTAATTTTTTTTTGGAATTTTGATTGGTAGGGCATTAAAAAGGTAGGTTAGGTTTGGTAGAATTGTTATTTTATTATATTGGCTCTACCTATCCATGTCAGTTGATAATTGCCTAGTTATTTAAATCTGTTTTAATTTGTGGGAGAAGTGTTTTATAATTGTTTTCAAAAAGTTTCTGAGTCTGTCTTGGCAAATAGACTCCCAGGTATTTTATATTTTCTGAGGTTACTGTGAATGGGATTTCTCTTTCTAGCTCTTCCTGCTGTATCTTGCTAGACACATATAGAAAAGTTGAGGATTTATGGGGGTTTTTTAATAACCTGCAAGTTTGCTAAAATTGCTAATTGTTTCCAGTAGTTTTTTGGATGATTTCTTGGGATTCTCTAGGTAAACCATCATGTCATCAGCAAAGAGTGAGAGTTTTGTCTCTTCCTTCCCAATTCTAATTCCTTCAATTTCTTTTTCTTCTGTAATTGCTGAAGCTAACATTTCTAACACAATATTTGAATAGTAGTGGTGATAATGGGCACCCTTGTTTCACCCCGATCTTATTGCGAATACTTCTAGCCTCTCCCCATTGAATATTATACTTGTTGATTGTTACGGATAGATACTGCTAATTATTCTAAGGAACTGTCCATTTGTTCCTACACTCTCTAGTGTTTTTAGGAGGAATGGATGCTATATTTTGTCAAAAGCTTTTTCAGCAGTTATTGATATGATCAAATAATTTCTGATAGGTTTGTTGTTGATATAATTGAGTATACTAACAGTTTTCCTAATATTGAACCAATCCTGAATTCCTGGGATAAATCCTACTTGATCATGATGTATTATACTAGTGATAACTCCTTGTAATCATTTTCCTAAGATTTTATTTAAGATTTTTGTATCTATATTCATCAGGGAGATAGGCTTATAATTTTCTTTCTCTGTTTTAACTCTTCCTGGTTTAGGTAACAGCACCGTATTGGTTTCATAGAAAGAGTAGGGCAGAATTCCATCTTTCCCTATTTTTCCCAAAGAGTTTATATAGAATTGGAACCAATTGTTCCAGGAATGTTTGGTAGAATTCGCGTGTGAATGCATTAGGCCCTGGAGATTTTTTCTTGCGGAGTTCAATGATGGCTTGATGAATTTCTTTTTCTGAGATAGGGTTGTTTAGGTATTTAATCACTTCTTCATTTAGCCAGGGCAACTTATGTTTTTGTATTGGCATAGAGTTGGGGAAAATAATTTCAGATTGTTACATTAATTTCCTCCTCATTGGTGCTGAGTTATCCTTGTTCATTTATGATACTAGCAATTTGATTTTCTTCTTTCTCTTTTTTAATCAAATTGAACAGAGTTTTATCAATTTTATTGGTTTTTTCATAATACCAACTTTTGGCTTTATTTATTAATTCAATAGTTTTATTTGCTTTCAAATTTATTAATTTCCCCTTTAATTTTTAGAATTTCTATTTTGGTATTTAACTGGGGATTTTTAATTTGTTCTTTCTCTAATTTTTTATTTGTATGTTTAGTTCATTGATTTCCTCTTTCTCCAATTTATTCATGCAAGCATTTAAAGCTATATTATATCCCCTGAGAGCCGCTTTGAGTGAATCCCATAGGTTTTGGTATGTTGTTTCATTATTATCATTATCTAGGATAAAACAGTTAATACTTTCTATAATTTGTTTTTTGGTCCACTGATTCTTTAAAATGAGGTTATTCATTTTCCAATTGGTTCTGGGTCTATATCTCCTTGGCCCATTATTGCATATGACTTTTATTGCATTGTGATCTGAGAAAGATGTATTCACTATTTCTGTCTTTCTGCAGTTGATCATTACGTTTTTATGTCCTAGTACATGGCCAATTTTTGTATAAGTTCCATGCACTGCAGATAAAAAGGTATGTTCTTTACTATCCCCATTCAGTTTCCTCCATAAGTCTACCATATCTAATTTTTCTAACAATCTATTTATCTCCTTAACTTCTTTCTTGTTTATTTTATGATTCGATTTATCTAGATCTGAGAGTGGGAGGTTGAGCTCTCCCACTAGCAAAGTTTTTCTGTCTATGTCTTCCTGTAGTTTTTTCAGCTTCTCCTCTAAGAATTTGGATGTTATCCCACTGGGTACATGTATGTATTTTCAGTATTGAAATAGCTTTATTGTCTATGATACCTTTTAGGAGGATAAAGTATCCTTCCTTATCTCTTGCAATGCTATCTATTTTTGCTGCTGCTTTGTCTGAGATAATGATTGCTACCCCTGCTTTTTTTACTTCAGCTGAAGCAAAATATATCTTGTTCCAACCTTTCACCTTTACTCTATATTTATCTTTCTGCTTCAAATGAGTTTCTTGTAAGCAGCATATTGTCTGATTCTGGTTTTTAATCAACTCTGCTATTCACTTCTGTTTTAAGGGAGAGTTCATCCCATTCACATTCAAGATTATGATTACTAATTCTTTATTGCCTTCCATACTTTCTTCCCTCTGTTTATATTTTCCCCCTTCCTCCCCTTTATCCATATTCCACAGTATTTTGTTTCTGAATACCACCCCCTTCAGTGTGTTTGCCCTCCTATATCACTCCCTCCCCTTTCTTTCCCATTTCTCTTTTTCCCTTTTCCCTTCCCTTCCTTTGTTTGTTCCCTTTTTTTCCCCAATCCCTCTTCCCTTTCTCCACCCCCCCCCCATTTTCCTCTTTCAATCCTTGAAAGGTTATATGTTTTTTAAGTTAACTAAGTATGCATAAGTTGACTTTAAGGCAAGTCTGATGAGAATAAGATTCAGGTGTTTCTCATCTCCCTTCTTCCCCTCTATTACCATAGGTATTTTTTACCTCTTAGTGTAATGAGATTTACCCCATTTAATCCCCTCCCTCCTGCCATCTCCTTCCTGTCCCCCTTTTTCAGGATGTAGTGTTTTTTAGATCATTTTATCTGAGTCATAGAAAATTCTGAGTATCTGTCACTTCTAGCTAAGTACTTTTTGTCTGATAGAGTTAAAATTCTTGAGAGGTATTAGAGTCTTTCTCCCAAGTGGGGTTATAGCCACTTACATCCCATTGGATAGCAGTCTCATAGATAGGTCATGAATGTCCATCACTTCTGGCTAGGTACATTCTCTCTGTTAGAGTTCCAATTCTCAAGACTTATGAGAATCTTTTTCCCCATGCTGGAATATAGCCGGTTTCCACTTATTGGATAACAATTTTTTTTTACCGCTCCCCCCCTTTTTTTTACCTTTTAATGTGTTTCTTGAAGCTCCTGTTTGATGTCCAAATTTTCTATTTAGCTCTGGTCTTTTCATCAGGAATTTTTGGAATTTTTCCATTTTTTAAAAAAAATGTCCATCTTTTTTCCCCGGAGAAGAAGACAGCTTTGGGGGATAGTGGATTCTTGGCTGCATTCCAAGCTTCCTTGCTCTTAGATATATCTCCTTCCAGGCCTTTCCATCCCTTAATCTTGATGCAGCCATGTCCTGCCTAATCCTTACTGTGGCTCTTTCATATTTAAATTGTTTCTTTATGGCTATGGCTGCTTGCAGGATTTTCTCATTTATCTGATAGTTCTGGAATTTGGCCACAACATTCCTTGGTGTTTTCATTTTCAGATCTTTTTCTGGAGCGGATTGATGTATTCTTTCAATAACTACTTTGCCCTCTGGTTCTATGATATCAGGGCAGTTTTCCATCACTAGATCCTGTAATTTTAAGTCCAGGCTTTTTTTTTTCTCTTCAATGTTTTCAGGAAATCCAATAATTTTCAGGTTGCCCCTCCTCGACCTATTCTCAAGGTCAGTGGTTTTGCTGATGAGGTATTTTACCTTTTCTTATATTTTTTGTATTTTTTGGTTTTGTTTAACTGGCTCTTGCTGTCTCATGGAGTCATTAGTTTCTGCAGACTCCATTCTTTTTTTTAGAGAGGAGTTTTCTTCATTAATCTTTTGCAACTCCATTTCCAATTGGTCCATTCTACTTTTGAAAGTGCTTTACATTAAACCAATTGAGGTTTTGAGAGAATTATTTTCTTTGTGCATTTGACCAGTTGATGGGCTGAGAGAATTAGTCTTATTTTGTATTTATCCAATTGATGATCTGAGAGATTTATTCTCATTTTGTATTTGTCCAATTGTATTTTTTAAGGATTTGTTTTCTTGTTGCAAGTTATTAATTGTCTCTCCCAAATTTTCCAGTTGATTTTTAAACTACTCCTTCCTTATTTTTTCAAGGAAGCCTTTCTGTGTTGAAGACCAGGTAGTATTCTCCTCAGAGGTTCTAGGTCTCTCTGAGTTAGGGTCTTTCCCTTCCAAGAATTTTTCTATGGATCCACCTTTCTGCTGACCCTTCTTCATTTTACTAAGACCTTGAGTTGGGGAGGGGCTGGTTCACAGGGGCTTGGGATCAATACAGACTTTACTCACTGAGTGCAATTTCTCTGGCTGGCCAGTAAGAGGTACTGGTTGCTTTCTCTGCAGTGTCTGTGACCTTGATTGAGGCCTTCTCTTTTAGCTTGAAGGGAGGAGTTGGAGCTAATGAATCCTTTTGCCTTCAATCAACGGTGGGCTTTGCCCTGGCCTGAGGTCATCCCTATCCCTATTGTCAGCTGGGCTGGTTCTTCTGCTCACACACCTGTGCTTGCGACAGAAGTAGTCTGCAATTTTTTTCGTTCTGGGAAGAGGCCACAGCTGCAATGGAGGCATGGACTCAGAGTTCCTCAGAGCAGAGGAGCCTAGGGATGGTGTGTCTGCAGCTATCCTGCACCGGAACTCTCCCCCCAGCCCTGTTGACAAGCTCCAGAGGGTCAGCGCCTCTGCTCCCTGGATGATTCAAGCCCCTGCTGTCTAGCCCCACCACTGATCCAGCAGGTCTAGCTCTCTGGCCCTCAGACTCCCCGGCTCCAATTCAGCTGCTAATCTAGCTGATCCACCCTCTGTACTCAGACTCACCTGCCCAAATTTGTCCAGTGCTACTGAGGCAGACAAATCCTGAGGTAGATGTTCTTTCTCCTGGCTTTTCTTTCTGGGTTTTGTGGGTCAGATTTCTTTTAAGAGGTTTGTTTCATATGATAGATGGGGAAAGATCAGGAGACTTTGGAACTGTGCCTATCTTCTTTCCACCATCTTGGCTGGAAGTCCCTGGAAAGGATCTCAATGATCACTAATTCAATGAATTAACTGATTTCCAAAGTGATTAAATGACCTGCCAAAAGTCACAGTTAGTAGATGATTAGTGGGGGAAGGTTTCAAACAAGATTCCTTGTTAAATTGAGACAATTTCCCTAACTCTCAAATTTTTACTCCAAACCCCCCCCTCAATTTTTAAAAGCACCAAACTTTGAAAATAGACCAAATAGAAGTATTGTTGGGTCAAAATATGCAGGTAGTTTAAAGTCTTTGAATTTATTCCCAGATTTCTCTCTAAAATGACTGGATTACATAATACACCAACAATGAATTAGAGTGTCAATTTTTTATATTCTTTCAACATTTTTCATTTTACACTTCTATAATTTTTGACAATCTGGTAGATGCAAAATGATTATTCAAAGTAGGTTTAATCTGCATTTCCCTACTCAATACTGATTTATAATGCTTTTGTATGACCATAGATTATTTTAATTTCATTAGAAAATTGCAAGGATTTCCATTAATTGGAGGATGACTGAACAAGTTGTGGTGCATAATTGTTATGGAATGCTTCTATGTTATAAGAAATTAAGATCTCAATGATTTTAGGAAAAACTGAAAAGACTTGCATGAAATAATGAAGAACAAAATGAACAGAACCAAGAGAAAATTGCATGCACTAATAGCAATCAGTTTTTAAGAATAACTGAAGAACTTAACCCCATTGCCTTGCTAAAAAAAACTTATAAAAAATTATGACTGAGGAAATGACTAATTTTATCTATTATAAATATCCAAATTAACTAGAAAGGTCATATGAAGAGAAACACAATCTGCATCCAGAGAAAGAATTGATAAATAGAAGTACATATAGAATAATTTTACATATGTACATATATATTTATATGTTTGTGTCTAAAGGTAGCTATCTCTAGGTTGAGAGGGAAGGAAAGAAAAATGAAATTCACATGATAATTGTGTTCTATGTTTGAAAGGGAAATGAAGTTGTGGCCAATAGATTTCAATTTCAAGGACAATCATCTTTTAATAATGTACTATCTTGGAAATGTACACTTTATTCATTAATTACAATCAAAAGCAAGTTTCTGAAAAAAAGTACAAAGCTAAATATGATAAAGAAATTACCAGCAATAGCAACATCACATATCTAGGATTTATATAGTACCACTGATTAATATCTGGCCACTGAACCCAGGTGGCTCTAAATTTATGCCCTTGTCATAGCATCACCCCACCTGATATTATGGTCTTTTTGGAGAAGGAAGGACAAATATCATCAGTATCCACTATTTGCCAAGCACTGTGATAAGTGTTTTACACCTATAACTCAGTGTGAAATTGTCTCATTGAAATATTATAATAAATATAACTTCATCTACTAAGATACTCCAGAAAAAAAGCAAAAATCCATAGGAAATAGGGAAAGAGACCCTCCCAAAAGGAAAGCCACTCAGAAATCTATTTCAGGTCAGTTTGAGATTGATCAGATACACTTGGAGCCTTCAAGATTTGGTATCACAGGAAAGCAAAATCAGAAGATCCTCCAAGAAAAGACCAAGGTGATCTATAAAGGGAATGAAAACAATACAGAATCAGCTTGTAAATGTTGACTTTGCTGTCACTTTTAGCCCACAGAACATTTTCACACTATATTTTTGCTCTTACAAGTCCTCTGGTGACTACCTCTCCTTTATATAAGCAATTCACAAAAACATTCTGTGTTTGACTGAACACTACAGCTACATGTTTATCAAACCCAGAATCTTAGCTTCATAGAATTTTGCATAGCCATAAAAGGTTGATATTGACAAATCAACTATATTACCTTTATTTGTTTTTTTTCATTATTATAACTTGTGCTGTTTTTTTCTACTTTCTCTTTCTCATCCTCTTAGTTGCCTGTAGTTTTCAAATGAGAGATTCAATATCAAGGGATAGTTTTTACCAGTATTTTGTTTAGTTGTTGTTTTTATATAAGTCCATTCATGGAGAGATGAAGCCCATTATAATGGGCTTAATACCCATACCAAAATACTCTTTTAAATTAATTAACCAGCCCTATATAATCCATTTTATTTGGTTTTAGCAGTGTAATTTTTTAAAGTGGCTGGCAAGAAATAAAGTTTTGAAAGGGTGAGAAATATACCAACTTATTTAAACTTCAAAATAAAATGAAAAAAATTACTTAAGGATTTAGAATTTATATATATATATATATATATGTATGTATAATATGCATTATATATATATAATCAAATTAAGTGTATTTTCCATAAGGCAGATAACAAATTTTATTCCTTTAAACTCTAGAATTCAAGAAGCAAATCTGAATGATTATAATCTAGCTTATTATAGTATGCATTTGTCAAGCACTGTCCTAAACATCTGGGATACCAGAATTAAAAATGTTGGTCCCTGCCTTCAAGAAGCATAAGGTTAAATGTAGTTCTTAACTTTTTTTTTTCTTTGCCAATGTGGTGAAGCCTATATACACCCCCTTTCTTAAAGAAATATTTTTAATTATCTAAAATAAAAATAATATTTTTGAACACCTAAGATTAAAAATATGGAATTGCAAAAGAAACCAACAATGTTAATATATAGAGATATCTATCTATAGCTAGCTAGATAGAAAGATATCATAGGTAAGGACCCTTGGAAAAAAGATACAAGTTGTGCATAATTAAATATGTTAAAAGTTAGACAGACATCATTTACAAAGATGTCTAAATTTGTTAATTAAGAAAAAATTTGAGCAAATTCCATCTATAAATTATGAGTTATACACAAATAAATATACTAATAGTTATGTATGCTAACTTGCACTAGAGACTAAGATGGTTAAGATAGTGATGAAATAATATTTTACTCTAGAGTGTATAGGGGGTCAATTAAATTTATTGAACTGGAAAATGGAATGGTCAGTTTGAGCACCAATTTGCCTGCAGAGTGAAGAATGATTAAAGTGGAGAGGAAGGGTAGATTTGAGGGAAAGAGAACAAAGAGAAAGTCTCCAAAGGAAGATTCATAACAGGCATGAACAAAAAAAAAAGAGAAAGAAAGAAATAAAGAAAGAAAGAAAGAAATAAAGAAAGAAAGAAAGAAAGAAAGAAAGAAAGGAAGGAAGGAAGGAAGGAAGGAAGGAAGGAAGGAAGGAAGGAAGGAAGGAAGGAAGGAAGGAAGGAAGGAAGGAAGGAAGGAAGGAAAGAAGGAAGGAAGGAAGGAAGGGAGGAAGGGAGGAAGGGAGGAAGTAGGGAGGGATGAAGAGAGAAAGAAAAGAAAGAAGGAAGGAAGGAGGAGAAGAACAAGAACAAGAACAAAAACAACAAGAAGTAAGAAAGGAAGAGGAGAGAGAGAGAGAGAGAGAGAGAGAGAGAGAGAGAGAGAGAGAGAGAGAGAAGAAAACACACCCTTACTCATTGTGTACTCTCAGGATAGAATGATAAGGTGTTGTTATTTGATCTGGGAAGTACTGCGTGAGAATATTCAGTGTGGAGTAGGTAATTTTCATTGTGTAGTTGTTAAAACTGATATAACTACCTTGATAAATCAACACTCAGAACCATAGAGGTTTGTATAAACAAACACTAGTGGTTGAAGGAGGCAATGTAGGGGTGTCAACTGAAAAAGGATAAAAGGAAGGAGAAATTTGCTGAATACAAGCCACCATTGGCAGTCATAGGAAAAGTAGGGCACATTCTATCTTTTTAATCTTCTGATTTCATCCCTTATGTGATCATGCTATGAACCACTGGGGTGTTTGTCTCTACTTTGGAGTTGGAATCCCTACAGTTGGACTTGAAATTGAAAAGACTGATGATCATGAACATATAATCAGGATTCAGATCCTGATTTTCTTACTTATAATTAGAGTGTCTAGGTAAACTGCATTATATAATTCTGGCTAAAAAATCCAGTTTTATAATGTTAGAGCATATATTGATCATCTAAGCAGTATAGAATGATTCATGTTAATGCACAGTTCACTAAGCACCTTTCTCTCTACATTGATAACCTTCAAGCATATACTTGGATAAAGGTTCTTCTTTATATCTGTTTTGTAAATAAAAAGATTCTAAGTATGACAAATTGTGTTAACCTCATGTGCATTTAGGCAGTAATCTCATTTTTAAATAAAATATAACATATCCTCAGTTTAATTTACACAAGCAAGATTCTCTGGAAATTAGTTCTGTAGCCTTATGATATTTTCACTCACATTGAATAAATGTTTTGATTTAAGCATACATACATGCAAATATACTGACACACATATATACATATATATACAGATACATGTATCTGTGTATATGTATGCACATATATATATATATATGTGTGTGGTATGTGCATAAATATAAATACACATACAAATGTAGATACTGCTTGAAAAAATAGGAAATCTTCACTCTTCCAGGCTAACAGCATAAAACCCTCCTAAGTGTCCATATTTCTCTCTCTGGCAGGAAATAGTTCATTTTATCTCCATATTCTCAGCACCTAACACTGTAGCCAATATATAGGAGCTTCAGTTATGTAGAAAAAGCTCTGAACAATGTTCACAGAAACCAGAGTCTGATCAACTGCATTACAGTCTTAGTTCTGGTTCCTCCTCTTTGTACTTATAAACAAATCACTTAATCTTCCTGACCTTCAGTTTCTTCATCTTCATATTTTGAGGAAGAACACATTTGTACTAAAATAATACATGTGAAGTATTTTGACAAATTCTAAATAAAATGTTAGTTATTATTGTTTGGAATCAATAGCATCAGATTCATATTCCAGTTCTATTTATTATCTGGGGTAATCTTGAGCAAATTTCTTTCTCTAAATATGTTAAGTTTTCTTCCAGTTCCAAAATTATAATATTCTGACCTTAAAATCACTAAATCTAGGTAAAGAAGAGTAGCAGTAGCAGGGTTCTAACAAAATTTAGGTTTGAGATTTGTCCCTCCATGCATCCAAGCATAGCACTCAATTATATTGTATCTGTCATTCTCTATATTCTTTCATGAATGTTGACACTGAGTTAAAAATCACTTTTCCAAGATTTATTAGTTATTTTAAGTTCTCCCTTACAGCATTGCTTCATCTTTAAAAACAGAAATAACAATACCTTTTTCACAACCTTGATAGGGGAGTGGGATGGGGAAAACTGAAAAAGCAAAACTATATACACGTGTTATTGGTAATGACTACATTTTCTTTTCAGAATAAGAAGAAATTCTACAAAACTGTCAATCAAAAGAAATTCTTTAAAAAGGAATACCATTATTTCCTAAAAAGTGCAGGATTATTGATTCTTATTTCATAGAAAGCTTCACATTATTCTGTGTTGACTCTAATGAACAACAAAAAAAAGAAAAATCAATGGAGTTTTGGTAGAAGAGCCAATCTTACCTAGTACTGTTAAAGTCCCTCATGAACTAATGTACAACGTGCTGAAATTACCAGAGCAGTCATCCTTTAGGGTAATTCTGGAGAAATGTATAGTTTTAACAGGATGAAGACATTATGTACCTGTGTGCAAGTGTAGCTAGGTAGTACAGTGGATAGAGCAGTCAGGAAGATTTATGTCATTGATTTCAAATCACCCTCAGAAACTTACTGCCTGGTACTGGACCAGTCACTTATTCTCTTTGTGTCTGTGAAATGGCAAATCACTCCAGCATCTCTGCCAAGAAAACTTCAAATAGGATCAAGAACAAGATTCAAACATCTTTTTCTCTATTGAGAATTTCCAAGTTATTCTCTATCTAGCTAGTTTGTTAATAATTGTTTTCATGTTGTCTCCCCAATTAAATTGCAAGCTTATCAAGGGCAGGCATTTTGCCTTCCTTAACAACACCTATGTAAAATAACTTATTGACTAGTCAATAATTTATTTGTTATGGGATAGGCATTTGGACTGGTCTACTGTAATGAAATAAGAAAGCTGGGAAAACTCCACCTAATACAGATTAGCACCTTTGCCTCAATTTATGATTTTAGAGTTGCTTAATGAACTGGGAAGTCAAATGACTTCTCTTGCATCTTATAGGTAACATGTGACAGAAGAGTGATGTGAATTAGACCTTCTTGGCTTAATTGGCTTAATTTATATCCATTACTCCATGTGAAAGAAAAAAGTTGAGGAAAATCCAGTGATTTTTCATATTAAAAGATAGAAAAGAAAACTATGAGGGAACAGGAGAAAATGATGATAGTGTTTTCACTTCATTCTCAAAGAGGACCATGACATCAGAGAGGTGATGTCATGTCAAGCACACGAATTGAATTTGAATGAGAGGATGCTCTCCTAAATCAACAGTCTCAGTTTCTTCTCCAAAGCTGTCTAGTTCAGTGGGCAGATGTGAATCAGGATGACTAAAAGTGACTCTGGATGTGAAGCAATCAGGGTGAAGTGACTTGCTCAGGGTCACATAGTTGGTAAGTGACAAGTATCTAAGATTGAATTCAAACTTTTATCGTCCTGACTCCAAGGCCAGGCCTCTATTCACTGTACCATCTCGTTGTCCTATAGGAGGAAATATTAACAAAAGAAAGGAGAGAAGAAAGATTGTGACTATCAATTAATTAATTAATTAAATTAATCGGGGAAAATATGAAAGCAGTGGAATATTTGTGGAGGGGGATACTTACTAGCAATGAATTAAAAAGAGTGTTACTTATTGAAACTTTTAGGTCAGTTTATAGCATAAACAAAGGTTGTGTGTTTATGTGTGTGTGTGTGTGTGTGTGTGTGTGTGTGTGTGTGTGTGTGTAAAGTAGGGGATCCTTTTTTGTGTCCTCTTCTTCTTTGGCAATCTGGTGAAGCCTACAGCCCAGGCAGAGTCAAGATGGTAAAATGTAGGGACAGGGCAGCTAGGTGGTGTAGTGGATAAAGCACCAGCCCTGGTGTCAGGAGTACCTGGGTTCAAATCTGGTCTCAGACATTTAATAATTACCTAGCTGTGTGGCCTTGGACAAGCCACTTAACCCCATTTGCCTTGCAAAAACCTAAAAAAACCATAAAGTGTAGGGACAAGGTAGCAAGTTCACAACCACAAATGTCTCCGCACCAGATTAAATCTTGATGGGGAAATACAGAAAAAGACCTTGAGTAATTTTTTGAGCCCAGTTCAGCCTAGGGAAAGACACAAGGAGGTCTGTGGATAAATCATGCCCAGAAAGAATATCTTACCAGATCTCACTTCTAACCCTGAAGAGGAATTAACAACACAGAAATCACAGAACAAAAGAGTCAAAAATTCTGCCATTCATAACCAACTGAACTTCCATCTGGTTGAAAGAAGCACAGTCTAGTAGTAGTGTACTAATAAACAGACCCTAACCTAGGTCAGAAAGTCATATAGCTCAAATTGGGGTTGGGGTGGGAAGGGCAATTGACTTTGCCTTGAATCAAACCTCTTTGCATCAGACTTTGGCAAGTCCTCATCCATAGCTGAGAATCTGGGATAACAAAACACTCCACACTACAAATAAAGCTGCAACAGGTCCAGTCTAGTCCTTCCTTCCAGAAATATGGCAAAGTTCAATCCTAACATCAAGTCCTAAGTCAGAAAGTAGGCCAAAATAATGGGCAAACAGAAAAGGAAGCCCACCATAATGTATTATTAAGGTATCAGGAAATCTCAAAACATAAACATAGCTGGAAAAAAATACTTGAGCACAAATACAACTAGAATTCCTGAAACAAATGAAACAGGGGTTTTAAAAGGAATTCAAAATGTTTTATTTTTTATATGAATATAATTTGAGTATTTAAGTGAAAAAATGGAAAAGGAAAAAGAAACTGTGGGAGATAGAAGTTCAAAATGTTGTCCAAGCAACAAACTCCTTTAGAATTAGAATGAACCAAATGAAAGACATGACTTGATAAGGCAACAAAGAGTATTAAAACAAAATAGAAAAAAATTGTAAGGGATATCTTAGTAAAAACAACTGACCTGGAAAATTCTAGAAGAAAAAAAGCATCAATAAATTATTGCTGAGTTCAATGATTTTAGAAAAAAATAGAAAGACTGGCACAAAATAATGAAGAATACAATGAGCTGAATCAAGAGAACATTTTATAAATGATAGCAGATATATTAGTTTAAGATTGACTTTGAGCAAATAATTTTTTTCTTTAATAAATATCCAAATTATCTATAAAAATCATATTAAAAAGATGTAATCTTCATCCAGAGAAAGAACAAATATATAGCTACATATGCATACACATACATATTTGTTTCCATTGATAGTCATCTCAGGTCTGGCTGAGAAAAAAAATAAAATCAAAGAAATTTAAATGAGATTTTGTTGCAAATATTTGAAAAAACTATCAGGTTGTGTATTACAGATCTGCAGTTTCAAGTGCAATCATTTTTATTATATTATGTTAAAGAAATGCTTGTTTTATTCCATAAATTAAAAATAATTTCAAAAGATATTAAAGAATCAATGGGCTATCTGATTGCTGAGAACAACAAAAATGTTTAAATGTAACCTCTTAAAGAATGCTGAAACTGCCACCATCTTTTAGAATGGTAAAAATAAAGTAGAAATGGGAAGAACCAAGACATCTTCTGAAAAGAAAACCCAAATTGAAAACTCTGCTTCCAGATCAAAGAAAAAAAATATTGCAAGTATCAAATAGGAGAAATTTAAGAACCAAAAAACCACAATCAGGATTACACATGATTGAACAGCCACCAATATAAAGGAGCAGAGAATTTGGAGCACGTTATTTCAGAAAGCAAAGGATATGGACTTGTAATACCAAGAATAACTTAGCAAGGAAGACCAAGTATAATGCTACTGGGGGAAATGCATCTTTAATTAAAAAGGACTTCAAAACAGTTCTGATGAAAGAACTAGAGCTTCAGAGAAATGTTGAAGTTTAAACACAGGAGAGGAGAAAAAATAAAGTTATAACCTGTATGAACAATGATATACAAATTGATTACATCCAAAAATATCCCCTCTATTCTTTGCCTTCATTAACATTCCAGAGGAAGTTCAATTGGATATGATCATAAGAATAAAAGAGAAGGTAAGAAGAATATACTGTGGAAGGAAGACAAAGAAAATTAGGGAAAATTATTTCCAAGGAGAAAAAGATAGGAGAGACATAAACCTCACTCTCAGCTGAACTGGTCAAAAGTAAAAAGGAGACAGATAGATAGATGAAAAGAGAGAAAGAAATAGAGACAGATAGAAACAAAGAGAGAGAGAGAGAAAAAGAGATGGGTACAGAAATTTTTTTTCACTCAACAAGGAAATATGAAGGAGAGAGAAAAGGAGAAGGGGAAATAAGAGGGAATAGATTAAGGGAGAAATTAGTACTAAGCGAAGCAATCATTTGTAGCTTTTTTAAGGTTTCAAAGAATGAAAATCTGAGGGGTAGTCCATAAATTGGGCAATGGGTTAAGAAGTTACAATATATAAATGTAAGGACACACTAAAGGATCAGCCACAGAAAATAAACAATTGGATATATAGTCAGGACCTAACTTCAAATCTTGCCTCAGAAATTTATCGGTATGATGCTGGATAAGTCACTTAACTCTACCTTAGTTTCCACATCTGTAAAATGGAGACAATGGTTCTGATATAACTTCCCAGGGTTGTTGTGAGGATCAATTGAGTTAAAAATTATAAAATATTTAGTAGAGTATCTGGCACATAATAAACACTCTATAGATGTTAACTATTATTACTATTGGGATAAACTTAGCAATTGAATAACAACTAAAATTCCAAAGGACAAATGATAAAACATGCCATCTACTTCCTGAAAACAAGTAATGGTAGCAGAATGAATAATGAGACAATTTTTCCTGACATAACGTGAAGATTTGCTTTGCTTGACAAAATGTTTCTTTCCTTTCTTAAAATGCAAGGTTTTATTTATTTTTTGCCTTTTTATTTTTGTTTTTTTTTATTTTAGAAAGGTTTTATTTATTTTGAGTTTTACAATTCTTCCCCCAATCTTGCTTCCCTACCTTCACCCCCACAGAAGGCAGTTTGTTAGTCTTTACATCATTTGCACAGTATGTATTGATCTAATTTGATCTTTATAAATTCCTTTGATTTTGTTTTGTTTTCTAATAGTGAGGGAGATTGGAATGTAAAGATGAGAAAGTTGATTTTGACAAAAAATAATAAGAAATGGATGAAGTGTCTCTCAGAATAAATTGGTAGTGTTTTTTTTAATTTGTGGTTGAAGAAAAGACCATATTTCAGTTCAATTTTAATAGAAATAAAGTGGACTAGAGAGTGTAGGAATAAATAGACTTAAAATAATTAGCAGTATCTATCTGAAACCATCAACAAGCATTATATTCAATGGGGAGAGGCTAGAGGCATTCCCAATAAGATCAGGGGTGAAACAAGGGTGCCCATTATCACTACTACTATTCAAATATTGTATTAGAAATAGTAGCTTCAGCAATTAGAGAAGAAAAAAAAAATTGAAGGAATTAGAATTGGGAAGGAAGAGACAAAACTCTCACTCTTTGCTGATGACATGATGGTCTACCTAGAGAATCTCAAGAAATCATCAAAAAAACTACTGGAAACAATTAGCAAATTTAGCAAACTTGCAGGTTATAAAATAAATCTTCATAAATCCTCAACTTTTCTATATATGTCTAGCAAGATACAGCAGGAAGAGCTAGAAAGAGAAATTCCATTCAAAGTAACCTCAGACAGTGTAAAATACTTGAGAGTCCATTTTCAAAGACAGACTCAGAATCTTTTTGAAAACAAATATAAAACACTTCTCACACAAATTAAATCAGAATTAAATAACTGGGCAAATATCAACTGCTCATGGATAGGTAGAGCTAATATAATAAAAATGACAATTCTACCAACTAAACTATCTGTTTAGTGCCCTACCAATCAAAATTCCAAAAAATTACTTTAATGAGTTAGAAAAAAATGTAAGTAAATTCATATGGAGAAATAAAAAGTCAAGAATTTCCAGGACCTTAATGAAAAAAGGTGCAAAAGAAGTTGGCTTAGCCCTACCTGATCTAAAATTATATTATAAAGCATCAGTCATCAAAACTGTTTGGTACTGGCTAAGAAATACAGTGGTGGACCAGTGGAATAGACTAGGTGTAAAAGCAGGAGATGATTATAGTAATCTGCTGTTTGATAAATCCAAAGAGTCCAGCCATTGGGATAAAAACTCCCTCTTTGATAAAAACTGCTGGGATAATTGGAAATTAGTATGGAAGAAACTTAGATTACACCAATACCTCACACCCTTTACCAAGATCAGATCCAAATGGTTACAGGACTTAGGCATAAAAAAACAATACTATAAGCAAATTAGAAGTTCGAGGACTAGTTTACCTGTCAGATCTATGAAAAGAGGAGCAGTTTATGACTAAGGAAGAGTTGGAGACCATCACCAAAAACCAACTAAATGATTTTGATTACATTAAATTAAAAAGCTTTTGCACAGATAAAACCACTGTAACCAAGATTAGAAGAAATGTCGTAAATTGGGAAACAATCTTTACAACTAATGATTGTGACAAAGGACTCATTTCTAAAATATACAGAGAACTGAGTCATATTTTTAAAAAGAAAAAAGCCATTCCCCAATTGACAAATGGTCAAATTATATGCAAAGGCAATTTGAAGATGAGGAGATCAAAGCAATCCATAGCCATATGAAAAAATTCTCTAAATCATTAATTATTAGAGAAATGCAAATTAAAGCTTCTCTTTGGTACCACCTCACACCTCTCAGATTGGCCAATATGACCAGAAAGGATAATGATCATTGTTGGAAGGGTTTGGGAAATCAGGGACACTATTACACTGTTGGTGGAGCTGTGAACTCATCCACCCTTTCTGGAGAGCTATTTGGAACTACGCCCAAAGGGCAACAAAAATGTGCATACCCTTTGACCCAGCAATACCACTACTGGGTCTTTATCCTGAAGAGATGATGAAAAAGGGTAAAAACATTACTTGTACTAAAATATTTATATCAGCCCTGTTTGTGGTGGTAAAGAATTGGAAATCAAGTAAATGTCCTTCAATTGGGTAATGGTTTAGCAAATTGTTGTATATGTATTTCATGGAACACTATTGTTCTATTAGAAACCAGGAGGGATGAGATTTCAGGAAAGCCTGGAGGGATTTGCATGAACTGATGCTGAGTGAGATGAGCAGAACCAGAAAAACACTGTATACTCTAACAACCACATAGGAGTGATGTTCCACCTTGAAGGACTTGCTCATTCCATCAGTGCAACAATCGGGAACAATTTTGGGCTGTCTGCAAAGGAGAGTGCCATCTGTATCCATATAAGGAGCTTTGGAGTTTGAACAAAGTTCAAGGACTATTCCTTTTAATTTAGAAAAAAAAACCAGATATCTTATTGTCTGATCTTGTTACCTCTTACACTTCTCATCTCTTCTTTAAGGATATGATTTCTCTCTCATCACACCCAATTTGGATCAAGGTACAACATGAAAACAAAATAAAGACTGACAGATTGCTTTCCGTGGGGAGTGTGGTGGGGGGGAGGGTAGTAAGATTGGGGGCGGGGAATTGTAAAACTCAAATAATATCTTTAATAAAAATAAAATTTAAAACAAAAACAAGAAATAAGTTGGAGATTTCTTTTTCCCCAGTCCCCCAGAATTTAATGTAAAGACTCCCAGTCTAATCCTCAAGAGAAACAAAATTATGGCATGCTTCCAAAGAGTTAACTAAAATATTTAAAGAGACAAGGGAAAATTGAGTGAAATTGTAAATGTCCCTAATCCTTGTGATGCATTTAGCAATTGGACTGCTACAATTTACTATAAGATCCATATAGGAATACCTAATTTAAATCTGACTTATGTAACCAAGTAATAATAGCATAAGTGAATGCTGTCCCCTTTAAGTACAATTTTTCTCCCTTTCTAACTAGATAGTCTTATTTGCAAATTAATGGAGACTGATGGATTCTAACCCTCCTGGGGTTTATTATATACTACATTAAATTTTTCCAAGTTATTAAAACAAATGCTTCATGACAATATTGATTGTTTCTGTCTAGAGTTATGAACATATGAAATGAATACCTTCTGCTTCTCTTAATAAAAATATATTTAAAACTGATACAATGAGCTAGATTTTCATTTATTTCATTGTAAATATATTTGTTTATTTAGCATATATTGGGATATTATGTATTAAATATGATATATAGGTTTATTACATTAACCCATCGGTTTAAGTGTTAGAAGGCACCCCCCCCATACCAATGAGGTAATCAAAGAAAAGAGAAATTAAGTGACTTGCCCAAGGTCATTCATGTGAGGTAGCAGAATTGTGATGTTTAACTCTAGTCCTTGGATTCCAAAACCTTTATTCTTTCCATTGTATCATCCTATCTTCACTTTAGCACACTGCCTCAGAACAGTTGAATCAGTGAGTAGAAAATAGCAATGACAAGGTTAATTACATAAATTCAATCATGTTGCAAACCATTTGCTTCATTCTCTCTTATGACTGTAGCCTGGGTCCCAGACCCTGGAGAGCCAGATCATTAATCTATGCTCTTGCTTTCAAAACCATTAATGGAAGCACATTATCACAATGGAATAACAACTCTATGTGTGAATCAATGGTGAATCATATATAGATCAGGGGTCACAAAAGGAAAACCTCCATAGATAAAAAATAGCACATATTTTCAAAATTCATTCATTCAGGGTTCAATTACTGAGCACATAAAGGCAACCAATTAAGAATTTGAGCAAATGATTAATCTTGCCACCCTCAGTCAGTGAACAATAACCTTCTTTAGCATAAAATGTTCTGGAAGAAGGAAAAAAGCGTTATCTAGGATGCTACTTAAAAAATTGTTCTTTTAAGGAAAAAAATGGAATCTTAAATGACTACTTTGCATTTCATTATAGGTTATTATGCAACAGAAGTAAAGCTTGTCAGTTGTCACCCTCATAGTGTCAGAAGAGAGTCATAGCTCATAATGTTAACAAGCAATTATTCACATATCATTAAGATACTGGAAAGGAATGCAGGCATCATTGTGAAAGCTGCTGAGTTCTAGTCTGAACTCCTGTACAACTGCATATTGGTATTTTTATGACTCAGTCTCCCAATCAGACTTCTCATGGTTCTTTTGGAAAGTCTGGCAAATGAAATTAGACTTATCTGTAAGGAGACCTCTATATGACTAAATCTGAAGAAAATGAAATGTTACAGTACTGGGACCTTAGTCACTTCACCCTGTTGATACCCAAAAGGATCCAAATCTATCACTGAAACACTGAGAAGTTGAGTTAGGAATAATATCAACCCAAAAGTTTTGTTGGTCAAAGGTCTCTAAAAATGACATATGAACACTGTCAGGCACAACACATGTATCAGTGGAATGAAGTTATCTCTGGAGGGAGAATTGATAATATTTTTAACTAAAAACAAACAAGGAAGATGTACCAACCTTCTGCTAATGTGATATAGTAGGACAAATAAGTCTTTTAGACTTATTAGACATGACCTTAGATATAACCTCATTGGCTGATATTCTGCTTATCTAAATCACAAATTATTTCCAATAATACTGGTCAATGTGCTCTAGGGGAAGACATAATTGCTACTCTTTGATAACATGCCATTGATATTTCAAATGATGTCTTCTCTAGAAATGGATTCCCTTTGTGTCAAAGTAAATGATGTTTTAATGACTGTAGTACCATTAGAATGTTTGAGGATATGGTTATATCCCTATGAAATTTGGGTTGCAATAGGACAAAAGGAATAGAAGATGTCAAGAGTGAGAAAGATGTCAAGACTGTAAAACACAGGAAGCTATGTAGCAATAAACCAGGGGTCAGCAAAAGAAAAGTTTTTGAAGCAAAAGAAAACAAAACTGCAGAAATATCAAGAAGCAGCAAAAGTTCCCAAATCAATACAAGTAACCAAAAACCAGGAGATCTGTGGGAATTCTAATAAAGATGGTGGTCAAAAGGCCAAACAGTAACCTGAGGGAATAGACATTGCAGGAGTTGAGTGAATAGAGACATTGTAAAGGCAGCAAAAAATAATTTTGTTACTGAAGAAGCTTCCTGACTCAGCTTCAACTCTCTTTAGAATTCTCTCATCCTAGTAAAACCTATCCTCTTAGAGAAGCAGTTTACACTTTTATTTTTTCTGCTGGGGGCGCTGATGCTCAAACTGAGATTAATAGGAAAAAATGGCTAACAAGGAGTTGAAACCTAATATCAGTAATAAGATGATGAGAGAACCTAAATTTCCTTCAGGAGTTCAAGGAATCAAGGCACAATAATTTGTTTCCCAGGATACTGAGGGAAACTGGCAAAATTTGCTGTCAGTGAAATTTAAAAACTATGGCCAATGATAAGGTAGGATATTTTCTTGTCATTTGTTTCATCATTCCTGACTCTTCCTGACCTCCTGAACCAAGGCATGCCAGACCCCTCTAGACTCCAGCATCTTCCAAAGTGTGGCCAAGCTCATGTTTATTGATATCTTGTCATTATGTATCCATCTCACATTAAGTCATTCCCTTCTCCTTTTGCCTTTAAACTTTACCACATCACAGTCTTTTATAGTAGATACTGACTTCTTATTTAGGTGGTTAAAGTATTTAAGCATAAGTCCCAATATTTTTCCTTCCAATGTTGAATTAATTTCTTTAAGCATTGACTGGTTTGATGTCTTTGGTGTCCAAGGGACTCTTAAAATTCTTTTTCCAGCATCACAATTCAAAAGCATTGATTTTTTCAGTGCTTAATTTTTCTCATAGCCCAACTCTCACAGTCATACATTACTACTGAAAAAAAATATTGTTTGACTATACATACTTCTATTGGCAAAGAAACTTCTCTACTTTTTAGTATGCTGTCCAAATTTGCCCATAGCTTTCCCTCTAAGGAGCAAATGTCATTTAATGTCATAGATGCAGTTGCCACCTATAGTGATCATTGAGTCTAAGAATTTAAAAGTTAAGACTGCTTCCATTGCTTCTCCCTCTGTTTGGTAGAAAGTGCTAGGACTAATTGTCTTGATCATTTTGGTTTTATTTATTTATTTGCTTTAATGTTAAACTTCAAGTCAGATTTTTAAATTCTATTCTTTCATCCTCATCAAGAGACTTCTTAATTCTTCACTTTCTGTTATCAGAAAGTGATGTTGTCTGCTTATCCAGGATTATTCACATTTCATTTAGCACCTTAATTCTGACTTTTGATTTTTCCAGGCTGGCATTTACTATGATGTTCTCTTTTTCAAAATTAAATAAATAAAGTGACAATATATAGGCTTATTTTCTTCCATTCCCAATTCTAAACCAATTGGCCATTCAAGGTGTGATTCTGTTACTTCTTTTTTTTAGGTTTTTTGCAAGGCAAATGGGGTTAAGTGACTTCCCCAAGGCCACACAGCTAGGTAATTATTAAGTGTCTGAGACTGGATTTGAACCCATGTACTCCTGACTCCAAGGCCGGTGCTTTATCCACTATGCCACCTAGCCACCTCTTAATTCAGTTACTTCTTGACTGACATTCAGATCCCTTAAGATACATATAAGATCTAGCATTCCCTTCTTTCAGAACTTGCCACATTTTGCTATGATCCACAAAAACAAAGAATGTAGTATCATCAATGAAGTAGAAATTTTTTTTTTTGGACTTACCTTGCTTTCTCTATTCTCAAGAGAATGCTGGCAATTTGGTCTCTAGTCTTTGTAAAACAGCTTGAACTTCTGGTAATTTTCAATTCATATATTTTTGAAGGTTAGCTTTAAGAATCTTAAGTATAACTTTGTGGGTATGTGAAATGACCACAACTTTCTGGTTATTTGAGCGTTCTTTGGCACTGTCCTTCATTAGGATTGAGAAATAAACTGAACTTTTCCAATCCAATGGCCTCTATTGTATTTTCCAAATTTCCTTGCATACAGAGTGGAACATCTTAACACCACATTTTTTTAGGACTCTAAATAACTTAGCTGGAATTCCATCATCTCCAAGAATCTTATTTTTTGCAATGCTTCCTGAGGTCCACTTGACTTTGTTCTTTAAGGTTGCTGTCTCTAGATCAGTAACCACACCATTGTGGTTATCAGTAATTTTAAGAACTTTCGTGCATCTTTATATTTTTATTCTATTCTACTTCTAAGTCCCTACCTTTCTGTCATTATACCTATTTTCTCATGGAAATATTTTTTGATAACTGATTTTCTTGAAAAGATTTATCTTTCCCATTCTATTGTTTTCTTTTATTTCTTTGCATTGCTAAAATATTTTTTCCATTTCTCCTTTGTAGGGAGGTTATAGAATTTAACCATAGTCACATAGCAAAAGGAAGGAAAAAAAATTGAAACCAGCTCTTCTTAATTCTTGTATTCAACATTCTTTCTTATAAACCATAGTACCACACTAATATAATATTTCATGTCATTTATACGTTTATCTCAGTAATATACTTGAAAAAATTTAAATGCTGATCTTTTGACAAAATTGAGACATTGGGACAATGATCAGTTAAATGAATTTCAAGTTGATTGGATGACTGAGTCCCCCAAAGTAGAGATTAATGAAATAAAGGTCTATGACAGGGTTCAGTCAGTCAATCAGTAAGCATTTGTTAAATGTCTATTATATTCCACAAACTATGATAAGCACTAGTGTCATTTTGTTAACATTTTTATGAATTTCCTGGTGATATAAAATAAAAAAGCAAAACCAATGCATCATGTGACAAAGAATCCTAAAAGATTTTTTTCAAAATGGTAAGCATGGCCTAAAAAGATGAAATTTAGTGAAATTAAATATAAAGTTCTGCTCTTTTATTCAATAAATTACCTACAATGGATTTAAAGGAAAGAAATAGTAAAAAAAATAGTTCAGGTGAAAAAGAAATTTTTGTGCTCTCTAGGTTCAGTATTAGTAGTCTCAGGAGACATTCAAAAGAGCTAATTTGATCTTATATATTTCATTAACAGAAGCATGTCTAGAAGGACAGCTGAAAGTCTTCTGGTTAGATTTCTTTTAGAGTAATATTCAGTTTTTAATACCACAGTTTTGAGGCAGCACTGAACCATTGCAACTTGCCGAGAGGAGGGCAACCAAGCAGATGGCAAAGGATTACTAAACCTTGCCATACAAGGATTCAATAAAGGAACTGAACAAATAAAAACTGAAAAATAGAAGAGTTTTGAAGTGGGAGATGATTGATAATCTCTGCTCAAAATTATTGCCATTAAACAGCATCCACAATGTGTTGAATTTTTTGATAGTTTTAATTTTTAGGAAGTTTCTTCTATTGAACTCAAATCAAAATGTTATATAAACATTAAACAGACTAACCTCTTATTTTATTTTTTTATTATATTCATTTATTTTCACATTACTACAATGGTCTTGTGTAAAAGTAAACATATTCTCCCCTCCCCCAAACAAAGATGGAGAAACCTCAAGAAAAATAAAGTGAGAGGGGAAAAAAATCTGTCTTCAGTTACCATTAGCTTCGTCTCTGATATGGATCACATTCTTTATCATAAGTCCCTCAAAGAAGTTACTTCAATTCTTTTTAATCCCAGAGTTACTATTGCTACCTATATTTCCCTCCATCTTATTCCTCCTCACCCCCATTTATTTTATTCTCTCTCTCCTTTCACCATGTCCCTCCTCAAAATTGTGTTGACTGTTCTCTCCCACAATCTTTCCTCTCCTCTACCTACTGTCCCCTCCCTTTCCCCTGCCCCCCTTTTCCCATCGTTTTCCTCTCCTTTTTCCTCAAAGGAAGGTAGATTTCTATACCCTATTCAGTGTGTATGCTATTTTCTCTCTGAGCCACTTCTAATGAGAATGAGGGCTCATTCATTCCCCCCTCATCTTTCCCCTCTTCCACTCCAATGCAAAAGCTTTTTCTTGCCTCATTTATATGACACATCTTAGCCCATTCTACCTCTCCTTTCCCTTTCTCTCAGTATATTCCTTTCTTGCCCATTGATTCCATCTTTATAATATATTATACTTTCATATTCAACTCCATCTTGTGCCTTGTCTTTATATGCTTCTTTGAACTTCCCTAACAAATGAGAAGGTTCTTATGAATTATCAATATCAACTTCCCATGCAGGAATATAAGAAGCTCAACATTATTAAATTTCTTGTAATTAGTTCATCCCATCCACCCCCTTTATGTTTCACCAAGTCCTGTACTTGAAGATCAAACCTCCTGTTCAGCTCTGGTCATTTCAACAGGAAAATTTGAAAGTCCCCATTTCATTGAACTTGATCTTTATTTTATTGCTATATAGGAAAGGTCTAATTGGAGATAATCTCTTCCCAACTACAATTGTATAATTTTTTTTGAAACTTGTAGCCTTAGAAAGTTGCCTAAAATGAAGAGAGGTTAGATGACTTACTCAGAATGCTACCAATATTTGGAATTGGCAGGACTTAAGTCTAGATCTTTTTCCAAAGACAACTGCCTAGGTGCTATGCTTAACACTACCAAAATGTTATCATTGGTGATGATGACAGCAGTGATGATGAATGAATTTCCAAACTTTTAGCATTATGATCATTTTATTTCAATACAATTTGCTTCCTTTTTTATTGGATTTATTTTGTTCTTTTGAAATATTCAGAGAAAGGTCCCATTAGATTGTTAAGAGTTTCAAGGTACAAAAAAGTTTAAGAACTCCTATTCTATGTCATATGTGAATCTGTTTTCAAGATATGCTGGTGATAATGATTAAAAACCATTGTTTGCTACATAGTGATACTAGAAGAAATTAAGTATTAGCTTAGAGGAGTTCCTTAACTGTGGATAAATTATCAGAATGTTTTAAAAGCACAAACTAACATAAGAAGGATTACAAAGGAAACCAATTGTATTGAAATGTATATTAAAGCATGAAGATAAAAAAGTTAAAAGATCCCACGTTAAGAATTTTTGATTCTCCGGATGAAATGTCTGTCTACTAGGCCATCTCTCTTCTTAGGTTAACAGAAGAATAGGGAGCTTGGGCACCCCTCAGATCACCAGGAAGGAAGGTTCTGACAAACATTAACACAATGGATTAGTTCACATGGCATGTTTATCCCAGTCCACTGCCAGCAGGGAGAGATCAACTAGAGCACAGATATATTCAAATTTAAAGATACTATCTCTCTTATTCAAATAGGTTTTCACCTCAGATGGGATTTTCTAAACTGAACCTTAAACCATAAAGTCTTGAGGAACAAGAGATTTTTTTAAATTTTTGTAAGACAATGGGGTTAAATGACTTGTCCAAGATCATATAGCTAAGTAAGTATAAGTATGTGTGAGGCTGGATTTGAACTCAGGACCTCTTGACTCCAGGGTTGGTGTTCTATCCACTATGCCACTTTACTGCCTCTAACAATATATTTTTGAATAAATTTTTTACCATTTCCTAATTAAATCTAATCTATCACATTCCCAACAGAGAATGTTCTAAAATTCTCTTTTCTTGTATATCTTTTTGGCAAAAAAAGAAAAA
Source organism: Macrotis lagotis (assembly GCF_037893015.1). NCBI lineage: Eukaryota > Metazoa > Chordata > Mammalia > Peramelemorphia > Peramelidae > Macrotis > Macrotis lagotis. The sequence continues at coordinate 124,586,409 of NC_133662.1, read as the reverse complement.
ATAGTAACTTTTATAATTGATTTCTTTCCCACTCAGGTTGCTGTTGTGTTTCCTTGTATTTCTCAAGCATCTGAGAAAAGTCTTGTGCACTGGTTATTCTTCAAAAAAGTTTAAGGTTTGAAGCACACAACTATCCACACTCAGCAGTTCAAGTCAACAAACTATCATCTAATTTGTGTAAAGCATTTTATTAAGTTTTGAGTGATAAAAATAAAGATAAAAAATGCAATAGCACTAGCTATCAAGGATCTCACATTCACACAAATAAGAAAATGCAAAACAATCTGAGAAGGGGGAGGCTCTCATATTTAGAAGACAAAGAAGGCTTCCTGTGGGAGGTGGCATGAGATGAGGAAGGAATTCTTTCCATCATTATCAATAAAATAAGGAATAACGTGTATAGATGGAGATGTGAGAGAGTATGACATGATTGTGAAATACATAGAAATCTATTTGACTGATATTTAGAGTGAGTGTAAAGGGAAAATCTAAAATTAAAAGTTTGGTTAGTGACATACTGTGGCATATTTTAAGTGTTCATTAAAAAAAATTAGTATGAAGTTACTGATTTTTTTTTCTAATGGAGGAGTAACGTCTTCAGACTATTGCTTTAGGAAGATATTATTTGAGTAGTAGCATGGTATAGAAAAGTATAGAAAGTAGGAAAACCATTCAAGAAGCTCTTGCAATAGCTCCAGAGAGATACTATTAGGAAATAAGTTTGTCATAGTCAGTATTGCTATCATTTTGTCACTTAGGGTACTATGATATGTAATGCAGTTTTCTTCCCCCACCTCCCCAGGGGACAGACATCTCCTTAGATAACTAATAGAATGGTAGGATCTGATACTCATATGATGTGAGTAGCAGGAATATGTTCTGTTGTTTTAGAGATTCAAAATATATCTTTTAATAAGGCAGGAATCACCCTCTGCTTTTTCAGGAAATTTAAGGGCTTTCTTAAGAAGAAGTTGGATTGTGAATCATAACAGGCTATGCTTATCACTAACAAGTAAACTTCACCCAAGACAAAATGGAATTGTTATTTTAAGTAAATTAAAAATGACTTCAAATAATTTTACTACTCCTTATTAATGCAAAACTTCCTGATCTTACTTATATCATTCATAAACATTGACTACTAAATTTTCATTCAAAGGAAAAATTGCTATGTGAATTTTAAGTATGTGGGCAAATGTTTTTGTTATTTCTGCCCACTGTAAAATGTTTCTAAGACATATTAATTATCTTTGCCAAGCCCACTGAAATCTGATACATACATTGATATTTCACATGAAGATCAAAATTTCTTGGCACAAAATATTACAAACTATCCTGTTAAATAATAAATGATCTCTTTATTTGTTAAATCAATTCATTTGATGACTCTAGTTGGTGAATGCCACCTGACAAAGGAGGGCATGGAGAAAAATATATTTTCAGAATCTTTCCACAAGAGGAACATATGTGCCCCTTTAACTGCTTAAAACTACCCCCATCTGTTCAGAAGCTAAGGAATGTACAGAAAATTTGATCAACCTTGCCCAAGGGATTTGGGTGTCATAAAATGATGAGTGTATATGAGAACTATGCAGGAGACTTGAAAATTTCCAGTTTCAACTGGCTTAAATCACAGGAGAACCAAATTCAATAGACTATCTTTCCCATGCTGTTACAGACTATGTTGCCTGCAAAAGCATGAAATTTGAGAGTCACCACATTTTTTTTTCCGCCAGTTAAAAACTTTTGCATGTATATTGGAAAATACTGGAACAGACTTAGAGACAAAGCATCTGATGTGGAAGCGAGAATACAAAGTCAAAAAAGTCATCCTAAATGATATCATGACAAAAAAGGCAATACACTTAAAATGGGGCTGTAATATTCTTGAATGCTAACACAGTGACAAGAGTGCTCCATCTGGTGTCAAAACATCTAAGTTGACATCAAAACTCTGCTATTTGCTATTGTACCTGTGTAACCATGGGCAAGTAAGTTTAATCCTTTTGATATAAAGATTTCTTATCTTTACAACAATGACGTGGTTAGACTAGAGAATTCCCTAAGATTTCTTCCAATTCTTAATATTATGATTTAATCAACACAGAAAATAATCGTGAGGAACTAGTATTAGAAAAAATGCTGGCCACTTTGGCATCTCCCCAAGGGGAATAGGCCCCTAAATTTGTGTCTCTACCAGAAACATATTCTAAGCTATGCATCACTTAAACTACATTGGTGTTGTTAATGGATCATAAGATCAAAAATCTAGAATTCTAAAAGAACTTTGAAGTAATCTAATAAAATCCTTTATTTTTTAGATAAGGAACTGAGTCCAAAAGAGATTAAATGACCTTGCTAAAGTCATTTAGTAAGTAGTAGAGGTAAGATTCTTGCCTGAATGTTCTGATTCCAAAGCTAATATCTTTTTTTGCTACCTAGATGATCATAGGTTCAATCTAGTTGAACATAAGATAATATTGAGACGAGGCTGCAAACTGTAATTGCTAAATCTAATCTTTTTTATTTTTGTTTTTAGACTTGAAATCATTAATTCACTCTCCCTCTTTTTTCCCTCATCAATCAATAAGTAGAAAGAGAAAATCTTCATTAAATAAAAAAGGATAACAAAAGAAAATCTGTTGAAACATTGGTTAAGTTCAAGTAAATATGTCTAATTCTACATTTTATATCCATTACTTTTCTGACAGAAAATGGGCAGCATACTTCTTCCACAGACCATATGAATCATAGTTTGTCATTGTATTGATTGTATTAAGTATTTCAAAGTTGTTTTTCTCTGTAAAGATGTCATTTTATAAATCGCTTTATTAGTATTACCCACTTCACTCTGCATCATTCCAGAGGTCTTCCCAGACTTATCTGAAACTGAAACTGTCAATTTCATCATTTCTTAGAGTACAATTATATTCCATTACATGCATTGTTATAATTTATCCATTTTCCCAAAATTTGGAGACCTTTTCAGATTTTTGTTTTTGTTTTTCACTACTATAAAACATAAAGAACTGATATTTGTCCCTAGAGATTCTTTCTATCACATCTTTGGAAATAAAAGAGCCCACTTCCAAATTGCTTTCCAGAATGACCATATCAATTTATAGTTCCAGCAAAAATGCAGCAAATTGCCTATTTCTGCATGTACCTCTTTTATCATCTTTGCAAATGTAATGCATATGAATTGAAACTTCACTGCTACTTTAATTTATACTTCTCTAATTATTAGTGTTTTGAAAAATTTTACTTAATATAGTTGTTAATAGCTTGTATTTCTACTTTTAAAACTGCTTATTCACATCCTTTGACCACCTAATGGGGAAATGATTCATTATCTTAGAAATAATAATTGAATCAATATATTCTGATTATATTACATTTGTCTGAGGAAATTGCTACAAAGATCTTTTTTGTCCTATTCAATTGTTTCCCTTGCCATTTTAATTGATTTTAACAGCTTTTTTTATTTTAATCAGTTTTGTTTAACTAATATTCCTCTCTATTACTTTTCAGGCACAAACACTTCTGCTTTGCATAGATCAGAAAGATAGTTTCTTCTAATTTGCTCTAAAATTTATTTTTCATATCAAGTTTTATATCTAAGTAATGTATGCAATAGTAATATATTTTGGTATTCATTATATATATTGGTCTCTACCTAATTTCTCTCAATATGCTTTCCAATTTTCCCAGTAGTCTTTTGTCAAATAGTCAGGCTTCCTTCAGTTGCTCAGGCCTTTGGATTTATGAAACACTATGTTATTATATCTGTTAGCTTCTGTTTATTATGTATATGATCTGTTTGGCTAAGCAACCTCTCTAATCTTTAATAAGCACCAAGCCACTTTGAAGATTATTACTGTTTTATAGTTTCAGGCCTGCTACTTCTTCACTCTTTAATTTCTCATATATTTTTATTCTTTCCATTGAGATTCTTTACTTTTTGTTCCATAATGTGAATTTTGTTTTTCTTATATATAATTCCATAGGGTAATTCTTTGATAATTTGATGGGTTTGGCACTAAATAAGACAATTGTTGTAGTAGTATTTATTGACTTGACCTACTAATAAACAATCATTATTTATCAAATCATTTAGACACAACTCCATTCTGAAAAATTGGGTTTTATAGTTAGATTCATATAGTTTTTAGATTCCTTGGTAGATAGATTAGATCTATAATCATTTGTATAGATTAGATCCTATAATTATTTGAATGGAATTTTTTTATTATACTTTTTTTTGACAAAATACAGGAATGCTAAGGATTTATATTTTGTCGTTAATATAAAAATCTATATATGTTGTGGTAAATTCATATCACAAGTATTATTAATGACCTAGTCTATATGAAATGTTAAATGCTGCTGGAATACAAACATAAATATTTCTGCACCTTTCTTTCAACAAATTCACAATCTGCAACATATGATAAGATACTCATGTAATACAAATTGAAAAATGTTAAATTCATGAGGATTACAAAATGTCTGTTGCACAATATTTCACTCCATCTACCATGTAAAGAAGTTATATTGGACACTTTCTTTCCTCCCCCTTATTGCTCATAAATAATCAGGAACGAGTTCCTATAAGTGTCAATTCAAATTTGAACATTTTGTCTTGCCTATATTTCCTCTTTGTTTCCACTGCCACCACATTAGTAGAGATTCTCATTACCTTTCACATAGATTATACTGTAATAGACACATATTAGATCCTCCCTTTCTACACTATCACTGATTTACCCTTCATATCATAGTCAATGAAATTGTGCACATAAACCTGATTCATTCCTCCTCTACTAAAATATCTTCTTTCAATAGATCTTTGTCTGGTAAGGGGATTTATCTAATCTTATAACTTTTTTGCCAAGGGGTTAATGCATTATCTTAATATGAGAACAGATGATAATATGCAATGAAAAATACATTATAAACATATGCAATATTTGTTTAAAGAATATGAACAGAAATATAAAATAAATTACACTTACCTGAGTTGTGTCTTCTGTTTTTGTATGAGTATAGCACATTGACAAACAATATGATACGAATGACCAAAAAGGAAAATGGAGAAGGGAGACAAGCAATGTTGGTGCATGAAGTGGATGGAGATTTGAAATTGAGAATCCCAGTAAGGTGGGAATTCAGGATGAAGAGATTTTCTGACAATGGAGGGGGGACAGGTACAGTATAGTCTGGTTATAGTTAAGTTACTGGAAGGAGTGAGAGATATAAAAATATTGAATCATAACCAATTTGTTCAAACCATTTCCTTCCAGTGGTTTTATCGATCTTAAAAATTGTTGGTCCTGGAGAAGGCCCAGATTTTGGAGGGCAGTAAATTCTCTAATCCTACTTGTCAGATGGCCATGCTGACAGTCTTTCTTCTTCTTAGCAATATCTAGCAAGAGGAGGGATATGAGTGAAGTAGACCCTCCTTGCATGGTGTCTTTAATCCTTTAGGATCAGGAAGAAAAGGTAATAATTGTAACCCTGGTCCTCTTCACCCAATTAGGTTCCAAGTACCTGAGTACTAGAGTCCTAATGAGTATATACCACATGCATATTTATTATTACCATATCTATTCATTGTAAATTCTCCAGTCTAGTAAAATTCAAAGTCCTCTGCCTGACATTCAAAATCTTCTACAACCTCACGATTCAACTTTTTCAGTTTTTTATAATCTTACTCTTCTCCATGAATGTTTTATCCTAGACAAACCATTGTGTATTTTGCCTATTACTATTACTATTTTTGCCATATTACTCAATTCACATCTATTGCTTTGTTTCACACTATTTTCTATGACTGGAATACACTCTTTAGCTACTGAAATCCTTATCATTCTTTAAATCATGGTTTAAATGATAACTTCATGAAATTTTCTCAAAAAAAAATCTCAGTCATGACTTTCCCCTTTGACTTCACCTAGCGTTAATTTTTTAGCAATTCTCTAAGACACTTCTCATGTAATGATGTATACTACATTTATCTGAATTTGTCATCCCCCTACATAAAGTTCCATGACTGTTACAATTATGTCATATTCAAACAGTATAATACCGAAACCTAGCACCTACAATGAGTGCTTAATAATCCTTAGTGGAATAAATGAATTACAAGACTAAAAAATTTTCAAATACATTTTTAATACTTTTATTTTTTATTTGTATCCTAGTAGCATTTAGGAACACCTAAGAAGTGAATAGAGAACTCGATCTGTAGTCAAGAAGACCGGAGTTCAAATCCAGTTTCAGAAACTTCCCATTTGTGTTATCTTGAGCACATTTAAACTCTTAACCTCACTTAAGCTCTGTTTGTTGATGGTGAAGAAAATGGCAGAACTCTCCAGTAACTGCCAAGAAAATACAAAGGACAAAGACCCATGGGATCACTGAGAAAGAGTCTGCGAATGACTGAACACACAGTAAGAATCATGAACGACCAATGCAATACACAATAAAAAATAAATGACTTGGATGAGAAATTCTTAACCTGTTTTATACATTTTATATATCATAGGGAGTTTGCTTTTGTGCATACAAGTATTTTTTCCCAATACCAACCAATATTTTTCAGAAACAGAACTTGAGCCCTGGTCTCCCTGATACCTATTCCATTAACCAGTGACACTCTCTTTCCTCCCTTTCTGTATCTCTGTTTCTCTGTCTCTTTCTGTCTCAGTCTGTCTCTCTTCTTTCTCATATAATTATATTACTCTCACTAATGAGAATTTAATAAAAACATGATGTTATGTATATGTATATGCACACACATATATATAGATTTAAATAAATAAGCCTATATACAGCATAGCTAATGTAAATTTAATAAACTAAAAGAACTTCCTTACTCTCAATACTTTTTGTCTGATTTTAATGAGGAAACATCTACAATGCATCTCTATGTAGTTCTTATTTTCTTAACCTAAGAATATGAGAAACATTGCAAAGAAAACAAGAAAAGTTAGCAATATGGTGACAAAAGGGGCAGCATTTAATGATCAAAGGCAAGATGACATGTGAAGAAGCATTTTTTCTAGGGATGTATGTATCTTGACAGATCAGCAAAAATAAGTTCATATAATTGGAAATTCCTAAAAAATTAAGAAAGCATTCCAGTAAAGAAGAAAGATTAGGATCAATCTTCAACCCACTCAAAATGTCTTTTGAATTTCAGTTCATTTATGGTCTCTTTTAATTTATTATTATTAAAGATAATATTTGAGTTTTATAATTTTCCCCCCAAACACACTTCCCTACCCCCACCACCCCAAGGAAAGCAATTGTTCAGTCTTTCCTTTGTTTACATGTTGTACCTTGATCCAAATTGAGTGTGATGAGAGAGAAATCATATCCTTAAGGAAGAGACAAGAAGTCTAAGAGGTAACAAGATCAGACAATAAGATATCTGTTTTTTTCTAAATTAAAGGGAATAGTCCTTGAACTTTGTTCAAACTCCAAAACTCCTTATCTGGATACAGATGGCACTCTCCTTTGCAGACAACCCAAAATTGTTCCCGATTGTTATACTGATGAAATGAGCGAGCCCTTCAAGGTGGAACATCATCCCCATATTGTTGTTAGGGTATACAGTGTTTTTCTGGTTCTGCTCATCTCACTCAGCATCAGTTCATGCAAATCCCTCCAGGCTTTCCTGAAATCTCATCCCTCCTGGTTTCTAATAGAACAATAGTGTTCCATGAAATACATATACAACAATTTGCTAAACCATTACCCAATTGAAGGACATTTACTTGATTTCCAATTCTTTGCCACCACAAAGAGGACTGCTATAAATGTTTTTGTACAAGTGATGCTTTTACCTGTTTTCATCATCTCTTGAGCATATAGAACCAGTAGTGGCTTTGCTGGGTCAAAGGGTATGCACATTTTTGTTGTGCTTTGGGCGTAGTTCCAAATAGCTCTCCAGAAAGGTTGGATGAGTTCACAGCTCCACCAACAGTGTAATAGTGTCCCTGATTTCCCACAACCCTTCCAACAATGATCATTATCCTTTCTGGTCATATTGGCCAATCTGAGAGGTGTGAGGTGGTACCTCAGAGAAGTTTTAATTTGCATTTCTCTAATAATTAATGATTTAGAGAATTTTTTCATATGGATATGGATTGCTTTGATCTCCTCATCTGTAAATTGACTTTGCATATCCTTTGACCATTTATCAATTGGGGAATGACTTTTTGGTTTAAAAATATGACTCAGTTCTCTATATATTTTAGAAATGAGTCCTTTGTCAGAATCATTAGTTGTAAAGATTGTTTCCCAATTTACGACATTTCTTTTAATCTTGGTTACAGTGGTTTTATCTGTGCAAAAGCTTTTTAATTTAATGTAATCAAAATCATTTAGTTGGTTTTTGGTGATAGTCTCCAACTCTTCCTTAGTCATAAACTGCTCCTCTTTTCATAGATCTGACAGGTAAACTAGTCCTCGAACTTCTAATTTGCTTATAGTATTGTTTTTTTATGCCTAAGTCCTGTAACCATTTGGATCTTATCTTGGTAAAGGGTGTGAGGTATTGGTGTAATCTAAGTTTCTTCCATACTAACTTCCAATTATCCCAGCAGTTTTTATCAAAGAGGGATTTTTTATCCCAATGGCTGGACTCTTTGGATTTATCAAACAGCAGATTACTATAATCATCTCCTGCTTTTACACCTAGTCTATTCCACTAGTCCACCACTGTATTTCTTAGCCAGTACCAAACAGTTTTAATGACTGATGCTTTATAATATAATTTTAGATCAGGTAGGGCTAAGCCAACTTCTTTTGCACTTTTTTCATTAAGGTCCTGGAAATTCTTGACTTTTTATTTCTCCATATGAATTTACTTACAATTTTTTCTAACTCATTAAAGTAATTTTTTGGAATTTTGATTGGTAGGGCACTAAACAGATAGATTAGTTTTGGTAGAATTGTCATTTTTATTATATTAGCTCTATGTATCCAAGAGCAGTTAATATTTGCCTAGTTATTTAATTCTGATTTAATTTGTGTGAGAAGTGTTTTATAATTGTTTTCAAAAAGATTCTGAGTCTGTTTGGCAAATAGACTTCCAAGTATTTTATAATGTCTGAGTTTATTTTAAATGGGATTTCTCTTTCTAGCTCTTCCTGCTGTATCTTGCTAGACATATAGAAAAGTTGAGAATTTATGAGGATTTCTTTTATAACCTGCAACTCTGCTAAATTTGCTAATTGTTTCCAGTAGTTTTTTGGATGATTTCTTGGGGTTTTCTAGGTAGACCATCATGTCATCAGCAAAGAGTGAGAGTTTTGTCTCTTCCTTCCCAATTCTAATTCCTTCAATTTCTTTTTCTTCTCTAATTGCTGAAGCTAACATATCTAATACAATATTGAATAGTAGTGGTGATAATGGGCACTCGTCTTTCACCCCTGATCTTATTAGGAATGCCTCTAGCATCTCCCCATTGAATATAATGCTTGTTGATGGTTTCAGATAGATATTGCTAATTATTTTAAGGAACAGACCATTTATTCCTACACTCTCTAGTGTTTTTGTAGGAATGGATGCTGTATTTTGTCAAAAGCTTTTTCAGCATCTATTGATATCATCATATAATTTCTGATAGGTTTGTTGTTGATATAATTGAGTATGCTACCAGTTTTCCTAATATTGAACCAACCCTGCATTCCTGGAATAAATCCTACTTGATCATGATGTATTGTCCTAATGATAACTTGTAATCGTTTTGTTAAGGTTTTATTTAAAATTTTTGCATCTATATTCATCAGGGTGATAGGTCTATAATTTTCTTTCTCTGTTTTAATTCTTCCTGGTTTAGGTGACAGCACCATATTGGTTTCATAGAAACAGTTAGGCAGAGTTCCACCTTTCCCTATTTTTCCAAAGAGTTTATATAGAATTGGAACCAATTGTTCCAGGAATGTTTGGTAGAATTCACTTGTGAATCCATCAGACCCTGGAGATTTTTTCTTGGGGAGTTCAATGATTGCTTGTTGAATTTCTTTTTCTGAGATAGGGTTGTTTAGCTATTTAATCTCTTCTTCATTTAATGTGGGAGGCTTATATTTTTGTAAATATTCATCCATTTCACTTAGATTATCAAATTTATTGGCATAGAGATGGGCAAAATAATTTCAAATTATTACTCCAATTTCCTTCTCATTGGTGGTGAGTTCACCCTATTCATTTATGATACTAGCATTTTGTTTTCTTCTTTTTTTTAAATCAAATTTGCCAGAGGTTTATCAATTGTATTGTTTTTTTCATAATACCAAATTTTGGTTTTATTTATTAATTCAATAGTTTTTTGCTTTCAATTTTATTAATTTCTCCTTTAATTTTTAGAATTTCTAATTTGGTATTTAATTGGGGATTTTTGATTTGTGCTTTCTCTAATTTTTTTAGCTTCATGTTTAGTTCATTGATTTCCTCTTTCTCCAATTGATTCATGTAAGCATTTAAAGCTATGAGATTTTGCCTGAGAGTCACTTTGAATGAATCCCATAGATTTTGGTATGTTGTTTCATTATTATCATTATCTAGGATAAAATAGTTAATAGTTTCTATAATTTGTTTTTTGATCCACTCATTCTTTAAAATGAGGTTATTCATTTTCCATTTAGTTCTGGGTCTATATATCCTTGGCACAATATTGCATATAACTTTTATTGCATTGTGATCTGAGAAAGATGCATTCACTATTTCTGCCTTTCTGCAGTTGATCATTACGTTTTTATGTCCTAGCACATGGTCAATTTTTGTATAAGTTCCATGTACTGCAGAGAAAAAGGTATATTCCTTTTTATCCCCATTCAGTTTCCTCCATAAGTCTACCATATCTAATTTTTCTAACAGTCTATTTACCTCCTTAACTTCTTTCTTTTTTTATTTTATGATTCGATTTATCTAGATCTGAGAGTGGGAGGTTGAGCTCTCCCACTAGCAAAGTAGAGTTTTTCTGTCTATGTCTTTCTGTAGTTCTTTCAGCTTCTCCTCTAAGAATTTGGATGTTATCCCACTGGGTACACACACACACACACACACACACACACACAGACATATATATGTATATTCAGTACTGAAATAATTTTATTGTTTATGGTACCTTTTAGGAGTATAAAGTTTCCTTTCTTATCTGCTGCTTTGTCTGAGATAAGGATTGCTACCCCTGCTTTTTTTTACTTCAGCTAAAGCAAAATATATTTTGCTCCAACCTTTTACCTTTACTCTATATCTATCTCTCTGCTTCAAATGAGTTTCTTGTAAGCAGCATATTGTCTGATTCTGGGTTTTAATCCATTCTGCTATTTAGTTATGTTTTAAGGGAGAGTTCATCCCATTCACATTCCTTTTCCCTTTCCCTGTTTCCCTTTTCCCTGCCCTTCCTTTTGTTAGTTCCCCCTTTTTCCCCGCTCCCCTTCCCTTAATCTGTCCCCCCTCCCCTTTTCTCCTTTTAATACTTGAAAGATTAGATATTTTAGAAGTTAACTGAGTATGTGTAGGTTGACTTTAATCCAAGTCTGATGAGAAGAAGATTCAGGTGTTTCTCATCTCCTCCCTTCTTCCCTTCTATTACAATAGATATTTTGTACCTCTTAATGTAATGAGATTTACCCCATTCAATCCCCTCCCTCCTCCCATCTCTTTCCTGTCCCCCTTTTTAAGGAGGTAGTGTATTTTTAGATTATTCTACCTGAGTCATAGAAAATTCTGAGTATCTGTCACTTCTTTTTAAGTATATTCTATCTAATAGAGTTAAAATTCTTGAGAGTTAGTTATTAGAGTGTTTCTCCCAAATGTGGTTAGAGCCAGTTACATCCCATTAGATAGCAGTCTCATGGATAGATCATGAATGTCCATCATTTCTGGCTATGTATATTCTCTCTGTTGGAGTTACAATTCTCAAAAGTTATGAGAATCTTTTTCCCCATGCTGGGATATAGCCAGTTTCAACTCACTGGATAGCATTTTTTTTTCCTTTTACAGAACCCCCCCCCCTTTTTTTTACCTTTTCATGTGTCTCTTGAACCTCCTGTTTGATGTCCAAATTTTCTATTTAGCTCTGGTCTTTTCATCAGGAATTTTTGGAATTCTTCCATTTCATTAAATGCCATTCTTTTTCCCTGGAAGAGAAGGCTCAGCTTCGCAGGATAGTAAATTCTTGGCTGCATTCCAAGCTCCCTTGCTCTTTGAAATATTTCGTTCCAGGCCCTTCGATCCCTTCGATCCCTTAAAGTTGATGCAGCCAGGGCCTGTGTGTTTTTTATTGTGGCACCTTTATATTTAAATTGTTTCTTTCTGTCTGCTTGCAGGATTTTCTCTTTTTTATGATAGTTCTTGAATTTGGCCACAAGATTCCTTGTTGTTCTCATTTTAGGATCTTTTTCTGGAGGGTATTGATGTATTCTTTCAATAAATACTTTGCCCTCCAATTCCATGATATCAGGGCAGTTTTCCATCGCTAGATCCTGTAATATTAAGTCCAGGATTTTTTTCTCTTCAATGTTTTCAGAAAGTCCTATAATTCTCAGGTTGTCCCTCCTCGATCTATTCTTGTGGTCAGTGGTTTTTTTTGGTGAGGTATTTTACATATTCTTCTATTTTTTTAATTTTTTTTTATTTTTTTTTAACTGGCTCTTTCTGTCTCATGGAGTCATTAGTTTCTGCAGACTCCATTCTTCTTTTTAGGCAGGAGTTTTCTTCATTAACCTTTTGCAACTTCTTTTCCAGTTGGTCAATTCTACTTTTGAAAGAGCTTTCCATTTGATCAATTGAGGTTTTGAGAAATTTATTTTCTTTTTGCATTTGCCCAATTGAGGATCTGAGAGAATTATTCTCATTTTGTATTTGGCCAATTGATGATGTGAGAGATTTATTCTCATTTTGTAATTGTCTAATTGAGGATCTGAGAGATTTATTCTCCTTTTGTATTTGTCCAATTGTATTTTCTAAGCATTTGTTTTCTTGTTGCAAGGTATTAATTGTCTCTCCCAAATTTTCCAGTTGATTTTTAAGCTCCTTCCTTATTTCTTCAAGGAAGTCTTTCTGTGCTAAAGACCAGATCGTATTCTCCTCAGAGGTTCTAGGTCTTTCTGAGTTAGGGTCTTTCCCTTCCAATAATTTTTCTATGGATCCACCTTTCCACTGACTCTTCTTCATTTTGCTAAGACCTTGAGTTGGGGAGGGGCTGGTTCACAAGGGCTTGGCATTGCTAAAGGCTTTACTCACTGAATGCAATTTCTCTGGCTGGCCAGTAGGAGGTGCTGGTTGCTTTCTCTGGAGTGTCTATGACCTTTATTGAGGCCTTCTCTCTTTGCTTGAAGGGAGGAGTTGAAGCTATTGAATTCTTTTGCCTTCAATCAATGGTGCTCTTTACCCTGGCCTGAGGTCATTCCTCTCCATTGTCAAAGGGGCTGGTTCTTCTGCTCACACACCTGTGCCTGAGGCAGAAGTAGTCTGCAATTGTTTGTTCTGGGAAGAGGCCTCAGCTGTAATGGAGGCATGGACTCAGAGTTCCTCAGACCAGAGGAGCCCAGTGATGGTGTCCACAGCTCTCCTGCACCAGAACTCTGCCCCCAGCCCTGTTGCAACTTCCAGAAGGACAGCACCAACACCAGTGCCTCTGCTCCCTAGTTGACTCAAGCCCCTGTTGTCCAGCCCCACTACTGATCCAGTAGGTCCGGCTCTAGGGCCCTCAAACTCCTGGCTCCAATTCAGCTGCTAATCTGGTTGATCAGGGGCTGATCTGCCCTCTGAGCCCAGACTCACTCGCCTGAATTCATCCAATGCTGCTGCAGGAGCCAAATCCTGATGTAGATATTCTTTCTCCTGTCTTTTCTTTCTGGGTTTTGTGGGTTGGATTTCTGTTAAGAGATTTATTTCATATGATAGATGGAGAAAGATCAGGAGACTTTAGAACTATGCCTGTCTTCTCTCTGCTATCTTGGCCGGAAGTTGATTTATGTTTTTAATTTCAAAGTGAAACTATTCTAATTCTATAATTAATGAGTAAATATTGCTTCCCAAGTATACAGGGTCTAAAGTCAGTCTTGTATTTTTATAGTGCAATGTGTTTGACAATAACAATGAATTTTAACCAAAATTTGACATTTTTTGCAGTAGACATATAATGTTATATGAATAAAAATTATTGTACTCTTTACAAAATGTAGACAATATTATAATAAATCCAGACAGCAATACAATTCTATTTTATTCTTTGCTTAATACAATATAGTTTTGGCAGGCACTACTGAATTTAACCCTGATTAATAAGTGAACAGTGGAAAAAGGGGTACCCACTTAATCCCCTTGCTTTACTTATAAAGTGTACCATATGATTGCACTGATAAGGTTTATTGGAGCTGGAAAAATTGTTTACAATATTACCAAAATGTGCAATTCAATATAGTTATATTTCTATGGTTTATATTTTTTCTTTTCTTCCTTCTTTCATTTTTTCTTTCTTCCTTACTTTGTTCCTTTGTTCCTTTATTTCTTCCTTCCTTTCATTCATTCATTCATCATTTATTTATTTATTTCCTTCCTTCCTTCCTTTACTTTCTTTCTTTTTTTCTTTCTTTCTTTCTTTCTTTTAGTTAAAGCAATGAAGATGCTGGAGCATGACATAGTTGGATACAGAGCTGGCTCCCAAGTCAGAAAGATCTGGATTAAAATCTTATCTTTTTCACATCTCATCTGTGTGGCCTTAGGCAAGTGGCTAAACTTCTCATTATTCTAATCATATCTAAGAATATATTACAAAGGATGCACCTATTTGCATCTGAAGGAGATTTCTTATCCCAGAATTCTGTAAAGTAAGGCAATCAGGTCCAGACTTATACCTAATTTTTATTTTGTACAATTTGATATAGCTTGTGACCGTCAATCATTTTTATATCAAGTTTCACAAACATTCTTTGCACTTTTCATTCTTTTTTTACACATCTTTTCATGGAAAATAAAACTCAGAAAAGAAAAAAACAGACTGTTTCAATACCAATTATATCTGAAATGTGACACTGATATTCATCTCAAAACCCTCCAACCATATGTGTGTCTCTCATGAAATAATAAAGATGGCTTTCTTTAAGTTTTCATTAAGACATCATACAATTTCTTCCTGGTGATGATATACCAGTTGATATGGAAAATAGGAGATTTGAAAACAAGAATCTGAACAGACACAGATGTACTCATACTAAGACAAGTAGTTGACATCCACAAAGCCAGATGTATCAAAATTAGTGACAGATTCTGAGTTAAAGATATCTTCTTGAGCCCTAAAAATACCACTTGCTTTGGATTAGAACCTTTGTTTAGGTTATAAACATAACATAAATAAGTTTGCATTTGAATTATGGCAAGTGAAGCCAGGGGATATATGTATATCTCCACTGGAATGAATTTTCTATGTTTTTTCTGTCATTATCTGATGATAAAAGAGTACAGAAAATTGTTCTACCAAATATGTAAATTTTGTAAGGAGCTCACTAAAATTAACTAGATTTGGCAATTAATTCATTTGGACCTTTGAGCATATACTAAAGAGGAGTATGCAAGGGACAGAAATCAGAAGGCAATATGTTATAATTGAATATTGAATGACAAATAAGAAACAACATTTGTGACTACTCGTTCACTAGGTTTAGAATAAAAGGAAAAAGATAAATGTGTATGTCTGCTATCTAGAGGGGAGAATAAGTTGAGTCATTTTGTTGCTTTGTTTTTTTTCCCCCCAGTGGCAAGACCTTTATATTTTTAAACACAGAAGGGAAAGAGTCAATGAATGAAGAAAGAGGGAGAGAGGGAAAAAGACAACAAAAATACACGAGAGAGAAAAATTATTATTTTGTCTTCACCATAAGGAAAATATCTCTTCCTCTAATGTAGTTAGAAAAAGGGAAGGGAATAGGGAAGATAATAAGCACTTAATTATATTGCACCTACTATGAGATAGACACTATACTGTGCTTTTTTGCCTCAATTGCCTCATACCTGCAGGGTAATTGCTATGATTATTTCTATTTTACAATTGAGGAAATTAAAGAAATCAAAGGTTAAATAATTTATCTTGGGCTATGCAACTGTTAAGTATCTGAGGCTTTATTTAAACTGAAGTTTTTCCTCACTCCAGGTATAAAGCCAAACAGATATTTTGAGGCAAAAATTATAATAAAATTCACTTAACTTAACTTTAATGTTTTCATAAAGATAAATTAAGTACCTTACCTGGACCATTAAGAAAAAAATGAAATTATGTAATAGACATGAAGGGAACCTAGGGAGGAAACTTCCACTCTAATCTTATAATTCTTGATACTGAAGAAAAGAGTATCTAGGAATAATATGATGTACCCTAAACTTAAAGAAAACAATTGTCATCAGTTTTAGAAAATAACAGTGACAAATATCAGTTACAAACTGAATGATTTTTTTGTAAGAATAAGTTAAGATTCTTTAGGTAAGTTGATTCAAGAAACTCCGGCAAAGAAAATTACAATGACATAAACAAAAATAGTTTCCATGGTGGGGGGTGGGGAGGTGAAGCTATCTAAAGCAGCCAATGTAGTCTAACTTAGCTTTTTAAGAAGACTTGTATAATACAGGGAATAAAAGGAAATTGACCAAAGGAAAATAGATTCTATAAGAATTATATGAGTGCCATTAAAATATAGAATATGGAAAGGCTGTGATCACTAAGAATAAGAAATTGTCTTTTTATTGTAGGTTAGAGGCAAGAGGAAGGAGACCAAAAGAATAACATTGTTACTTAATGTGTTTTGGACAATAACAAACTGGGTTAAAAGTGATCTGTTCAACTATTAATCTTCTTCTATTTTCTCTTCAAAGGAAAAAATATGACTGAGTATGAATTACTAAAGTAAAAATAGTCAGTAGACGGTCAAAATCCAATATGAGAGGTGATGATAAGAGAACACCAAACTACCTTCAATGAGTACAAGTCACTAGGCTCATATAAATGAAATCACAGAGTAGTCAAAGATGGACAGATATGACTACTTATGTAATTTTTTAAGAAATGAAGAAAAATATGAAAGCGACAGAGAGATCCTGAAAGTCAAGATACAAAGAAGGAGTATGTTTTTAACATGGCCAAAGTGAGATTTGTTTTTCTTGACTATGCACAATTGTTATACAGCTTATGCTTTCCTTTTCTTTCACCTGGTAGGGAGTGAAAGTGGAAGAGGAAACAGGAGAATAGGGTTTAGATTTCTTGATTCCAAAAAATTTTGGAGAGAACAAATGAAATGCTATACAAGCAGGAGAACAGTCAAAAATTCATGTTGAATTTATGATATAAATGAAAAGAAAAGCAAGTTTGGCATAATAAAAATTCAATTTCAGATATAATCTTTTTACACTATATATATATGTATGTATATATATATATATATATGTATGTATATATATATATATATATATATATGGAAATCTCCATTTTATGTGATACTAGGTAAATTTTGAATGGATAAAAGATGGATTTTTTTAAAAAAAGGATCAAAGAAATGGAATTAGGAAAATACTTAGCCAATTTTTAAAAGAGAATGAATTAATCAACTCATAGGCAGGTATAATGAACATCAATTCTTGAAAAGAATCTAGAACATATAATTAAAGCAGTGATTTATGAACATTTTGAAGAAGAAGCAATGTTCATTAAAACTCAAGAATGAGCTTACTGGCTATAAGATATGTCAGACTACCCTATTTTTTTTTGACAGGGCAACTAAACTGATATCAAGGGAATGCTGGTGACAGAGTTAATCTGGATTTTGCCTTGACAGTTTACAGGCTCTCATATTGTCCTCATGTATAATATGAAGAAATGTGTGTTAAAATGTATTAAGTGGCAAAGTATATAGAGGTTCTTTTTTTTTTTTTTTTGCAAGGCAGTGGGGTTAAGTGGCTTGCCCAAGGCCACACAGCTAGGTAATTATTAAGTGTCTGAGGCCAGATTTAAACTCAGGTACTCTGATTGCAGTGCCAGTACTCTATGCACTGCACCATCTAGCCACCCCCTATATAGGGGTTCTTAATCTTTTTGTTTCATAATTCTCTCTTGTTGTCTTGTGAGTTTATGGACCCTTCTCAGAATATTATTTTAAAATGCATAAAATTAAAGATAAGACTGACAATTAATTGTCAAAATATTATTTGAAATAAGTTTATGGACACTAGTTAAAGAACCTTTGGATATCAACAGGAGTGTAAAAGATGAAATGTCACATAATATCTAAGTTTATCCAGAGAACCGAGAGGATAAGGAGTGAATACTGGACCTGATGAAGACTACTTAAAGGAACGGGTAATGATTAATTTGTGAAAAGTAAATAGTCCAAAGTCTTTGTGTGAATCTCATGTGGATAAGGGACTAGAACTGTTTAGCTTGACTCTAGAGTGAAAAAAATTAGAATAATTATAATAGCAATTATTAATGAACATTTTTGGACAATTGGAACTATCCCCATATGTAAGGAGCATTTTCAGTGGACAAGGATTTGAGAAAAGATTTCTACTCAATTGTAGGTTGAACCAAATGACATCTCAGATCCCTTCCTTCTCTGAGATTCTTTTTTTCTCATCAAATTAAAAAGAAATCTTGGTTAGAATTCTTATCTTGAAGTATAAGGAGAAAGCTTAGAATAGATCTTGAAGTAAATGCAAAAGAGAAGCTATGAGAGATGAATAATGATACTCCTAAATAATATTATCATACCAAATGCTCCTTTTATCCTGGTTTAGTAGTAAGTGATCATACTATCCTAGAATTTAGAATTTTAAAGGTCATTTGAGATAATCTAGTCATTGAATCAAAAGATTCATAGCAGAAAAGACCTCAGCAATAACCTAGCTTAACCCTCTCATTTTACAGATGAATAAAATGAAAACCAAAGGGAAAAAATGACTTTTCCAAAATGATATTAATAATTACAAACTGATCTGGGATTCAAACTTATTTACTGTATTTTTCAATATAACAATATGCAATCTCTGTTTTGATGAACGAAATTAGTGCTACTTCTTTACTTTCTCCAACAACTCTCAAAGTCCCAGGGGAAGAGTTGGAAAAAATCCACAAATAAGAGAGTAGAGCTACTAGAAGGTGAAGTAGAGGATTTCTAAATGAAGATATTATTTTCTATTTATTTTTTGACATTATATTCCCAGGACATAGTACAGTATCTAAAACATAGAAAGACATTTAACTATTGCTTATTGGTTAATAGCTAACTGTGATCTATGACAGGAAACAGAGATAAACTAGAGAAAAAGTAATAGATATTAAGAATAAAGACAGTCTGTCTCAAAAGAAGTTATAGTAATGAAGCACAAAAAAGAATATGTTCAAAAGAATTCAAATGTCACAGATAAAAGAAAAGAAAATCTTTTATTTTAATATCATACAAACTTGTAAGTATAGGAGTACTGAATGATGGGATGGTCTAATATAAAATCTTGCTTAATGATAGCTGCAGTAGAATAATGGAGTTGCAGACAATTACATTTGATGAATCTAAGGATCTGTGAGCTCAGTGAAATGAAATAATCATTTATGGATATTGTGCTCTGAAAATGATGGTAGGAGATAGTGTTATTGAGTAAAGTAAGGAGGAATGATATTGTGGTAGTTATGGTATAATTTTTATAAATCAACTCAACTCCATCAAGACCTTGATAATTTAATTTCTATCATCTTCTATATCTTCCATATGTATTCAAAATGGGGTAGAGTTTAACTTAAAAAGTGATTAGGATTCTATTTTCATGTCACACTTTTCATACTAATGGTTTAGAATCCATTGTTTTCATTCTTTTACCATCCATTCACTCTTCTCTCCTTAAACTCTGTCTTTTTCATTCTTACAACACCAAACAAAACCTACCTTGAAAAATATTATGCCTACACCAAAACTGACCATGTACTTAGGGCACAAAAACCTTACATTCAAATGGAGAAAGGCAGAAATAATAAATACACACTTCTCAGACCATGATACAATAAAAATTACATATAAGAAAAGATCATGGAAAGATAAATGAAGAACTAATTGGAAATTAAATAACTTCATCTCAAATAATGGGTGGATCAAACAGCAAATGATAGAAATAATCAATCATTATATCTAAGGAAATGATAATAATGAGACATATCAAAATTTATGGGACACAGCTAAGGCAGTTTTGAGGGGAAATGCCTATATGAATTAAATGAGAAAAAGGAGATCAATGAATTGGGTGTACAACTAAAAAAAGCTAGATAAAGAAAAAAATTAAAGATTCCCCAATTAAATAACAACTGAGAAATTTTAAAAATCAAAGGAGAGATTAATAAAATTGAAAGCAGGAAAACCATTGATCTCAAAAATAAAACTTCAAAACTTCAAAAATAAAAAATGGTTTTATGAAAAAGCCAATAAAATAGTCAAACCTTTGGTTAATCTGATTTTAAAAAAGAAAGAAGATAACCAAATTATAAGTATCAGAAATGAACAGGATGAACTAACCAACAATGATGATGAAATTAAAGAGATAATTAGGAGCTACTTTGCTGAGCTGTAAGTTGGATAACTTGAGTGAAATGGTTGAATATTTACAAAAGTACAAGCTGTCCAGATTAATACAAGAGGAAACAAATTACTAAAGTATTCCCATTTCAGAAAAAGAAATTGAAGAACCCAT
This sequence comes from Macrotis lagotis, assembly GCF_037893015.1. Lineage (NCBI taxonomy): Eukaryota > Metazoa > Chordata > Mammalia > Peramelemorphia > Peramelidae > Macrotis > Macrotis lagotis. The sequence goes on along the minus strand of NC_133662.1, from coordinate 124,565,673 downwards.
CAATATACTCCCTAAGAAAAATTCTCCCGGTCCAGATGGATTTTCAAGTGAATTCTACCAAACATTTATGGAGCAATTAATTCCTAATCTACATAAGTTACTTTCGAAAATAGGAGAGGAAAGAGTTCTGCCAAACTCCTTTAATGACACCAACATGGTGCTGATACCTAAACCAGAAAGAACCAAATCAGACACAGAAAATTATAAACCAATCTCCCTAATGATTATTGATGCAAAAATCTCAAATAAAATTTTAGCAATGAGTCTACAGCAAGTTATTACTAGGATAATATACCATGATCAGGTAAGATTTATACCAGGTAGGCACTGATGGTTCAATATTAGGATAAATAAATTCAGAGTATTTCCAGTAAAACAAGGATGCCCATTATCACCATTACTATTCAATATAGTATTGGAAATGCTAGCAGTAGCAATAAGAGAAGAAAAAGAAATTGAAGGAATCAGAATTGACAATGAGGAAGCAAAATACTTAATCTTTGCTGATGATATGATGATATACTTAGATAAAATCATCTAAAAACCTCCTTGAAACAATTTAAAAATTCAGCAAAGTAGCAGGATATAAAATAAATCCATATGAAGCATCAGCATTTCTATATTTGAGCAACAAAACCCAAGAGCAAGAGATAGAAAGAGAAATTCCATTTAAAATAACTATAGACAACAGTAAATACTTAGGAATCTTATCTCTCAAGACAAACCCAGAAACTGCATGAACACCATTATAAAGCTCTTCTCAACTCAAATAAATTCAGATGTAAATAATAAGAAGAACCCATCAATATACTCCCTAAGAAAAATTCTCCCGGTCCAGATGGATTTTCAAGTGAATTCTACCAAACATTTATGGAGCAATTAATTCCTAATCTACATAAGTTACTTTCGAAAATAGGAGAGGAAAGAGTTCTGCTTAACTAGCTTAACCCTCTCATTTTACAGATGAACTCAGGAGTACCTGAGTTCAAACCCGGCCTCAGACACTTAATAATTACCTAGCTGTGTGGCCTTGGGCAAGCCTCTTAACCCCATTTGCCTTGCAAAAACCTAAAAAAACAAACAACATTAATGATCATTTAATTACTAATCAAATGTGTTTATTCTCACTTTTATTCTTGATCATTTGTAGCATTTGAAACTATTGCCTCTCTTCTTTCATAAACTATCCTCTTGAAATTTATGATATCACATGATTCTATTTGTTTTATTTTTCTATCATCAATTCTTCTCTGTCTATTTTATTGGTGAATAACCATGTGAATAGTCAATTCTGCATGCTCTATAATTATACACACATACACAATAGTTATTTGGTCAAATTAATGTAATAAAAATGACAATTCTACCCAAATTAAATAACATATTCAATGTCACTACCAAATAACTATTTTACCAAGCTAGGAAAAATAGTAACAAATTCATCTGGAACAACAAAAGGGCAAGAATAGCAAGGAAACTAATGAAAAAAATGTAAAGGAAGGGGCCTAGCTCTGCTAGATCTAAAACTAAACTATAAAGTGGAAGTCATAAAAACTTCCTGTTACTGGTTACGAAATAGAGTAATGGATCAGTGAATTAGGATAGGTTCAAAAGAAACCACAATAAATGACTTCAGTAATCTTTTGTTTAACAAACCCAAAGACATCAGCATCTGGGATAAGAACTCACTATTTGACAAAAATTGTTGTGAAGACTGGAAAATAGTATGACAAAAATTTGACATAGATCCACATCTCTCAGCTTATACCAAAATAAGGTCAAAATGGGTAGAGGATTTAGATATAAAGAACAATACCATAGATAAATTAATAAACCAAGAATAATTCTTATCTATCTGATCTATGGAAAGGAAAGAAATTTATCATCGAACAAGAATTAGAGCACATTACAAACTGCAAAATGAATGATTTTGACTTTAGTAAATTAAAAAGATTTCCCACTAATAAAATCAATACTGCCAAAATTAGAAGGAAAGTAGAAAGTTGGGAAACAAACTTCACAACTAGGAATTCTGGTAAAGGACTCATTTCCAAAAAAATATTTAGAGAATTGCATCAAATTTCAAATTTATGAGATTAGAAGTCATTCCTCAATTGATAGTCAAAGGATATGAACAGATAGTTATCAAAAGAAAAAATAAAGCTATATATAATCTTATGGGAAAATGCTCCAAATCATTATTGATTAGAGAAATGCAAATTAAAACAACAATGAGGTATCATCTCACAGCTATCAAATTGGCCAAGATGAGTAAAAGGGAAAATGATCAATGTTGGAGAGATTGTGGGAGGATTGGGACTTTGATGCATTGCTGGTGGAGTTGTGAACAGATACAACCTTTCTGGAGAGCAATATGGAACTATGACCAAAGAGCAATAAAACTGTTCATATCCTTTGACTCAGCAATTCCAATTCTAGGTCTATATCCAGAAGAAATCATAGAAAAAAAAGAAAGTCCTACATGTTCCAAAATATTCATAGTATCTCTTTTTGTAGTGGCAAAGAATTGGAAATTAAGAGTATGCCCATCAGTTGGGGAATTGGCTAAACTAGTTATGGTACATGAATACTATGGAATATCATTGTTCTATAAGAAACCATAAATGGTTGAACTCTAGAGAAGCCTGGAATGACTTACAGGATATGATGCTGAACTAAGGGAGTACATGTAGAAGAGAACAATATACATACACATCAACCACAACAATGTGAAATGAACAACCTTGATGCAAGCAACTCCTCTCAGCAGTACAGAGAGCTAGGACAACTGTATGAGACTGGCTATGGACCACATTATCACTGCCCAGAGGAAGAAAAACAAAACAAAACACAAAAACACACACACAAAACCCCCTTCAGAATGTGAACACTTTATAAAAATTATCTCTTATGTGTTTCTTTCACTTAATCCTAATTCCTCATACTGAAAATTACTGTAAACATTTATCAAAATATGTATCTACAATGCTAACGACTGTTTCTGAGGGAACGAGTAGAAAGGGAGGGTGGAAGGAAATGTAATTTGAAAATATACATATGCATATGGATGGAAACGAACAAATAAATTTTTAAAAAAAAGAAAAACATGAGACAGCTAGGTGGCACAGTAGATAGAACACCAGCCCTGGAGTCAGGAGTACCTGAGTTCAAACCGGGCCTCAGACACTTAATAATTACCTAGCTGTGTGGCCTTGGGCAAGCCTCTTAACCCCATTTGCCTTGCAAAAACCTAAAAAAACAAACAACATTAATGATCATTTAATTACTAATCAAATGTGTTTATTCTCACTTTTATTCTTGATCATTTGTAGCATTTGAAACTATTGCCTCTCTTCTTTCATAAACTATCCTCTTGAAATTTATGATATCACATGATTCTATTTGTTTTATTTTTCTATCATCAATTCTTCTCTGTCTATTTTATTGGTGAATAACCATGTGAATAGTCAATTCTGCATGCTCTATAATTATACACACATACATATATACATGCATATACACATGTGCATACATATTCCTATTCTATACATAAACTTTCATATTCAAAATTTTATCCTATCTAAAATTTCATCTAATATTTCTATTAGTATGACATCAAAATTAATTTAGTCTTGACTTCTTCCCTAAAGGTCTGCACAAATTGACAATTACAATGAGATATTTCCAATTTGATACCACACCCTGTCTCAAAATCAGTATTTCTAAATCATCTGGCACTCCCCTGAGAAAAGGAACCATTGATTCCTTTGACTGATTTACATATTTGTCAATTCAGTTCAATAATTATTAATCTTAGCTATATGAAAGACATTATCTTAACTGTTAAGAATACAAAGTCAATCCTTGTCAAGAATTTGTGTTAGGAAGGAATAAAGAATAGGGCCAAAGTGTACAAGGTAAATAAATTGCAGAAATAAAAAAAAAACAAACTGTGGTGATTTAGAATGGTCTCTTGTCATGTATGAGGTAGTATCAGACCTAGATCTTAAATGGAAAAAGAAAAATAGTGTGAGTGTTAAAAGGTGCTATGGACATAGATTCAGAAAGATTCATGAACTAATTGCCTAATACAATAAAAAAAAAAGGAGAGTCATTCTTAAAAGATTAAGGTTGCAAATTTAGATGACTTGAAGAATAAAGGTACCCTCAAAAGAAAGAGAAAAGGCTGACTGGAGGAGAGAAAGGCTTTTTAAATAAGCTTCCATTTTGTATACATTGCATACTCTTCCACACTGTGACTTTCCCCATGTTTTTGACCTATCATAAGAAATTCAATGAGAATTTTGGGAAGTTTTGAAGAAGCTGCAGATGACACATAAAAACTTTTAAAAACTTAGAAATGAATAAAATATATGTGTGTATAGTATTATATGATATCAATATATTTCATAATTTATACCATGATTCTTCCCTGGTATGAAGGAAGAACCAAAAAGTTTTTGTGGATTTTCTAAATTGTGGAGGGGTGCCACACCCTAGTCCCCATGATGGGGAAGGAGTAATTGTATATTGAGTCTAAAGTGCTCACAAATCTTTCAGTAGGAGATGAGTATCAGACATTTGGTAATGAAGGACTGAAGCTCAATACAGGGACAAGGATTGTTATAACAATTTGAGAACTTTTGTATAGTGATTATATTTGAAACTATGAGAAAGGGTGGTATATACTAAGAGAGCATGCCTGGAAAAAGAGAAGAGGGTCCAAGGCAGATTTCAGAAGAGCAGTGGTCAAAGCTATAGGAGAACCAGGAGAAAAGTGTCACAAAATTCATGAAAAGAATGAATGGAGGTGGAGGGGATAAGTCATCAGTGTCAAAGTTAAGCAGTGTTCAAGAAAGATAAATAATGAGAAAAAAATCATGGTAGTTAGCAATTAACAGATGGTAACCTTGGAGACAGTAGTTTCTGGCAAGAAGTTCAAGTCACTTTGCAAAGAGTTGAGAAGTGAGTAGGAGGTCAAGCACTGAGAAGGCAAAGAACTAGTTCTGCATTATTTTCCTATGAAAGTAGGGGTCTATAAAACCTCTAGTAAAGGATTGTTGTTGTTGCTGTTTTAAATTGCCAGAGAACTGGACTTGGTACTTATGTATAAAATGATCGCAAAGAAGTAAGCTTCTGAAGAAACTGTGAAGGGGGAAATAAATCTAACCAAGAGGGATTGGATTTCTTGCAGAGAAGATCTATCAGGTTCATCAGGGCAATAGAGGAGGGAAAAGGTGATAATGTACAAAAGTTTTTCAGCTGTAGAAGATGATAAAGTTACTAACCAATGGCTTAATTTTCTTAATAAATTAGGAGGCAGGTGTTCTGCTAGAAGGGAGAGAGAAGCAGCTTGAGAGGAGAAGACTAGGAAAAGCAGTTTTAAGAGTGTAATAGAGGGACAATAAACAAATAATATGATATAGCAGAGCTGAATTAGAAAAGACAAAACAAATTTGGAATAGTCCCAATAATCACCTTGTGTGACTTTCTCTAGAAGCAATTTAATAGAAGTGGAAAATAAGATGGTTGGAGTGATGAGGGTGGAAGCTTGACAAGATATGAATAGTGATAGAAAAAAGTACAAGAAAATCAAGGGTAGGGGATTATATATATATATATATATATATATATATATATATATATATATATATATATATATATATATATTAGAAGGCTTCTGAAGATACTTCCAGTTTTAAACCTATTATCTTCTGATTAGATGAGAGAAAAAGATGTTGTGATCAGAGATCCATTTCATAATAGAGCAGTTACAGTTGACAGTGACTTCTCTTTGACATTTTCACATGTTTCCTATCTCTTTGGCCATCTATTTCTCTACCATACTTTCCATATTATGATATATTATACAGTATACAAAGATCAACTCTATTCTCACCTCTTCCAGGAAACTTTCCCTTTCTATTCTTGCTACTTCCCAAATTTATAATAATAAGAACACGAATTAATAACAGTTAACATTTATACAATGTTCTATAGTGTTCTAAGCACTTCACAATTATTATCTTATTTAATTCTCACAAACAGCCCTAGAACAAAGGTAGTATTATTATCTGCATTTTACAGATGAGGATACTGAGACAAACAGAGGTTAAGTGATTTACCCAGTAAGTTTTGAATGCCAGACTTGATCAAGGACTCCTGATTCCAGGACTAGTGCTCTCTCCGCTATACCAACTATCTTTCTCACTTTAGCAGTTACTGAATATAATGTTTAATAACAAGCATGCTGGTATAATTATTTATTTTTATATGTGTATGTCTTCTTATCCTAAATTAGATTTATTACACAAAAACATTTGCCATCATTATCCACACAGGAAAAAGACAAATGTATAAAAAATTGCATTGTCCAAACTAAAAATATGCAGAGCTGAGCTCAGTATGGAATAGGAGTGGAGCAGACAGGATGTGATAAAAATATAATAGCTTTAAGAAACCCAAATTTTTCCTTGAATCATAGGCCCACAATTTTATCATTAATATTCTTCTGGTGTTGCTATAGGTCTATATACATCAAAGACTATTACAATCTTTGATGGACTGAAATTGAGAATAACAACATACAGAGAGGGACACAGTGAGCATGATCAGATTACCACATAGAAGAAAACAAATAACTTTATAGAAGTTGTATATAGAATGTTACCAGAGAGAAAGGACTAAGGAAAAATGAATGATCGTGTATTGAGAATAATAGATATCATGTTGGACAATCTAAGTACTTGATTGATAACTACACAATGTTAAGTTAGGGAAAAAAGGCACTTGGTATTCTGTACAAAAGATACATAGAAAGACAGAAGGAAATGAATCAGAACCAAAAAATCGGAAAGTATGAATGAATGTTGATGATGTTCTGCTCCAAAGAAGGAAGTACTCACTTTGATGGGATCATAAATTAATGATCATGTTAAAGTATATCTATTTATATTTCTAAATAACTTTTAAGAAGTTCTATGGAAAACCCAATAGGATATTCCAAATAGTCAGCATATGCTTTGATAGTCACCTCAATGTGAAAATGAGCAGAATATGTGGTCAAAAACTTATTTTGACCACCGAATGAAATAGTGACTCTGAAGTGACCAGACTTTGAAGATTTCATAGAAATCAGATGCTTATATGAAATTAACTAATAATCAACTAATATGTATTAATACTTGTGCCAGTATGATAGTGTACTAGAGGGATATAAGTATCAAGAATGAAATAACTATGACTCCTGAGGAACTTACATTCTAATGGAAGAAACAATATAAATGACATGAATAAATGAATATATATATACATATATTATATATATATATATATGTACACATCAAGAAGCTAAACAGAGTATGTGGGGATACAGGTTGCTACAGATGGAGTATCAGGAAAGATATAACTGTGAAGATGGTACATGAGATGCTTCTTAAAGAAAGAGAAGGACTTTATGAGATGGTAGTGAGAAGGGAGTACATTACAGGCATTTGATTTGACCCTCCCCCCCAAGAAAAAGGCATGGAGAAAGGAGATGGAATCATATGTGTTGGGGAGGAGTGGGGAAAGGTGAGGATGAAGGCAGAGTATGGGGTGGGGGAGGGGAGATAGTAACAAAGTGAAGGCTACTTTAGCTGGATTACTAAGCAGTAGTGGGAGAATAAAGTCCAAAGAGTCTAGAAAGAAAGTAGCAAGTCTATTAGGTCTCTTTTCTATTTTTTTTAACTACATGCAACCCCTATTTTCTGTTCCCTTTTTCTTTCATTTGATTTAGGCAGATACTTGTATCATTTACTTGGTATTATGGAGATTAGCAAAATGAAGCATGGACAGTTAATAAGAATAGAAATAATAATTATGAAAATAAATTATAATGACATTGGCAAATATGAATTAAGTCAAAGTAAAATTATTCCATTTAATTTTTGCAGGTCTCTTTTAATAACAATGGCAAAATAACTGAAGGCAAGGCAATTTCTTACACACTAATATTTGTATGTACATTTTATTTTCTGCATGTTTACTATCTTCCTTTGATTTTTCAAGAACTGGCAACTAGATTGTGAGATGAATGTGCACATTTACTCAGTTATTCAGTATTCAAAATTCAGATCCTTTGAGTTTGTTATTCTTATTTTAGACCTAGGAAAACTCTGGCTCAGAAAGTTTAATCTATGGCAAGTTACTAGCAAATTCAGAACATTTGACAACTAGTTCATTTCTCAACCACTAGACTACTCTCCAATAAAGAAAAATAGAGGCATCAAAGATTGAAGTATATTAACAAAAGATAGATTTTTCCACAAAGAGCCCAAGGTCAAGACTAAAATTACTTCAAAGAACATGTGGTGGCAAACTATATATCTTCTGCCATGCCACTTCTAGTATATCCAAATCAAAGACTATTTGAGACAACCTGGAATGAATCCAAGAGTGGAGTTGACTTTGGTAGAAATATATTGCTTCATTTCAGTTGATGGCTACATAGAAAGAAAAGGTGAAGATGTGAACTAATGTAAAATTCTACAGCAAATTTAATGAATCTAGAGGCTAATTGAGTTGGGCCCAAGGATTGTAATTTATTTTACTTGAGTAATCAACAACAGTAGTAGTAGTAGTAGTAGTAGTAGTAGTAGTAGTAGTAGTAGTAGTAGTAGTAGTAGTAGTAGTAGTAGTAGTAACAGCTTTACATTTGTATAAAACTATGACTGGAAAACTTTCTCAACAGTGATAACTTTACTCAATGATCCACTGTTTATTAATTAAGAGGCAAAATGTACCACTGTATGATTACCTAAAGTGCTTAACACTTTCATAAAGGAGATGCAGAACAAAACCCAAGTAACTGGGAATATTACTTGTGAATGTTCAGATCCATTAGATATTCTTGTTTGTAGACATTTTGTTGTTCAGTCATTTTTCAATTGTGGACTAGATTACTTAAGGGAAATTGTATGGTTCTGTTAATTGAAATGCTTTCTTACCTAGTTCCCATGGGGGAAAAAGCTATCTTTTGCACATGAACATTCTTCATGTGATGCTGATAGTTATGTTTTCATCCCATATGCTTTCCAAAAAATTGAGGTTGACAGTCAACCAAATAGCAATGAAAATTAAGATGGTGTATAAGATTGCTAAAACATAATATAAATAAGGAATTAGATAGTAATGTTAAAAACCATCAAAGAACTGTGTGATCCATCAAGAAGTGAGTCACAGATTGAAAGCAAGTAATAACTGATGGACCAATTGCCTAAATACTGCATTGGTAAATTTTTGATGTCAGGAGAATTAAAAGCCCTTTAACATATGGATTTGTTACTTAAATGGGGACATGTGGGAGAGTTTCACTTGATGGGTAGACAAAGATGAATTGCTATTTATGCAATACTATTGTATTGGTTATCAATACAAAAGCACCATTAGAGAAAATAAATATCTCTGTCAATAAGATCAATGGTGCATTGGAGAATAATGGTCAAATTAAAATATGAAAAAAATTTATAAAACCTATGGTATGGTATTTTTATATATACACAAAATTTTATGAGATTATTTGTCCAAAAATATTATTCCAATTTTTCAGATAAGGAAACAGAGGTTCACAAAGATTAAATAATAAAATCAAAATTAGTTTCTATATTTTATTTTCTTTACACTAACCTAGACTGATTTGGATCAAAAGATCTACAAGCCTTAAATTAGCAACATTTTAAGTGGTTAGAGAATCGAATAAAAGAATTATTTAAGTTATTGGAACTCATTCAAAAATAATATTTAAAAGGAAATAAAAACTTATATGTTTCAAGAAGTAGGAGGGGAAAGAATTATACCTCTTGCTTTGAAATAAACTCAGAAATTCATATTTTTAGAAAGTTCCCTGATGAGGTCTTCTCAATAATTGCTAAAAAATATACAAAATCTACCTCCTCAAGAGAAGGAACAAAGAAGCACAGTACTACTAGAGCACAAGATTGTACTTCTTCCATTAAAGCAAACAGTACCTTTAATGCCAAGCTGCTGGGCAGAGCTTAGAGTGTTCAAGGACAGAATCATTACATCACTTTCCCTGGAATAGTATAGGTTAAAAGCAGAGAGACAATGTCCTGTATCCACCTCATTGGAAGTGATAGGTGAAACATGAATGGTAAATGTATTAGACACAGACTAACATATTTATTCAATTTTGCTTCAAAATTGACTTTTGCTAGAAGCATTGGGGAAGGGTTCATCAGGAAGTGATTAAAAATATAAAGGCATAGGGGTGGCTAGGTGGCACAGTGGATAGAGCACTAGCCCTGGAGTCAGGAGGACCTGAGTTCATATTTGAGCTCAGACACTTAATAATTACCTAGTTGTGTGGTCTTGGGCAAGCTACTTAACCCCATTGCCTTGCAAAAACCTAAAAAATATATATAAAGGCATCAATCAAACTTCTTTTTGAAAAATCTTATAAAAATGTAGGTTACTTTGCAGACTACCAAGCATGCTGGATTATTCTCATGGTATTTCAAAACTTATTTTAAAAAGTTCAGTTCGGGGGCAGTTAGGTGGCAGAATGGATAGAGCATTGGCCCTGGACTCAGGAGCATCTGAGTTCAAATCCAGCCTCAGACACAATAATAACCTAGCTGTGTGACCTTGGGCAGGTCACTTAACCCTATTCCCTTACAAAAAAAATGAAAAACCTTAAAAAAAATTCAATTTAATCCAATATATATTTAAAAGCCTACTATGTGTATGGTATGGTATTTTTATATAAACACAAAAACCTTGTGAGATTATTTGTCCTAAAAATATTATTCCCATTTTTCAGATAAGGAAACAGAGGCTCAGAAAGATTAAATAATAAAATCAAAAATTAGTTTCCATATTTTCAAATTCCAAGTCCTCTTTTCTTTTGATTTACTTAGACTGATTTGGATAAAAAGATCTGCAAACCCTAAATTAACCATTAAGCAAGAGCCTACTATGTATGTGGCAATATATCCCAAGGTTACAAAAATAAAAAACAAAAAAGAAATGGTTCTTTCTTTCAGTGACTCTGCATCTTAAGAAGATGACAGGAATTTTCTGCTGAATTTGAAATAAAGAATACCAGAGTTTTTTTTCTTTCTTCCTAATTTTCTTCTTCCCTTTTTTCCTTACTTTCATCCATGTCTCTATCTTCTCTTCATTCTTCTCCTGCCCTCCTGTCCTCTTTCCAAAGGTTTCTCATGGGACTAATACCACTACTGATAAGCAAAGAAATATAGATATTGTCATACCTTCATCTACTATGCATATTCAATCAGCTGTCAGGCTTAGCAATGCTGTCAGAGGGTGAAGTTGACATGAAAATGCAGTGGTTTACTGCCTCAGATCTCACACCTCCATGTCATAACTAGAAGAGAAGAAGAATCAGTCCTTGGTTCTAATATTTGTGACAGAAGCAAGAATTTGAAGCAAGCATTTTCATTAGTATATAAAATTTTATAAAAGTGCATCCTGTGAGAAAGTGAGTGAGTGAGTTAGATATGACTTTTGGGTGGGTGCACCTGCCAGTATGAGATGTGAGTCGATGAGCTTGACTAAGCATCTCAGTATGTGTTGTTAATGCATAATGAATATTATTAGACAGGGATTTCTTTGAAAGGTAAGGGGATCATTAGCCCTCTTGGTGTTTTAGAGAATTAAGGATCAGCTATACTTTTGACTCATCTAGGGTAGAAACTAGCAGTTTAGAAAACTTTGGAGTTGGACACTGAGACAGTTGGAGTGAATGTGGATCAGATTCTGGAGGATGAGAGGAGGAGTGGTTATCCTACCTATGTAGTGGTAAGGGGGATTAGGACTCATGTGCCTGGAACCATTATTCAACAAGGAAGGAAGGAAGGAAGGAAGGAAGGAAGGAAGGAAGGAAGGAAGGAAGGAGGAATGGAAGAAAAAAGAGGGAGGAAAGGAGGGAAGGGATGGAGGAAAAGAGGAAGGAGAGGAAGAAGGAAGGGGGTGGGAGGAGGGAAGGAAGGAAGGGAGGAAGGAGGGAGGGAGCGAAAGGAGGAAGGAAAGAGGGGAGAAAAGGAAGGAAGGATGGAGATGAGGAAAGGAGGGAAGGAAGGAGATGAGGGAAGGAAGGAAGAATAGAAGAAAAGAAAGAGGGATGGAAGGAGGGAGGAAAGGAAGGAAGGAGGGAGGGAGGAAAGGAAAGAAGGAGGGAGGAAAGGAAGGAGGGAGGGAAGGAAGGAAGGAAGGAGGAAAGGAAGGAAGGAAAGAAGGGAGAAAAGAGAGGAGGAAAGGAGGGAAGGAAGGTGGGGAGGAAAGAGGAAGGGAGGGAGAGAAGAATGAAGGGGGAAGGAAGGAGGGAAGAAAGGAAGGAAGGAGGGAGGGAGGAAAGGAGGGAAGGAAGGAGATTAGGAAAGGAGGGAAGGAAGGAGGGATGGGATGGAGGAAAGAAAGAAAGAAGGATAGAATGAAGGAAGGAGAGAAGAAGAAATTAGGGAAGGTAGTCGGGAGGAAGGAAGGAAGGAAGGAAGGAAGGAAGGAGGGAGGGAAGGAAGGAAGGAGGAATGGAAGAAAAGAAGGAGGGATGAAAGGAAGGAGGAAAGGAGGGGAGGAAAGGAAGGAAGGAGGGAGGGAGGGAAGGAAGGAAGGAGGAAAGGAGGGAAGGGAGGGAGAAAAGAAGGAAGGGGGAAGGAAGGAGGGAAGAAAGGAAGGAAGGAGGGAAGGAAAGAAGGAGGGAGTGAGGAAAGGAGGTAAGGAAGGAGATGAGGAAAGGAGGGAAGGAAGGATGGAAGGAAGGAGGGAAGGAAGGAAAGAAGGAACGAAAGAGGAATGGAAGAAAAGAAGGAAGAATAAAGGAGGGAGGAAAGAAGGGGAGGAAAGGAAGGAGGGAGGGATGGAAGGAAGGAAAGGAAGGAGGAAAAGAGGGAGGAAAGAGGGGAGGATAGGAGGGAAGGAAGGAGGAAAGGAGGGAAGGAAAGAGGGAAGGGAAGGAGAAAAGAAGGGAGGGGGAAGGAAGGAAGGAAGGAGGGAAGGAAAGAAGGAGGGAGGGAAGAAAGAAGGGGGAGAAGAAAGGAAATGTTTTTAAAGAACACTCTTTTAAGTACTTTCCTGGGTGCACTAAATGGTTTCATGCTTTGCCCAATATCATAACTCCTTTCAGAGGCAATACTTGAACCCAGATCTCCTGACTGTAAAGTCAGCTCCATATCCCATACACTACATTTTCTCTCAGGTTAACTTAATAATGGTAAGTAATAAAAATGTGAAGTTTCACCATATTACTGAGGAAGTGTTCATATATGGTGATTTCATCTCAACAGCAGACTGAAAAAAAAAAGAGATCAAATAAAGAATGAATCACTTGAGTTTCAAGGCCAATAACTGCTTGCCAATCCCTGTGAATAGAGGAATGGGCCACCCTACTGTGTCTAACAGACATATACACAAAAGAAAAATGCATCGTTTTCAGGAATCAAAACAAAAAAGGCATGAGAAGTGAATATCACATACCAATACAACTGATTTGTAAATCCACAGCTGTGAGTCAATCATCCAATTTCTCTGTGTTCACAATTCCTTATGGGGGAGAGAGAGAGAGAGAGAGAGAGAGAGATCTTTTTAGTTGGAGTAAAAGAAGGTCAAAAAAATGTGAATTTTCTTTTTAATGCACAGAAAGATTGTATCAAGTAATCCAACAGTCCCAAGAAAAAACATCAACACTGCATGGGCTGGACAGTGACATCTCAGAATATGTAAAATGTGAAGTTAGGGATAAGGGGGGGGGGAGAATTGTCTTTAGCTCACATGTTCTGAGAGAAAGAAATAAGTAAAAAGAAGAAATAAAAAGAGGTGAGGAGGATGAGGTAGGAGAAAAGGACACAGAGAGGAGAATTCTTGTGCTTTGCTAAACTTTTGACTTAACTTGGGTTCAGTTTAAAAACACTTCAGCTTTCTAAAATACTAGGAACAGAGAGCTGGTGAGCTGAGCACCTGTGAAATGAGGTGTGCACCCAATTCCAATAACATGGAAAGAATGAAACACTGATAAAAAGAAGACAATGATGTGTATTTGTAGGGAATCCACGTATTCTGTTGGAGTCTAATAGAAATATTTTAACCACTGGACTGGATCCAATCTGCACAGTAATTTAATAGTCTATCACTCCCAAATGCAATCCATAAGGCAAGTGAACAGGGCCCATACTGCAATAGGTGATTTTATTGGAATGGGACCGGTACTACCAAACTAATCTAAGAAAAAGAAAAAGCTGACTGTCCACCAAAAGTAAAATCAGTTTCTGCAGGAAGAAGCAAGAATCAAACATTTTCTCTTGGTACTATGTTTAGGAACAGAACCCATCAATATCAAAAAGTCCCTAGATTATCTGAAGGGAGAAAAACACACTATTAATATTGCAAGGTAGCAGCCAACATCTGAATTTCTATTCACACAGGCCTAAAATTTAGAGACATCCTGGAAAGTTAACCAGTGACACGTGTCTTATCCATGCACAAAAAGAAGGATTATGACCATAGGAAATTATGACTATGAATCCCCTAAGCCCTCTTGTCTCTTCAATATGAATGTACAACTAAAGTCTTTCCCAGAGCTATTAATAAAATGTTCCTGCTTATGTAAAAATATAAGGAAAGACTTTGTGATAGGAGTAGGTTATATCATATGTTAGTTGATATTTTCATGAATAATGTATGTAATTCCCTAGAAATAATAGTAGGTCTATATAGTACTCTTTCAGATATATAGCTCATAAATTTAGGGATTTACTTATTACCAGACCTGAAATTTCACAGGTGATGAGAACTCTTAAGTAAAGAACTTCAAATGTTGAGCTTTTTTTGTTCTGCATCTTATAATGCTTGAAATGTTCCTATCACACTGAGAGGTAAGGTGACCTCCCTAGGATACCTCAGTATACATCAGGGGTAGTATTAACTAGCATGATGAGCAACAGAATCAGAGTTATAACTTTTCTTAAATTGATATTACCTTAGAAAGAAGATGGCATAGTGGATAGAGTACATGTCCAAGAGGCAGGAAGAACTGAGTTCCAATCTAGTCCCAGACACTTAAGTATCTGTGTGATCCTGGGCAAGGCACTTAACCCCAATAACCTAAAAAACAATAATAATACTAAATTAGATTCGATGAATAGGATTTATTACCTTAGAGAACAGGAGCCTAAAGGAATACTTCATTCTGGTGTGAAATGTTGTAGGTAAAAATTACTTACCAGAAATAAGATTGCTTCATACAGATAATCAATAACTAGATGGTTTTAAAACATATGGAACAAGACATGACTATAAATGTAGTTAAATATCATTAGTTATCTTAATTAAAGGCAATTTTATATGATCAATGAAAATAGCCTGCAATTTCAATAGACTAAATCCTGATTCAGATTGCCATTAACTGGCTTTGTAATATTAGGCAAAATATAAACTTTCTGGATTATATAATAATCACTAGGATTGATATAGACTATCAATAGTGTTATGTCTGGCTCATATCTTCACAATCATACCTTCAAATCCATCAATTATCATAGAATAATTGCATGTCAGTTACTGAATTGAGCACTGGGAATAAAATGAAGTCCTTTAAGGAGCTTACAAGGAGATCACAAGTACCAAAAGGAGCATAAGCAAAATAAATATGAAATTGATTGATTTTTGAAGGGGGGAGGAGATAGGATTGAGTGGATCAGGAATTCCATGTGGAAGTTGGCATTTTATTTGTTCTGAAGGGGCCAATGTTTTCAGAGTGGTGGAGATGAGAAATATATGTAGTTCAGGTATGATGAATAGTCAATGCAAAGATAAGAGATGGGAGTGATGTGTGTGTGAGAAATAGCAAAATGAGCAGTCTGGCTCAATAATAAAGGGTTGGAAGGAAGGAAAGGGAGATTGGGACCAGATTGCAAAGGATTTAAATGTCCAACAGAGGAATTTGCATTTAATCTTACAGGCAATAAGGAGCTGAAGAACCCAATATGTGAAGTATGTGAGGGATTAAGTGATGTTGCAAGATCCTGTCTAAACTTCAAGCACCAATGGAGAGTAAACTGAGGACTTTGTTACTTAATGGAATATCTTTGCATATCATAGGTAAGGAAGGCCTGTTATTACCAAATATCTGCATATATCAATGATCTCTTATGTTAATGAATCAAGTCCTTTCTCAAGAACCAGAAAGACAAATCATGGCTGAGGAAACTTGAAGATCTGAGAAAAGAAATGTAAGAAGTAAAGCTAGAGCTAACATATGGTAAGTTGAAAAAAAATAAGAAATTCTATCACAAAGTAATTGAAATTAGCATTCCATGATGGTGGTGATAGTTTATTGACATTCTTATTGGTTGATGTAATCTTGTCCTTCCTCCTAATTAAAAGTACATGACATTTTTAGACTATGATACATGACTTGTCATTTAAAACCTGATTTTTCTTTGGAATCCTACTGGTATTCATGCATCCAAATGAATACAATCCTTAAACATAATCATTTCAACACCTTTCAAATTCATCCCAATTAATTTCAAGTCAATAGTTTCCTTACCATAAACTTACATTTTAAGAAAGATATTGATGACCTGAAACTATTCAGAAGACAAAAGAAAAATGAAAATCTTTGAGTTTATTCCATATGAACATTGGTAGAAAGAAGGGGAAAGAAATTTCAGAGGAACATGAAAACTGTCTGCCAATTTTTTAAAAGTTATTATTTGAAAAAAGCATAAAATTTTCCTGCTCAGTCACAGAGGTTGGAAGTAGAAGCAATGGAAGGAAGCTGCAATAAGCCAATTTTAATAACAGAAAAAAAATCTTTTTTAACAATTACTTATCCCAAAATGGAATTCAGTAGGTGGTAGATTTTCTCCTTAAACTGAAGATTCATAATCCTTTCTCAAAAGCAAGGTACAAAAGATTCTTGTTCATGTACAAACTGGGTTAAATGAGCTCTAATCAATAAAGTACTGAAATTCTGTGATCCCTTGAAGTTCTTTCATGATTACCCAATGTAAACTTATTTTTTTTTGTTACAACACATTGCTATAGAGACACAAATGTATGTTGAATAGAATTTTGGACTTGACATCAGGGAAACAGGTTCAAATCCTACCTCTGACATTTAATAGTTGTGTGACCTTGGGTAAGTTATTTAACTTCTCTAAGCTTCAGTGTCCTTACCTATAAAATGTGGGGATTTGGTTCAATGACATCTACCAGCCCTAAATTTATGATCTTAATTATTGAAGATATCCCAACTGATTCCCATACCAACAGTTTCCTCATCTGTGAAATAATACTTTAGAAAGGACATTAATACTGCTATCTAGACCTAGTCGATAAGCAGCTTGTCTTCCAAATCATTACCACTCCAATTAATTTATTTTTCATTCTTATATTCATTTCAATAGGAACAGATACAACCTCACTCAAATCAAAGAGAAGTAAAAGAAGCAAGATATTTATTATAGACCAAAATTCTATTTTCTTACTTCAATTCAAAAGAGGTCCACAAACTGCCCTATTGGCAGAGGTATATTTGGGGCAGATTGAACCAGTTGCAAAGAATTAATTATTAAATTTTCAGTGTTAGCATTTACACCTCAGAAATTGACACATATTGCAAATTGTGGTTTGATTTCTCCTTTTGCTAATTTTCTAGACAAGAAAATGAAGGGAAAATTTTAATAATGCAGATTAAACTTTAAAATTGCATCAAGAATAACCCCACTAAATGAGAAACAGTTGTTAAACAATTAACAGCAGACCTCTGCCTTTTGGTAACACTCTTTGAATGATGTCATTCCTATTTAGATAAATTTTCAAAGAATTCCTTTCCCTCCAAGGATGAAACTTAAAAAAAAAACGCCTTAGTAATTAAAATAGTCAAGATCCTGACTAAAAATGTACTGAATAAGAAATATTTACTGACAAAAGAGGATTGTCCTTCTGGTCAACACAGAGAAGGGCAACTGTACAATCAAATTAAAAGATAATTTGTTAATCAGGAAAAAAAAGATTCTTTTGACTCATTCAATGTAAAAGTAGGGAATTAATTTGGATTCATAAAATAGTAAAAAAATCAGATACTGCAACTTAACCAAGGAAAAAAAGACCAAAGAAAATTTATTTTAAATTGTTCTTTCCATTTTAAAGTAACAATTTTCAAAAATTCAGAACATCCCAGTTGTATATCTAGACTTAATAAGCAGAATTCCCCCACAACATGAACTGTGTAATCGCTAACTATGGCCTAATAAATAGAGCTTTATGGTTAAGGTTTGGTTCATGATTCTTATCCCACTAGGAAAGCAGGTTAAATTTAGAATTTATAAATTCAAAGGAAATTTTTTTCTGTCAAGAAACCATGAGAGGATAGGAAATAGGAAAGAGAAAATATATTTTCTAGTTTAGGTAAATATGAAAAAAGGAAACATGAAAGGGAGTAAATGGATTAGAGAAGCATATCTAATGTTTGGTAAAGCCCCATCCTTGAATACAGCCATGGATTGGTTTACTTTAAAGTGAAAGTAGTAATTTGTAAATGCCCAAATCAATTTAAAGAAAAAAAAGTTTTGAACTATGTTAAACACAGTCCTTGGAGGTAAGCTAATTAGTAAACTAGAGAGTCTTAAAACTCTCAAGTGCCATCTTTGAACTGAAGAAGACATCTCCTAATGAAGTCCCCAGTGGGTTGGAAGATCAGGAAACCTGCACATTGCTGCAATTGAATTTCAACTATGTTGAAGCACTAAGCAAGATGGAAAGTTGCACTTTAAGAGAATGAAAGGGTAAAAATGCTCAGGGTCCCAAAGCCCAACAAAATTTCATTTCAAATTTCTTAGCTTTCTTTCAAACATGTGAATAAATAAGGTGCAACTGAAATACTCCATTAACAGAAAGGGGAAAAAATATATATACACACCATTTTTCCCAGTATGATTTAATTTTTTTGTGATTCTGGCTCTTGATTCAAGCCATAGGTATATAGTATATTTGTGTGAAGGAAGGAAGGAGGGAGGAATGGAGTATTTTATTGAAGAATTAATTTAAGTTAAATTCTCTGATATTTACATACCACAAAATAAAACTATGTGAATTTGTTCTACGCAAAACTTCTTTCACATAAACCTCTGGTCTTTTGGAATGAAATTGCATTTAAGATTTCAAATATAATATTTTTAAATGGATAATTAAAGTTAACAATACAATGAAAGTTCTCTACATTGGTCATAATGTTATATCATCTTTAACAGAGTAAAGGGATTTTTATATGTATCTTTTTGTTTATCAAGGCAATTCACTTGCAACCTCATTTGAAGTCTTCTTGGCAGAGATACTGCAACAATTTGACATTTTCTTCTCCAACTCCTTTTACAGATGAGGAAACTGAAGCAAATGGAGTAAAGTGATTTCCTCAAGTTCTCACAGCTAATAAATGTCTGAGGTCAGATTTGAACTCATGAAGACAAGTCTTTCTGACTCCAGGCCCAAAACTCCATCCACTATGCTACCTAACTGCCCATATTTTTGTTTTCTTATTGCATATTTATCAAAACATGATTTGTTATACCTCATACAGATACCTCATTTGACATGAATTCCATTGACTAATAAGTATCATCATATTTCATATTTTTTTAATTTTTTACATTCAGGAGGCAAAACAGAAAGAAAATAACTTTCCTTCAGAGATAAAAAATTCTTGCAACTGAAACTTCTAGAAGATGACAATGCAAAGCAAGACTTTAGAACTTGAAAATATATGGACATATCTAAACAAAATGGCATCTCAAACAAAGTGAGTACATAGTACAACTCTGGAGATATAACTTTCAGATATCTAAAATCTCTTCTCTTGGGGGTGAAACTGACCAAGAAAATTATATAAAGCAGAAATAAACAAACTATGTTTGTCAACTGTTTAAAAGTGGGTTTGACCTACAATGTGAGCAGCGAAAGGAGAATTATATTCACATTCTGGCCATAGTCAGTTGGATTCTCATACCATGGATTCAAAATCATAACATCTTCTTGATTTGAAGTCTGGCAGCCTTTCATTTTCTTTTTCCTTCTTTCATCTATCTTTCTAAGAAAAAACAAAAATCAAAGTACAATGGTGGGTAGGTAGGTAGGTAAAAGGTAGATGGCTAGTTAGGTGTAAGGTGTGTTCAAGGAAGGCTAGTACCTTGGTGTGAAGACTGTTTTCCACCTTTGACGTCTACCTGAGCCACCTAACTCTGACCTGTGGCTCCAAAAAGCTGTAGCATGCCCAGTGGCCACTCTCTGGTAAACTGTTTTAGCAGATGAGCTAAACCAGACTGAGGGTGACCAAGGGAGTCTCAAACTTATTGGTGAGTTGTGTGGGGGCCGTGTCTATCCCTTGTATGTGAAGTCTTCCACTGGTGGAATGGGCAGAAGAGAACTGTGGAGCACTAAGAACTTGGTTAGAAATTGAAGACACCAGGGTCATCCACTGCATTTTGAGTCATAACCAGTTGTCTTGACTCTGTCTTGCTATGCTGAGTCATGATGACTTTGCAAGAGATCACTCATACTTTACCATTCCTCAAAGTCCTGTGACAACAGTCAGACAAAGCAGCAGATCTGAATGCTTTAGGAGTTGTAGTCACAACCCTGTACACAGGCATCCCAGGCCATAGGGATATTTCCTACTGAAAGTCAGTAAAATTTGGCAGCTCCTGGGCAACTGAGCAACCCTTTGGTGGATTGCACCGCTTACCTCCTGGTGTAAGGAAGGGGCTAGAAAGCTTGCCCTAAAAATTGTCTACTTACCCAACCCTGTTCTGATTACCATAGCAGGTGGGGATCCTACAGTGCAGTTGAAAACACAAAAAAAAAATGTACAAAAACTTCTTCAAAGAATATTCCACTCACTATCAGGGCATGGATCATGCACATATTCATAGACAATACAAGATACAATAGACCTGAAAGACAAACAGTTCTTGTTTCAAGAGAACACAGCAGGTCTCATATCAAAATAGCAGTCTTGAGGGGAACAAAGCTGGCAAATGAAGGCCAGATAATTGAAGTCATAACTGGATAAGACATGTTTCTGGAGTACCTTCGGTGAAGGGGAATGTCCTGAAGTTGGAGTAGGTTTTGCAATCAAAACTACACTAATCAAAATTCTTGAATGCCTACTAAAAGGAGTGAATGACAGACTCATGACAATGTGATTGCCACTTCCAGCTACCCCACTGATGACAAACTTTTCAACTTGAAAAGTGTACAAGCCAAGACCAAAGTAGAGGGAGTGTTGGTGCATGATCTTCTATTTGCAGATGATTGTACACTCAATGCAGCCTCTGAAGCTGAGATGCAACAAAGTATGGATTGATTCTCTGCTGCTTGTGCTAATTTTGATCTAAGAATTAATACCAAGAAAATGCAGGTGCTCCATCAACCAGCACCATACCATTCATATGTGGAACCATCATTACAACAAATGAAGAAGTTTTGAGTAATGTGGACAAGTTCACTTACCTTGGCAGTATCGTTTCCAAGGAGGTACACATTGACACTGAGGTTGACACTGGCATTGCCAGAGCTAGCTCAGGATTTGGGATGCTAGAAAGAAAGTGTGGGAAAGAAGAGATATTAGACTGAAGGTCTACTGAGCCATTGTGCTGACCTCATTGCTATATGCCTGTGAAACCTGGACAGTCTACCAGAGTCATGTCAGGAAACTGAATTGCTTCCATTTAAATTATCTTAGGAAGATTCTGAAGGTTAGGAGAAGATACCAGACACTGAGGTCCTTTCTTGAGTTAAACTGCCTAGCATTCCAACATTACTACAGAGATACAACTTCTATGGACTGGACACATTATTAGAATGCCAGATGTATGCTTCCTAAATACAGACACACACACACACACACACACACACACACACACACACACACATATATATTATCGAGAACTTACCCAGGGCAAGTGCTCACAAAGGGGTCAGAAGAATTGATACCAAGATACCCTGAAGATCTCATCAAAGAACTTTAGAATTCATTGTGCTGCATGGAAGACACTAGCACAGGACCACCCAGAATGGCATGCCCTCATCAATGAGGAGACTGCACTCTATAAGGAAGGCAGAAATGAAGGAGATAAAATTATGTAAGATTTGAGTATACCCACCCAGGTGTTCATGTGGACTATTTCTACCCAGCCTATATTAGAGCATTCCAAGTTCATATTAGTCCTATCAGCTACAGTTGGACATACTATAATTTGTCTCAGAGTGATGTCGTTTTGGTCTTCTTCGATAATGAAGGACAAGAACTAACCAACCAACCAATAAATCCGATGGATGGATGGATGGATGGATGGATGGATGGATGGATGGATGGATGGATGGATGGATAGATGCATAGATACATAGATAGAGACATAGAAAGATGCATAGATAAAGATTAGAAAACTCAAAAAAGAAAATATTCCAAAATTAGCTCAGAGAAGTCTAGAGTTGAGGTCTAGGTAGAAGGTATCTATTTAAAAAAAAAAAGCATGAGGGATGGGGCAGCTAGGTGGCATAGTGGATAAAGCACTGGCCTTGGAGTCAGGAGTACCTGGGTTCAAATCTGGTCTCAGACACTTAATAATTACCTAGCCGTGTGGCCTTGGGCAAGCTACTTAACTACATTTGCCTTGCAAAAACCTAAAAGAAAGCATGAGGGATGATTTTGCAGATAATATTCTTCTTTGTAATTAATAATAATATATAAATTACATAGATAAATATATGTATATGGTTTATCTTTGCTTCTATTATGCTTCTGTCCTCTTAATTTTCTGCTTTATTTTATTTGCTTCTTCTCTACCTTTCAATATATCATTTAAGCATCATGGATCCAGGAAATAGTTCTTTGTAACTGCTCAAAGACCTAATGATGCACTACGTATAATAGACATTTCATAAATATGTACTGATTGTGTTTGACATGATGCCTAGTAACATAGGTACTTAATGAATTCTTGATTGAATGAATGGAGAAGCTATTTGAAAGAATTACTTTATACTTCTCCTTGCATTTCCTTCATTTCATTTTTTCTTTGTATTCAGCTTCTACCACAGTGCCTACTACAAAGTATATAGTTGATAAATGTTTGATTGATTAATCAATTTTGATAGCAACAAGTTCATCAATGAAGAACAATAAAGTTTAATTTAGGCTATGCAAGATTGACTTTTTCCACAAGCAGAATTTGAAGAGTCTAGATTTAAAGTACTTCAGAAAGTACCTATTCTCAATAATATAATTTCTGAAAATCTTAAACTCTTTGCTCCATTTTATAACACTAAAAGAAATTCTGAGATTCATCTTTGAGAGGTAAAACAGATGCTAAAAAGAGGTAAACAGATCCAGAAGCCAATGGAGGAAGACAGAAAAAAACTATGACATAATTCTTTCTATTATAGGAGCAAGGAGTGAGATAGGGAAAAAAGTTGGCAAAGCACAGAATGACCAAACCAAACCATAGTCACTTAATTGGATTCATAGAAGAAATAGAATAATAATGAATAATTTTCAAATGGAATTCATTTTGCAGTTTTTAAAAATTTATCTATATTCATTATTAATTGCAAAAGAGGTGCTTAAATACACATAATAGTGACCAGAACAGAAGTCAGTGAGAGTATCATCTCTGTCATTTTGGAAATTATTAATAGAATCTAACGCTAGAGAAGATGCATTTGTTTTCATGGGGTCACAGGAACATATATTTAGAGATAAAAGGAAAGTCAGTGGTGATCTAGATTTGTGCCTCTATATCCATAGAAGAGGAAACTAAAGTATATGGACATGATTTTTTGTTTGTTTATTGTTTTTTAATGTTATTTTAGCTTTACAATTACATGCAAAGATAGTTTTCAACAATTATCTTGTTTGTAAGTTTTTGATATTTGTAAGTTTATGAGTTTTTTACCCTCCCTAATTTCCCTACCTTCCCAGAATAACAAGTAAACCAATATATATCATATATGTACAAGTATGTTTAACATATTTCCATATGAATAATGTTGTAAAAGAAGAATCAAAACTAAAAGGGGAAAAACCATGAGAAAAAGAAAAAATAAAGCAATTTTTGAAAAGTGAAAATAACATACTTTGTTCTGCATTCTCCAAATGTGAAAGACATTTTCAGTCATAAGTCTTTTAGAATTGTCTTTGGATGGAAATACTCTTGACATTCTTCAAATTGATCATCTTAAATTTTGCCCATCAGAATTAAATCCCATACTTAACATTAGAACTGACAAGGAAGATTATAAGGGGACTTTTGTCTCCTTTTCCTAGAAAGTATGCTTCTCTCTCTCTCTTTTTTTTTTTTTAGTTTTTACAAGGCAATGGAGTTAAGTGGCTTGCCCAAGGCCACACGGCTAGATAATTATTAAGTGTCTGAGGCCGGATTTGAACTCAGGTACTCCTGACTCCAAGGCCAGTGCTCTATCCACTACGCCAACCTAGCCGCCCCAAGTAGGCTTCTCTTAATGAAACTTTATATTTGACTGCCATATCACACTAATGAATCATATTGTCCTTGAATTAAAAAAATCTCCAAGATGCATATTTTTTAAGAATTAATTACTATTATTTAACCATAATTGTTTTGATTTGTCCTGTAAATCCTATTTTAATATGTAAATTTAAAGTTTTAAAATTTATTGCAAATGATTTTCCAAAATAGACTCCAGGAAGAAATTAAAGTTAATTTGGTATGAGCTATTGCTGAGAAAGTCGCATAATTCTGTGAAATTACTGTTTCCCTTTCTAAATAGATTTTAGTCATCATTTTCCCCAAAATTACAAAATAAACAGGAGGTATGAGTTCAAATTAAATAATCTGAATCAAGATTCATTGTTCTTTCTCCAGTGCCATGATACCTCTCCATATTTGTGTAATAGTGAACTTGTAAAGTTTAATTTTGAGAGCCTGAGATATAATTTTGTATTTATAACATTCTATCTTATCATATTTGACCCAATATTCAAGACTTTTAAGACTTTTTTATTTTGTTTTTAATTTAAGGATTAAAGCAAGCACTTCCAAAGAATAGTACAATAAAAAATGCTTATACATGAACCTGAAAATCTACTATACACAACTTGCTATTCCTTTTAAATATAAAACAATATTATGAAGTAATTTTTATTCTCCTTCCCCAACTTAGAGATGATTACCATTCATAAATAGATATTTGCATGCATATGGATGTGTATATATATGCATACACATGAATACATATATGTAAAATTATTCTATATATTTATTCATCAATTCTTTCTCTGGTTTCAGACCTTTCTTCATTTGTTCTTGAATTAGTCTTTGAAAGTTAATTTGGCCTTTCTAGAGAGCAATATGGAACTATGCCCAAAGAGCAATAAAATTGTTCATACCCTTTGACCCAGCAAGAGGAAATCATAAAAAAAGGGAAAAATCCAACATGTTTCAAAATATTCATAGCAGCTCTTTTTGTGGTAAAAAAAGATCTGGAAATTGGAGAATAGCTAAACAAGCTTTGGTACATGAATACTATGGAATACTACTGTTCTATAAGGAAACCATAAACGGTCAAACTCTAGAGAAGCATGGAATGACTTAAGGGATCTTATGCTGAGCAAAGGGAGGAGAACCAAGAGAACAATGTACACATTAACAACAATATCATGAGATGATCAACATTGATGGAAGCAGTTCCTCTCAGGAGCTAGGACAACTGTATTTGACTGGGTATAAACTGTATTAACCCCATCCTGAGGAAGAAAAACACAAAGAAAAAAACTGACCCTTTCGAATCTGATGAACTCTTTATAAAAATTATCTCTTATGTATCTCTTTCCCTTAATATTAATTCCTCATGCCAATAACTTCTTATTTGTAAATGTGTTTTCCAAAAATGCTAATCTGACTGTTCCCTGATGAGGGGAGGGGAGTGGGAAGGGAGACTGGAGGGAAATTTTGTAACTTGGAAATATGCATGTGCATATGGATGAAAATAGATAAATATATTTTTTAAAAAGTCATTCTTAAAGTAATATTGCTATTGCTGAATACAATGTCTCTTGGTCCTGTTCATTTCACTCCTCATTATTCCTTGTAAGTCTTTCATGTTTTTCTAAAATCATTGAATTTATAATTTCTAATCATATACCATAATTTGTTCAGTCATTCCTCAACTGATGGACATTTCTGCGATTTTTAGTTCTCTGTCATCACAAAGAGAGGTGCTATAAACTATAAAAACAATTTAGAATATTTAAGTTCTTTTCTTTTATCCCTAATCATCATTGGAAATTAACCAAGGAGTTATATTGCTTGGGTAAAAGGTAACATTCTATCTTATCATATTTGACCCAATATTCAAGGCTTTTAAGACTTTTTAATTTTGTTTTTAAGAGGAATTTTAATACTGTGTGGGAATAATTCCAGATTAATTTCCAAAATGGATGGATCATTTTGAAATTCCTATAATGAGTTTTAATTTTTCCATGTCCTCTCCAACATATGTTACTTTCCCTTTCTATCACTCTAACCAGTCTTGTAGTATAAAAAGATATCTCAAGTTTGTTTTACTCTGCTTTTTTCTAATCAAAAATGATTTAGACCACTTTATAGTACAATAAATTGTTTTGATTTCTCTATTGGAAAATTGTTCATACTCTCTGATATTAACATCTTGTTTTTTCAGTGTTTAATCTCATTACATGAGATAAAAATCTATCTAAACCTCTTTGTTTCTTCTCATGTGCAAACTTGATAAGCATACCACCTCTGCTTTTGTCCAAATCATCAATAAAATACTAAAAATTGTAACACAAATGATTCATCAGTGCAACAATTTATTCCAAACCTCTCCAAGAAAACATCAACTTCTCAATATGATCTTCTTTTAAACTTTGTCAAAATATTTTGTTGAAATGAAATATTCAGGGAGTGGAGCGAAGATGGCGACAAGAAAGGATGGAGTCTTAGGTGCTCTCTGAAAAAAATTTTGAAACTAAGGACTCTAACTAAACTTTCACGAGACAGAACCCACAAAGGGACCCAGAGAGGCAGTTCTCCTACTCAAGGTAACCTGGAAAAGAGCAGAAAGGCTCTGCTTCCAGGGGGCAGAGGGGTGGCCCGCCAGAGTGAAAGAACTTCAGCCTCCCAGAGGCGGCCCCAGGGTGCTGGGAGTTTCATCTCACAGCAGCAGGGGAGTCTCCTGAGCTGCATCCCAGGAAACACCGAGCACAATGTGGGGGGACAGCAGGGGACCTCTGCCAGAGTGAGCACCTGGAACCCAGCCCGCCAGGGCACACAGGGAGCAGCCTGGTCTTTCAGCAGCCCTGATCCTGAAACAGAAGCAGGCTGAGCAGGTAAGCAGGAGCCCCCAGGGCATGAGCCCATTGAGCAGAGGGAGGGGAGTGAAGAGAGAGACTGCCAAGCTCTGTCCTCTGCCTCTGGAACAGGACTCTGGGGCTCTGAACACATCTAGATCCTGATCGCAGTCTAGCCCCCCCCCATAGAACAGCAGGGCCCCCTCCCCACACCTCAGCCCCATGGCAGAGGGGGGCATTTATGGTCATTCACAGAACAGGAGGGAGGACAGAGCCTCACACATTGAGACCCTTGTGGGAATGTCACAAAAGCTCAGGAAGTACCCCAAAACCAGGCCCAGGCTGGGAAAATGAGCATGCAAAGAAACAAGAGGAAGACATTGAGAAATATTTTGCTTATGAGCCCAAGAAGGATCAAAATACTCAGTCTGAAGATGAGGAAGCACAAGCTCCTGCATCTAAAGACTCCAAGAAAAACAGAAATTGGGCTCAGGCTATGACAGAGCTCAAAAAGAACTTTGAAAGTCAAATGAGGGAGTTGGAAGAAAAACTGGGAAAAGAAAGGAGAGAGATGCAGGAAAAACATGAAAATGAAGTCAGCAGCTTAGTCAAGGAAATCCAAAAACATGCTGAAGAAAATAGCATGCTACAAACCAGCTTAGGTCAAATGGATAAAACAGTTCAAAAAGTTATTGAGGAGAAGGATGCTTTAAAAAGCAAAACTGGCCAGATGGAAAAAGAGATAAGAAAACTCTCTGAGTAGAATAAATCCTTCAGACAAAGAATAGAATTCAGGGAGATTGATGAATTTAACAGAAATCAGGAATCAATACTTGAAAACCAAAAATATGAAAAATTAGAAGAAAATGTGAAATATCTCATTGAAAGAACAACTGATATGGAAAACAGACTTAGGAAAGATAATTTAAAAATTATTGGAATACCTGAAAGTCATGATCAGGAAAAGAGCCTTGACATGATTTTCAAAGAATTACTACAGGAAAATTGCCCTGATATTCTAGAAGCAGAGGGCAAAATAGAAATGGAGAGAATCCACCTATCCCCCAGAGAAAGAGATCCCAAAAAACCAACCCCTAGGAATATTATAGCCAAGTTCCAGAACTCCCAAGTCAAAGAGAAAATATTACAAGCAGCCAGAAGGACACAGTTGAAATATCATGGAGCTGCAGTCAGGATCACACAGGACCTAGCAGCAACTACATTGGAAGCTCATAGGGCTTGGAATATAATATACGGGAAGGCAAAAGAGCTTAGAATGCAGCCAAGAATGAACTATCCAGCAAGGCTAAATGTCCTCTTCCAGGGAAAAACATGGAATTTCAATGAACCAGGGGAATTTCAAATGTTCTTTTTGGAATGGCCAGAGCTGAACAGAAGGTTTGATCTTCAGATATAGGACTCAGGTGAAGCATGGAGATTGGAGGAGAGGGGGAAAATTTGAGGGACTTCTTCCCAGCATGTATTCCTGCATAGAAAAATGACACTGATAATACTCATATGAACCTTCTCAGTTAACAGAGAAGGTAGGGGGAGCTTTTATAGTTGAAGCACAGGAGAAAGCTGAATTCGAAGATAAAATATGGTGTAAAAAATGGAGTCAATAGACAAAAAAAGGAAATTTAATGGGAGAAAGAAAAAGGAGAGGGGGAATAGGCCAAGATATTTCATATAATAAGATTTTTTTTTATTACAATGAGCTATTGCAATGATATGGAAAGGGGAGGCAAGGGGGGATGAGGGAATCTTTGCTCTCATCAGAGGTGGCTAGGAGAGGAAACAGCATATATATTCAATGGGGTATAGGCATCTGGAGTAGGAGGGGGGAGCAGGGGGAAGGGGTGGGGATGTGAATAAAGGAGGAGAGAATGCACCATGGGGGGAGAGTGATCAGATATAACACATTTTCTCTTTTACTTCTTGCAAGGGGCTGGGATTGGAAAGCCTGTCCAGGACCATGGGGCCAGGTGGATTCTGGGCCTAAGGGGTGGTGTGGGGACTCAGGACTTCTTGGCCCCAGGACCCGGGATCTGTCTGCTGCGCCACTCAGCTACCCTACAGCAGAGTTAGAGTGAAAGGAGAGAGAAAATATAGTACATGGTAGTGGAGAAACAAGAAAGGAGGGAGTTACAATCAGCAATGGCAATGTTGGAAAAATATGGAAGTAACTTTTGTGATGGACTTATCATAAAGAATATTATCCACCCATGACAGAGTTGTTGGTGTTCGAACAAAGACTGAAGCACATTTTTTATTATTATTATTATTATTTGGGGGAGGGTGCAGGGCAAATGGGGTTGGGTGGCCTGCCTGAGGCCACATAGCCTGGCTCAAGGGCTAATGCTCTATCTGCTACCCAGTCATCCCTACTATTATTACTATTTTATTTTATTTTGGGTCTTTTTTTTGTTTCTTTTTGGGTTTTGCAGGGCAGTGGGGATCAGGTGGCTTGCATGTCACATGGCTGGGTGATTGTTGGGTCTATGGGGCTGGATGTAGGCTTGGAGGCTCATGGCTCCAGGGCTGGTGCTTCATCCATTGCACCACCTGGCCATACCTACAATTATTACTATTATTTTTTTTATTTTAATTTTTTTTCTCTCCCCTTTACTTTATCGCTCAAGCAAGTCTATATTCATGAGGGGGAGGGGGTATTTTGTGTACTCTTAAACAAGAATATTTTTATTAATGTATTAAAAAATCAGTTGTACAAAATGAGAATAAAAAAATAAAATAAAATGAAAAAAAAAAAAAGATTGTAACTGTAAGGTAGGGAATAACTATCTGCTAAGGGAACTGTGGACATTCAGCCTGGAGCAAAGGTGACTCTTGTGGATAGGAACTAGGACTAAGAATTAGAATTACAAAGAGGCAAATTTAGACTTGATATCAGATAAGTCTTGCTAGAAATAAGAATTATTCAAAAGTTGACTGGGCTGTCTTGCAGAGGATTATCTTCATTGGAAGTCTTCTTACAAGTCTAGATAACCCTGCATTAGGTGTTTTTAGATGGCATTCTTGTCTGGTATAAAATGAATAAGATGACCACTGAAGTTTCATAATAATAAATCAAACTGAAAATTTGTAATTAGGGCCAGTCCTAAGTAAAACTAAATGGATGAAAAAAATGAAATATTCAATATTTCACTTCTTCCCAGAATAGTCAAAAAAATTGAGAATTTGAGAATTGAAGGAAATAAAAGACCATATACCCTAATCTATACAATCCATGCAAATGATCAACTATTTGAAATTGCATGAAGTGGGACCCACTACTTCTTGAGGCTTTTTTTGACAGTGAGCTATAATAATTAGTAGCTGTCATGACACCAAGCCTAAATTTTCTTCTTCACAATTTCAATCAATTGTGCCTTGTTCTTCTCTTTGAGTCCAATACAAAGTTGAAAATTCTAGAGAAGAAACTTTCAAACCCTAGAAAACAGCTATTTCAATCAACTTCTCCCAAGTCTTCTCCAAGTTAGGCATGGCCAGTTACTTCAACTGTTGTTTGCCCTTCATTTTTGATTCAATATTTGGGTGATGTCTTGATTTGTATGTGAATTGGATTTAGGTGAGGCAGAGTTGCACAAAATCAACTGCCTCATGGCAGCTATGTGGTACAGTGGACAGAGCAGCAATCCTGGAGTCCGGAGTACTTGAGATCAAATCTGGCCTCAGGTATATAAAAGTCAAGATGCCCAATGATACCCCAAGATGAGAGGATGTACTTGGCATCTTTGATGTATGACCAAGCTCATTGACCTTCATAGTCATTGGAACAAATTTCTCATTCTTAAAAGGGAAGTCTTCACATATTTGGAAGAGAATCCCCAAAACTCACCAACAGAATAGAGGCCTCTTAACTATCCTCAACCAGACTTAGTTCATCTGGCAAGACAGTTTTACCAGGATAGGACCATTGTCTGTGCTATAGCTCCTTGACGCCATAGATTAGAGTTGAATGAGAGGTGAACACCAAAGACAGCTGAGCAACCCTGAAAAGAGTTCAGCAAAATCACAAGAATTGCTAGTTTACACTGAACACTCCATCTCCCCTGCAACTATTTCTCATATGACACGATTTCAAAATCTTTCATTATCCCAGTTACTATTTTCCTTATACTTTAAAATATATCAATAACCTTCTTAAACTTTGGCACACAGAACTACATCTAACACTCAATATAAAGTCTGTCAAGGAAGAATAAACTGGACTATCACCTCACTATTTCTAGAAGTTACACTTCTCTTAATCTAAATCAAAACTGATTTTTTATACTACAAAAACAGTGTCACATCACACTGATGATTCGTATGGGGCTTACATTCCATTAAAACCCCAAATAGATATTTTTCACTATTATCTAATCATGATTGTTCAGGTTTGTATGTGTAAATCCTATTTTTAATATAGAAGATTAAAACTTTACATCCACTCCTATTGAATTTCAACAAATTTATCCAGAAAGAAAATAATCTGATATTAGCTACTCTGGAAGTCATGTGAGTTTTTGCTAACATTGTTTCTCATTCTATATGGTTATTATTTCTGTTGAGTTTTTTTAAGCCGTGTCTGACCACCTAGACCCAATTTGAGGTTTCTTGACAAATACATTAGAATGCTTTGCCATTTACTTCTCCAACTCATTTTACAATGAGAAAATTGAGGCGAACATGGCTGTGACTTTCTCAGGGTCATATACCTATTAAGTATCTGAGACCAGATTTAAATTCAAGAAGATGAGTGTTCCTGACTCCAGGTTCAGGGTTCTATCCACTGTACCACCTAACTTCCTCATATAGTTATTAACTGTCCTTTTAATAACATAATATCAATTCCTACTGTTCCCAGGAATTATAGTAAATTCCATTGATCTAAAGTTTATAATCTTTCTTTTCTGTCTATTTTTAATATTAAGAAAGCATTTGACCTTCTCTAATGCTCTGATACCTCTTCTACACAATCTTTCAAAAATAACTTAGAGTTGCTAAATAATCACATGCACCAGTTTTCTCAATACCCTGGGAGAGGTTTGAATTGAAACTCTTGATTCAACATCAAGGGCAGTTAATTGCTCTTATTATCTATTTATCTGGGATTTCAATTTCCTTTCTGTCATTTATTTCCTGTCCTTTCTAGTCTGAAGATTGTTACACTCTGGAGAGAAAATAGAGGCAATACACTATCAAATAAATTTCTTCCTCTATTCTTTCTCTTGACTCCCAAAGAATCACAGCAGAAAACAAAGATTTTTTTTTGAAAGTTGAGTATTTTGCTTTCCAGTTATCAGTTCTAATAAATATCTAATGCATTCACATCAGTAGCCCCACTCCTTTCTTTGATTCTCATTTCCTGAATTTAGTTTTAAAAATATCCTTTGTATTGCCCTTATCATATCAATCCTTGGGAAAATACACATTATGTGATGCAGGATAAGGAAGACAGAGTAAAAAATATAAACAACATAAAATATAAATGAAAACAATAATCAGAGAAAGTATAAGATCCCAAAAACCTGACAGATTATTAAGTTATTGCATATGCCTTTTCTTCTAACAGTGTACTAGAAAACTAAATAATGATAGTTGTAATCATTTCATCAATTGAATCTGTTTCATTGTTTTTGGGAAACACAATTTTGGAGGGTTGTTTTGATATGTGGGAATTACCTGTTTTATGAATATAATATTTTAGAAGGAAAAAAATTGGATGGGAAGGAAATACAAAATTTAAGCAATCTCGTATTATCAAAAGTACTAAAGTGTGAAATGAGGAGAAAAAAATTTAAAAATTACTATAGCTCAAATTCTGGATTGCGACTTTTTTCACCATTGAGATTTTAGATCACAATTCCCATGAATTGTCTAGTGCAATAAAGTCCCCTTGGTAGTTGAGTTAGTATAGGACGTAAATTTTTAAATCTATTTAGATAATAGCTATTTTTTAATATTGTCATGGCCAACTCATAAACAATGAATATCCTCCAATTATTGATTTTTCTTTCTTCCAGAGTTTTTTATTTCATTTATGTATGTAATCCCCAAATATTTTATGAATATTGAAATTATTTTCAAAATGCTTTCTCTTTTTTTATTCCTCATAAATTTTGTTACTATATAAAATAAAGATAATATTGTGGCTATTAATTGTTTCAAGATATTACACATTATCTTAAGCTTTATCTTTGTTATATAAAATTTTATTGATTTATTTTATTTACATTATATAAATTTATACTTTTATATTATATATAAATTGTCTGCTCTATTATGCTACTTCTTTCCTCCCAGAGATCCACCTCATATAACAATGAATTTTTAAAAAAATATGAAAGAGGAAGAGAGAAAAATCAGTATATCTAATCAACATAACAAAAATATCTGACAATATTTATAATATCGGATGTCCACAGATTTCCTTTTATCAATCTGCAAAGAAATGAGGGAAGTATATAAAAATATTTGCAAAGAGCCTAATCTATGAACCTCCCATGCTGCAAAGTAGTGAAGTAGGAGTGTCTTCTCATATCATTTCTTTGGCAGCATGCTTGTTCTTTGTAATTTTACAATGCTTATATATATTTTCTATATAAGGAACTCTGTTTGCATTGTTATAGTCATTTAGTATATTATTTTCTTGCCTTTACTTCACTTTTCATCACATTATGTAAAGCTTTCCATAAGTCTCCAAAAACATCATATTCATAATTTCTTACAGCAAAGAAATATTTGTATTCCTATGCCATAATTAGTTTAGCCATTCTTCAATCAATAAGCATTTACATTGTATCCAGTTCTTTATTATCAAAACATAACTTCATTATCAAAAAATAACTATTTTGGTATTTGATTGCTATCCTTCATACTTTAAGAGGACTAAAATGCCAGTACTGTATTAGGGTCTTACAGTGAGGCTCACTGTGGTTGATCAAACCAATATGAATTTGGAATGCTCTACCACAGGTCAAGCACAAACCAAACAATGAATTCCTAGGGTAGATTCTCTAAACTTGCACATCACACATTTCCTTTGAGCTACTTCAATTCTACTTTACTTATAGAGCAGATCAATCTCTCTGATGATAGCATGCCATGCTGGACAGTCCTGTGCCAGTGTCTCCCATGTTGCACAGTAAGAAAGATCTTGAGAGTACCTTGGTATTACTTTTTCTGACTGCCCCCACTCCTCCTCCCTCCATGAGTTCTTACCCTGTGTGAGTTCTCCATGAAATATACTTTTTGAGCAATCATACATTTGGCATACAATACAGTCAGTCCATCATAGTTGCACTCTTTGTAGAAATTTGAATTCTTGGCAGTTTAGTTCAAGAAAGAAGCTTGGTGTCTTATCTTCTTATGCCAGGTGATCTTCAAAATATTTCTAAGAAAATTTAAATGGAAGTGATTTGGTTTTCTGACATGGTGCTGGTAGACTGTTAAGGTTTCACAGACATACAATAATAAAGTCAGTGCAATGGCTCTGCAAACCTTCAGTTTGATAGTCAGTCTAATACCTCTTTTCTCCCACACTTTCTTCCAAAGGCTCCCAAATACTGAACCAGCTCTGGCAATAAGTGTTTCAAACTCATTGTCAATGTGTACTTTGACACTGTCAAGGTAAGTAAATTTGTCCACAGTACTTAAACTTCTCCATTTGCTGTAGCCAGTGGTTTCACATATGGATGATGTGATGTTGGCTGATAGAGCACCTGTGTTATCTTGATGTTCCTTATCAGGCCAAAATTAGAACAAGCACAAAGAATAGATCCATACTTAGTTGCATCTTGCTTCAGAGGCTGCACTGAATATATACAATTATCTGCATACAGAAAATCATGTACCAACACTCTCTCCACTTTGGTCTTTGTTTATAGCCTTTTCAAGTTGAACACCATATTATTATTATAGACTGAAAAGTTCATAGAGTTGAAACTAGAAGGGATCTTAGAGGCCATATAGTCCATTGCCCCTTACTTTGCAAATTATCCAGCTGCAGCCTATCAATTAACTGAATTATGCAAACTGACATAGATAATGTAACAAAGATAAAATTCATAGACAGGTATTACAAATCCAAATCTATTTCTCTACAGCAAAACCTTTAATCCTTACCTGAATCATATCTTTCATTCTCCTCTTTTGTTATTTCTTTGAGTTTATGAGAACCAATAAATTAAATTTCAGTTCTGGATATATTCTCTGAGATGAAGAGGAAGAGTCTTTCCATAAGCAGGCCTAGCCTAGTATCATTTAGCAAATTTATAGCAACTAGTTTTTACAATTAGGTAACATTTATTGAGATAATGTGTGTTCTTTAAGAATAAAAAATACATGGATAGAACACCGGCCTTGGAGTCAGGAGAACCTGAGTTCAGATTTGACCTCAAACACATAATAATTACTTAACTGTGTGACTTTGGCCAAGTCATTCAACCCCATTGTCTTGCAAAGAAAAAAAAAGAAGAAAAAAAGAATAAAAGTACATTTTCACAAACTGGACACACACTTTGCCATATATCACCTCAGTTTCTGGAGAAATTGGGTTCATGATTGCATCAAATAATTTGCTACAAACTTCATAATATCAAAATAATTTCTGAAAGTAGCATAGATGATGGATCAAGTCACTCCTATTCTTAGATTAAACTAGTCTTTTTAATAATGATTGTTTTTTAGTTGTTTTTTTTTAATAAGGCAAACCAGGTTAAGTGGCTTGCCTAAGGCCACACAGCTAGGTAATTATTAAGTGTCTGAGACCGGGTTTGAACCCAGGTACTTCTGACTCCAGGGCCAGTGTGCTTTACCCACTATGCCACCTAGCTGCCCTTTTTAATAATGATTTACAGCTGTTAGCTTACTCAACACCAGATTCAACTATCCACAAACTATACAATACAGTGATATTTTCCTAACCATTTGAAGCTCAAAAATTTGGAGCCAAGTTCCTTTTAATCTCTCATGCTCATTTACTTAAGGAACAAAACAGGGATAGAAACAAAAGCAGGCCCATGTACTTTTTTTGTTTGTTTATTTTTACAAGGCAATAGAGTTAAATGATACACCCAGCTAGGTAATTTAAGTGTATGGGACTAGATTTGAACTCAGGTCCTCCTGACACTAGGGCCTATCCCCTGCACCATCCAGCTAACCTACCTGTGCTTTTTAGCTTCATTTTGACTTCAGGTGAAATATGATCCAAGACCCTCCTCCACTCAGAAGGACACAGTAGCTCGTTCTCTTTTCTTGAAAGTAGAAAGAAAAAGGCAGGTCTTCTCCCAGTTGAATTCTTTATGTGATGAATCCTAACACACCAGTCAAATGAAAAGGCACAAAGTAAGCACATCAGAAATATTGAACAAGGTTTGAAATAGAGACTTCTAGTCCTATATTTACATCAAGAAAATCATCAAAAACTCATTCTCTCAAAATGAGCCATCATTGATCATTACAATTCTATTTTTTCCAACTTACCATTATGAAATAGTAAATTTTCATGATTATGTTTTTCCTTAACAATTGTGATTTTTTAATTTGGTAATTTTATTTTCCTTTCTCTGTTTTTTATCAAGTACTATTATGATTTATATATATTTCATGATCTTTTTTGCATAAACAATACTGATCAAGATGGTGGTAGTTATTATGATGATATCCCAAGGTTCTGTATGTAGGTGAAATAAAATATATATATTTCATGTCATAAAATAAAATATGTTACCCTTTGCAGACAATAACCATAGCTCTTTGAAACTCCAATTCAACACAACAAGCATATATTAAGTAAATATGGTGTGTCTGGTAAGAGGCAGTATGAAATAGATAGAGATGCAGACTCACAGTTGAGATACACTGTGCTCAAGTATAATGCTTGATACTTATTTCTGTGTATCCTTGAGAAGATTGTTAACCTCCTAACACTTCAGAAAGAATTTTAAAATATCTATATAACAGAATTGCTGCTGTGGTAAAAAGCTTCCCAGTCTGGGTCTCTATTAGAGTTAGAAAAGAGATCTCATCCACACATCTAACTGTTGCCACACATCTAACTAAACATTATGAATAACTGACACAAACTTTTATATATTCATAATGATAGTCATGAAAATTTCCTAAGAAGGAAATAAAATATTTTCTGGGGTTCTCTGAAACATTCTAAAAGATAGGAATCATCTAAATAACTAATAATGTTACTACAGAAACAATTCCATATCAGTTCCTGAATCCACTAAAAAAATCCACAATGAACCCTTAGAGAACACTTGTTATTCTTTTGCAAGTATATATATATATATATATATATATATATATATATATATATATATATATATACTTTTCTAAATGTTAGGAGAATATGTAAATACACATATATATGTATCACTAATAGATGAAAAACCAAAGCATAGCTATATCTTTGGTGGATTTTGAGAATTGAAAGGAGAGGCTTTTCACTATCCTATTTTAAGAAAGCATATACAAAGCTGCCTTCTCCATAATGAAATTAGTTCAGAAAATTATTAAATGTTCTCATTTCTCTGCCAAAGAACCCTCAGAAATTCACAGTTCATTAGAACCTTCAAAGTAGTTAATAAACAAAGCTTACTATTATTACCTAATTAAAATATATCTCATTTCAACATTTTATTATCCACCATTAAGATTCTTCAGCTTGTAGAGGTTATATAAAAATTACTATTCTCACTTCTCTAATTGCAAGTTTCACAGGGTAGTTCTGCCATATCGAAACATAGAAATGGGAGTTGGAAAAAATGTTATCTGATAGCTGAAATTAATAGTGAATAATATTGAGGATGCAAAATTGTCTTTCTAGTCATATTACTTTAGCTTCTTTTGCTCAATATAAGATTCACTATTATAACTGAAAATAAAAGAGATAAATTACTTCAAATTCAATAACCCTCTAGGACTTTATAGTCCCCCAAATTTAAAATTTTCATATTGCTCTTCTTAGATATCTCATTGTCTTAATTTTTTTTTAATATTTCTTTTCCTCTTCTGTAATACAGTTAAATCATTAGTAGCAAAAACAAATAGTTCTTGGTTTGCCATCTAATTTGTCCGTTTGTCAGTTTCTGGTAATAAAGAAAAGATGCTGGTCAACAAGATGAACGCATCCAATGACATCAGCAAAATTTTATACCCATAGTGTATCACACCTCAGTGGATAAAATGCCTTCTCTTTCATTTCTACTCCAAGGTTAAGGCTGGTTTCTATAATTACAAAGCATTCCATTTTATTTTGCTGTTGTTTGTAACCATACATATGTATTCTAATCCTGGTTCAGTTTGGTTTAGCAGTTCATTTAAGTCCATACATTACTTATTCCTTCATATTTCTCATTTTTTTAACTGTTTTGTAATATTACATCATATTCATGTACCACAGTGTC